>NC_133235.1:20204754-20514080 GCF_040436345.1 Pagrus major | reverse complement strand
CTATTTTAACCCGTTTTACGCACGGTGGCCACTTTTTACGCAGCAGCCTTGAGTTGTGGATTTGATCAAATATCATGAAAAAAGTAACGAGGCCCAGCTCACCTGATATTGTCTGAAAAGTTTCCGAGAAGTTGAGCAGCTCGGAGCCCTTGTCCCGGCTGTGCAGCTCCTCGGAGTGCGGACTCTCCTGCCTCCTCGCTCCGGGATCGGCGGCGCTCAGACGGGGACCCGGGAGCTCTTGTGGCGGGTAGAAACTGTCCGGAGGGTCGGAGAAACTCGGCATCGTCGTGGTGAGCGCGACCATGGACGGCACCCCCTGTCCCAAACTGGCACAGAACGTGTTCGTGAGGCGTCCCGCAAAAGAAGCCAAAGGTGCGAGTGGAGGTATACCAGACGATAAAGGAGAGTGGGATAAAGCTTGTGGGATAACCAAAGGTCTGTACGGCATGAACATGGGGTAGCCCGTGTAGAGCAGGTGTCCCGGTCTGGGCTGAGGGGTCCCTATGAGGGAATCGATTGAGAACGCCGTCCCCTGGCCGCCTGGTCGCTGCATCTTCGCAGGCAAACACTTTTATTTTGGTGGAAACTTGGAAAGCAGGTGTCCTCTCTCCTCTCCTCTCCTCTCCTCCTTTCGAGCGACGCGCAAAAACTTTCAGTGCAAAGACGACTTGGCGAATTGAAAGTAGATCCTCTCCCTCTGCGTTGTCATCCCGCACTGGAGTGGACGTTTCTCCGGATCTCTTCCCCTCTATAAGCGTCAGTCAGCCGGGTCGCTTTGTTGTGTGCCCCGCCGCTACCTTTTCCCTCTTATTTGTCACACACTGAGACATAAACACACGCTCTCTCTATCTATCTACCTCTCCCCTTTTCTGCAACTCCTCCCTCCGTGCGCCGTGTGTGTGTGCGCGCAGAGAGAGAGGGAGAGGGAGAGGGCGAGAGCGCATTGGTTATCATCTGCAATACAAGAGGAATGAAAAGGGGGTGTTTCCCTGGGGGCTCATCCATCTTCCTCAAATTACGCTTCATTTCCTTATTCAGCCTCTGACTTTTTGGCCGTCTTGAGAGGCGGTAGTTTCCCAGTGGAGACCAAATAGACGGGTCGCACCCCCGCCTCCCCCCCTCCAAGCCCTCCTCCTCCTTTTGCCAGGTTCACCATTGACTGCAAAACGGTGTGAGAGACTGCTCCAGTCCTTCCCCTTCTATAATCGTTGACCACACCAACCCAATCAGCTATTATTAATTTTGATTGATGATAAGTAATTACTCTGGATGCAAGGGACAGCGTAAAACAACGGTGGCTTTTGTTGGAATATTGGGGCCGATGGGCATCAGAGTCAGGAGGGAGGAGGAGAGGCAGATGTTTCTGCGCTCTCTGTCCCATTCAGCGCGGCCAAAAACAAAGCAGGAAAAGAAGTGCTGCAACAATTGTTCCCCGGAGAGAGATCCTCTGCGCGAAATTGGAGTCAGATAAAAGACGTTTGCTCCGAGGTCAACAGCAGACATATAGTGGCCAAAGTCAAATATGTTTGAACTCGAGGGAATTGATTTAAAAAGATCTGAATAATAAACTTTAACGTCATTGTCTGAAAGGTTTTTCTTTTTATAAATTAAATGACGCACACATTTTTTTTTTTTTGCTCTGCGCTTTTGGAGCTGTAATTCATCCCTGATCAAAAATGCATGAGAAGATGAAAAAAAAAAAAAAAAATCACTGTTCTCTTTTCTTTAAGCACTGGTTTAATCGCAGATCATTTCACCTTTTAAATGGCAATGGGAACTGATGATGATTAGCCCTATTGAGTCCTGGGTGCCCGGGCTCTCCAACTGGTCGTCTGATTGCAAGAGGACATAAACATATCACCACCGACTCTGATTAGCAGTGGAGGGCCAGGCCAGGCTAATTCTTATAATTGCATGTGACTTCAGCAGCACCTCTCTTTGATCTATTGAAACCATTTGTCGAGCTCCTCTCCCCTCTGTCTCTGCTCATGTTACACAGCTCCTTCATACACTCTCTATTTGAAAAATCAACGAATCTTGGGAGTTAACGTTCTCACAGCATGGATCTATTTTATTTTATGGCTTTGTTTTATATAAAAAGTCTAAATACAGGCCTCATAAAAAATGTCTGGCAACACAGTGCATATTTTAATTGTCACAAGAGGTGATTAAAAAAATGTCACTACTGTCTCTTTTTTTTCAATACAGTGTAAAATGAATAAATACGTCTGCAGATAATTTTAACTTATATAACTCTTTTTCCCGAAACGACTGAATGACTGAGCTCCTTTGGCTCGTTGTGTCAAAGCTTGTCGTTCATTCTGAATCAGATGACCAAGTCAAAGGCGAATAATGTCATCGGAATGTTTTTGATTAAAGCACAAATACCAGTGTGTTCAACATGATTTAATGTAGTTGTCATTTGATTTTTCTGCTTATCTTTGTAAAAAATAATAATTAAAAAAATCTGATTCCTGAAATGTTGTTTCTTTTTTATAGTTTATTTTATGCTTTCTTTTTAAAAAAAAATATTTGTCATTATTTTTCTTATTCTATCAGACTACAAGCAAAAGCATCAGAGAGAGAGAAATAAAAAGAGAAGATGTAAGAAAACAGGAAATAATTCAAAAGAAAGTCTAGATTTCATAGCCACGGTGGGTTGTTTTATTTTATATCAAGCATATTTTCTGATACAAAACGCCTAATTACAATCACATCGGTGGGAATACTTATTTATGCAAATATTTTATGTCAGTCCTCAGTGTGCAACACATCCTCACCCTGCGCATTAACATCAAACTACAATGAAAATCATCATGTATAAAAATACGAGCGTCTGAGCATCTTTACTATCAAGTGCAGAAGTAAAAAATAATAATAATAATAACGTGAACATACAATAAATAGAATATAAAACACACAATTAAATACCTGTTATTATTCTTTATCAACTCTAGTCTATAGCTCCCTCTTGTGGTGAAACGTCAAACATGTGCTGAAAAGATTGATCTGGAATCAAAGTGTCAGAGAACAAGCAGCTGATTCTTCCTCATCAAAAGCTTATTTATAAATATGAAGAGAGCTGGGATAGTGCTACAGTTGATGTCACTGTTTTAATCATGATCTGAACTGTTATAATATTATGAACAGCCGCTCCTTTCTCACACAGTTAGCAGCACTCAATCTCCACACGAAGAGCTCTCAGTGGATGTAGCCTCTGTACTCCAGCAGCAGGTAGTTCTTGATGAAGGTGGGCAGACCCAGTTTAGGGACCACCTTGTGTACGCGGCCCTCCAGGAAGGTCCTGAGCTTGCAGCGTGCCAAGTGCTGCAGGGAGCGAGGAGTCATCGCCAGAGAGAAGATCGACTCGTAGAACTCTTTGTGCTCCTGGGTGGATAAAAGCACAGATAAACATGAGATCAGAGATTTGTCTCACTTCACAGCCAATCATAGTGGTGTTCTGACATCAATAAGCAGTAATAATTAAATAAACATCATGTAAGTAATTAAATATACTATTAGCTATGGCCTGCTGTAGATATTATCCCCTTACAAATACTGAATATTGCCCAGGACAGCTTCAAACATCCTGCACAATATGCAAAAGACATTACATCTTTTTGTACATTTATTCATATAATCATCATTATGTTTTTGTAAATTGATTCTGTATTTAAAGGCCACATCTCAGAGTTTCTTCTACTACTCAATATATGTGGTGGGTCACCCCATGTTTAAGAGCTGTTAAACTATCAAAATGAAATCAATCAGCATTGATTTTAGTGGCGTTTTTATGACAGGGCTGTTCAAAGTGGGGCATGTGGTACCATAACGAAAAAAAAAATGATAGTAGTTATTGATTATTTTTTATAATCTGAGCGCAGAGGGCAAAGTGACTCTTTGTGCAAAAATTCAAAGGAACTTGGGATCCTAATGCCATTTTTTAGCTTAACACACAGTACAGTACAATAGGTGTTTGCTATTTTTGGTACTCCAAGGGAAAAAATATCAATCATCCCTGTTCTATGTTCTCGCTGATGTCCAGACAATGTGCCCTAAACATGCTAGATCTGGCCATGCAAACACCCTATAGAAATTAAAGAAGAGAGAGAAGATGAAGAAATAAAATATTTGGCACAATAAAAAAAAACATTTATCATAAAACACCCACAGTGGTTGAACCATAATCATAATTCCATTATTTAATGAGCTTGCCTTGAACACCTCCGGCGACACAGACTCCACCCAGGTGTCTGTGACTTTGAGGTGACTGTAGGCGTTCAGAAGAACCTCGATGGTGCGTGGAGACGCAGAGCAGTGCTTCATAACCTAAAAGAAACGGCACAACACCGAGCAAAGAGACAGCATCCATATAATCATCATCTAAGTTCGTGAGCGAGCTTGTGACTGCATAGAACTGAAGAAATAAAGTAATTAAACACTTGTGAAATGAACAGATTGGTCTTCCCTCCAGGGGTTTAACTGGAAATTATGCAATTAGTGCTAATTAATCTCCTATTAACACTTGCCTAATTAGGAACCAGGCATTTTGTCTAGTGCACGTGGGTTCACTGATAGTTGTAGTCTGTTTCCCGCAGAGAGTGCAACACTTCATGTTGTGTCATGAAATGGGAATGATGTGAATGTGAAGTTGTGAAGTCTGGAAGGAACAGTTTAGTGTTTCAAGACTCTTTTAAAGGTGTTACATGTGCAGCACTTGCTAATTACGCAGAATGAGCCACCTTGATGAATAATTGGTTCATACTGCAAATACAATATACTAGAAACCAATCTGGAATGCTTTATCCAGTCTGAAATGCATTTGATTTCCTACCATGGGCAGAGCTCCAGGCCACACCCGAATAGAACCATGGTTGAGCAGAGCGCGGACAATCCTCTCGGGCTGATGGGAAATCTTGTAGCACACCACCTTCAGGATGTTGTGCATGGGAGCTTCACCGCCGTAGTCCATGTCGTTAACGCGGGCACCGTTAGCCAGCAGCAGATCCACTATGTCTGAATTTGCATTCTTACAGGCCATGTGCAGAGGACTGTTTCTGTCCTGGTCCATTGTGTGGACGTTGGCCCCCGCCCCCAGGAGGATCTGGCACGTCTTGAAGTAACGCTGAAGTTCCTGCAGCTCCTGGCGTTGGGAACAAGCAGCGTTCAGGGGTGTGAGACCCTCATCGTTCTGTCTGTCCACAGCAGCTCCGTAGCGCAGGTAGATCTCAGTGTGGTCTGGGAGGCCGTTCCTGGCTGCCACATGTAAGGGAGTGTCATCTTCATCGGTAGAGCGACCGTTGATTGCTGCACCGTACTGAAGGAGATACTTGGCACATCTGCAGAATTAAAGAAGCTTAATTTGTACTGAAGTTGTTATGTATTTGTCATTTAAAACTTTTTTGCTTTAACATATCAACACGATGTAATTACTGACTGCACACTGTAATGGCTGTAGAAAAATTACACCATCCCTGTATAGATTTGTTCCCTATAAACCTTGTTTTCCCAATTATTTCTGAAATTACAAAGTAGCTATATGATCAGATCAGCGCTTCTTGGTCAAATTTAGATTCTTACAGTTGTTTTTTTCTTTGGATGGTAGCCAGGCTGCTGGCAGTAGCCATGCTGCTAACACTGCATTTGCGCCAACAGTAATACCGCAGGGAAACGCTAAGAGACGTACAGTTGAAAAGTTGTTTGACACCCTAACTTTTATAAAAGGGGATATTATAATACTAATTTTCTTACAAGATCGTGAATTTGTGAAAGTTTAGGGTGGGTACTTAGTTTTTCAAGTGGGTTTAATCAATTTCTATTCTGACCACTGTATTATAAGCGGCGCTTTTAGCTATCCATTACCATCTCTGACTGCTCGCTAGTTTCAAAGCACTCTCAACAGGAGCTGCTGGTGTACACAATCCTTCTCTTACAAAAGTTCAGTTCATTAGCAATAAATACACCCTTGCTCATTTCAATCCAAGTCAAGGACGGCTAATGTTAGCTAAGGTTAGAACATTTAGAGTAAAGTAAGAGTAAAATTATGGTATAACTGGCATAACTGATTGAATTCACTGACTTGTCGATTGTGCTCTTGTGCTACTTTTACACAGGCAAAATGTTTTAGCATTTACCCACAGTGGCTGCTAAATATCAAGTCATGAGCCATTTTTCAAATTAGCTGAGCTATTCCACAATCTCTCTACATACCCTTTGGAAACCCCTGCGTTACATGAAGCACTTCATGCACTTCTGATCTACTCACTCTAGGGATTCAGGGCTTGTGCAAATGTGCAAAGGCATAAGGCCCTCTTCCGAGACAGCGTTGGCATCAGCACCGTGCATGAGCAGCAGCTTGGTACACTCTGGCTGGCAGTTTTCACAGGACTCGTGCAAGGCGGTGTTGCCTCCAGGTGCCAGGTCTACATTGGCCCCACGCTGCAGCAGGAGCCTCAGGCAGTCCGTGAAGCCTCGGCCGGCTGTGATGTGAAGCGGTGTGGTCAGCTCCTGCTCATAACTCAGTGACCACAGTCCTGCCAGCAGGGGAGCACATTTGGCAGAATGTCAACTTTGAGCTCAACCCTTAGGATCATAAAAAACACTTTTCAAAGCATAAGTAGTTGCATGACTCTTCCTAATACTCAATAACACTCGATAAAACACCCTGATACCCCGATGAAAAGTAAGACCATAACTTTTAGAAAAAATCAAAGTTCTGATAAACCTACGCAGGCATCTGTAGTTAAATCTGAAGTTCTTCCATTCCTCTACGTTGCTGGTGTCATAAATGGCATCAATAAGGTAGTCGTACTCGTCGTCCACCACGATGCTGAGAATCGTTAGCTCATCACCAACAAGTAGAGCGTTCCAAAACTGCAGGACACAACCTGTGGCTTTGGCTGTGGCGATCACGTCCTGGCGGTACGTCTTTGGTTTGCGCCATTTAATCTTAGGTGCTACATAAGCCATACTGGAGCTAACTAGATTTTTTGTTTTAAAGTTTTATTAAAGGGTGGTTTCTCCTGAAGGAAATAAGCACTTCTGTAGGTTGTTTGTGCAGACAGTTCTATTTCAGGGCGGTGTGATGTGATATTTTGGTTGACCTGGGGAACTTTGCCAGCGCAGTGTCGGGAGCCAATGACTGGTGTGTGACATGTCACCTGCCCACTGATTCAGCAAATCCACTAAGTCAATGGACAGTGCTCTGTTGCATTCAGTAAACTTAGGAGAAGAATAACACAATGATTTTCCAGGTCATCAACAAGCCAAAACTGACTCAAAATGTTAGTCTTCCACTAAATAAAAATGCAAAGTGCTTGTTTTGTCTTCAGTGAGAGCCCACATTGAATCCAGATTATGTGGAGGACATATGATGGCCTCTATAAATACTGCCACGTGCTCTGTTTCTATAAATACTGAGTCACTGTGTCTTTAAACACATGTACCAGTTACATACTCCTCATAAATTAACATAAATTTAAAACAGTGATTTACTTTCTCTTTTACAGACACACAGGTAATTTTTGCCTCTTCTGTTAAATAAAAGGTACTTTTAAAGGCCTTAATTTTTTATGCTAATCACCAGGAAATTAAATAAAGCTACATAGCTCTGTAAAATGATATGAATTCCTGAATTAATTAATAATGAAGACAGCTCTCCTACCTTCCCCTGTGGCGACCCAGCGCATGTCCCCTCCTCTTGGCTCAATGATGAAGCTTGCAGTGGACCCTTTGGGAAAGAGGCGCTGCAGGGCCTCCAGGTCTCCTGTGTATAGGGCGTTGTGGACGACCAGATCATGGCAGACAGCTGCTGGCAGGGCAGTGATGGACCTCAGTGGTGCCCTGTCCCTGGCCTCCTTCTTCAGCATATAGCTATTGAGGTGTTGGGAGGCCAACAGCTTCTTGTACTTGTATCTCTCCAGCATGTCCTCATCACGTTCAAGAGAGCGTAAGGCCGTGGATGTGAAGACAAAGCTGCCTCGTGACATGCTGAATGGCTTGCCTCTCGAGGAGAAAAGTGGTTGCTTGAGATGTGTATGATTAAGCGAGGGAGATGTCTAAGAGGGCCTGTCTCTCTGTTTCTGTTTTTGTTTGCCTCTCTCTGGCTAATGTCCACTATGTGCCTGCCGGCTGTTCACAGGGTTGGTTCACAGAGTTGTTTTGATATTCGGTATGAGACCCTCCCTGCAGTGTGACAAGTAATGCTATTTTTATGTCTCACATGCAGCCACTCGAGCCTCCCCTGTTTGCCTTCAGCAAAGTCACAGTCGTGAAGCGTCTCTGTCAGGCTGCACAAATCAAATGAGTTGAATAAACTCATGTAGTAACAATACATGTTGTTATTGGGGTGATGGAACATGTTTTTTGTTTTGTTTTTTAAATACACAGTATCTTATTAGACTAAACGTCCTTAAAAAAATATATGTAGCTTTATATTTACAAATTTTAAGGTTCAGCACATACAAGTAATACATGTTCCAGAGTTTATTATGTTTCCACCTCATCTACTCTAGAAAGTGTTGGGCAAGAATAGTGTCAGTAAAGGGTCAAGTCATTGAATTTTAAACCTTTAACATTAACATGACCATTCTCAACAGGGTTTTCACTGTAAAACTCAAGAATAAGTTAAAAAGCAACAGCTGACTTAAAGGTCAATTGTGAAGGATTTAGTAATGAGGTTGCAGACCGAAAAGAACAAAATACCCTTCACCTCACCCTACCCTACACTAAAAAGCATGACTGTAAATAATGATGACAGCTCCCCAAGAGAGAAGCCAAAACATGCTGATCGCCCCCTGGTGGTTAGCTACAGTATAGGTCATAAGTACATCCTCCTCCATGTTGGCCAAACTAAAAACTCATAGTGCACACCAAACAAATATTCCCAAAAATGATTTCTTTAATTTTCATACAGCAGCAAAGGAGGAAGTCGGGCGAAAGTAAAGAGCGATTACTCCACTTAGGGAGGAGGTTGGGGACGGATCAATGAGCCAAACCAGCACAGGACTTTCACCAAGGTGGACGTTGTTCATGTCACATGTGAAACTTTACGCCTAAATCTAACCAAACAGTGAGCTTACAACGAAGGTCCGGTATGTCTGTCACTGGTACGTTGTTTTGGGAACAGTGTTTTTTTGGGAGTGAATGGCAATCTACCCACTCAGTTATTTAGGTATGAGGATTTGTTAGTTATCTTGGGTAGTTCTTACCACATTGATGTATCTTCTCTAATTGACAGCCCTGCTCGTGGCTGAGTCGGGCGAGTGTATCGGCTGGAACTCGATACCGTGGCTTGATCACTACTGTGCAGGCTCTGGCTCCAAACAACATCACCAGCGCAAGATGTATCGTGACTCGTATCCGGGATATTTTGGTTTCATTTTTGTGTCGTCGGAGGAAGAGGAAAAGCGTTGTCCATTTTTATGTACTATTTTACGTCTCTAGAGCCAGGGTTTGGTTTGTCTGTTCTGGGCTACTGTAGAAACGTGGTGGTGCAACATGGTGAACTCCATAAGTTATTGGAAACATATTTATATATATTTTCTATTTCTGCCAATGGATCCTCCTAAACCCCACTAAATCCTACACGCTGGACCTTTAAACATTTCAACAACTTTTAAGGTCAAATTTTGTCTCGACTTTTTCCTCAGAGGAAGAGCAAATAAGAATGCGCTATTTGTAAGCCCCTGTGAGTGTGTGTTTGCAAAATGTCTTTTTCAGCTCAGTATTTTTTTTTTTATTCAAGAGCCTTAATGGATTTTATGTATCCACATGGCTCCCTCCATTAGAACATTAGGCTGAATGACTGGCAACCGCTGTGTCACTCTGCCCCACGTGTAGTGTTCTGATGGCGGAGGGGACGGCGCATAATTAAGCCTGCTAAGCCTACTCGCTAAGCTTCTGACAAACATCTCTTTTGACTGATGGACCGCCATTTTCCAGAGCTAGTGGAAATTTCACTGATCCCATCTTCAAACTCCCGAGACACTAAGAACAGGTTCTCATGGTGAGCGAGGATGGCTCAGAATTACCTTTGAGTCTTTTGATACTGATTGACTTAAGCTCTGAAATCACCACGTGCCAAAATTTGCTGTATTATACATATTTTAATGTATGTTTACCCACGTCTGTGTTGGAGTCTATCAAGATGTACGTAAGCTCTGTGGAAAACACGGTGTGCACCACAGGTGAAGAAATACATGATATACGCGGGGAGGTCTTACCTTCTCTCCCATTTGAAAACAGAAGCATCGCTGCATCTCATCTATACCTTAACGACTGTTCTGGTATGGAAATCAAGGTCATTTATTTTATGTTACAGTTTGGTAATAGATGCCACATTAAACTGAAGGCGAGTAAGAGTTTCAACTTTGAAAACACACATTACCAGAGAGAGACTAGGAATATTGTTTTTGCGGCTGGAGTACATCCTTTTAAATGATATACATAATGAGTTTATAATATGCATCTGGGCTACCTCCTCTCTACTTTGATGTCTTCCAAATGGCCCGGGTGTCATCAGCAAAACATGTAGGCACTTTCCCGCCTCATTGACTCCCAAATGTATTTTAAATATCATTCCTGGTAACGCAATTATTTAAAACGCTGAACTAAACACTTACTAATGGGGAAAAAGACAGCGACTTCGATAAATTCATTTCTCAAATGGTGGGCATTCATGTTTCTTTTTTCTTTTTCTTTTTTTTTTATCTGTGAAGCGGAGGCAACTCTGATGGCAACAAAAAAACATCAGCAGTAGTAACACCCCCTGCCCTCACAGCCCCCCGTGGACATATTAAATCTTTGGTTTCCTCACATTACCCACCAGTAGCTGTCTCTCTGAGGTTTTCTGCATTGTGGTCAGCCGCCTTCCTCTCCCAAGGCGGTGAGAGGCTGGACATCAGCAACAGCCCTGATGAGAGTGAGGCACTTCATTTATGCAATCATAGGCAATTAGTTCCCTCTGATTATGTGCCTCTTAATGCTGTTTTGAGTACTGTGGCACACAGTAATACAGAAAGAGATTAAACTATAGCCCTCCCTCCACACTGAGCAGTCATTTAATATACTGAGAACATAATGAAATGTACACAGTAATTACAGTAATATTAAATGCTAATGGGTTTGCAATTGGATCTGTTGTTAGTTTAAGACGGAGTCTAGTGCACCCAAAGAAAGTCTAAGTTTAGAGAGCGCCTCACCACGACATCAGAGCACTCAATTATCCATCAGGTGTTTCTTATTTTAATGATTTATGTGATACTTATTGTTATTCCTATCAGAGGAAGTCAGATCCTGTCTGGTATATTCTGTACAGCAATTAATATGCAATTTACATACTTCAGTTCACATGTCGGGAGTTAAAGAGAAACAGGGTCTGAAGTTTGGCGGAATAACTGTGAGGTCACCATGGAAACATGATAATGAGTTTGCTTAATTGGCTAGCTACACTATCTAAAGGGAAGCTAGTCGCTGCATTTATGGAATCGTCTCATTCTGATTTACATCTTGGGTTATTGTAATTTTCTAAATATCATATTGACTCTGATGCTCCATACGAACACATTAAGGCAGACGCACACAGTCTGCTCTTAGTCTTTGATGCCATTAAAAGACCTTTGATGGCCAATCAACACTGGTTTACGTCCATATATATGGCTCATCAGAGTCAACAATAGGGCTAAAAAAAAGGTGCCCCGTTTGCAAATCTCCCTCAGGTTTCATCACGATGCTCGAGATGTTGGTGGAGAACCTAAATGAATTTATAGAGCCTTGAATTGAACAGTAGCTCCAAACTATTCTGTGGAAGCATGATTACTTTTTCTGTACTCTTTCGACTCTGAGCCCACTACCTATAATGTATTGTATGGGTCTTTGCAGATTCCAATTGTCTCTCAATGCACTGATCACCACGCAAATAGCCCTCTGTTTCATCATGACAATTGAGAGGTTCATATTTCAACCTAATAGTCCTGTATAACTTTAACCATCTATCACAACCTCATTTCATTGCGGTTGCAGTTAATACGCGCTTCCCTGCCAAGTGGAACATTTTCTAATGATGCACTCTCACACGAAAACAAGGCAAGCCAGCCCGTGCTCTGCATCACTCACTAATGCACCCATCCATAATGTGTTCATAGCAGTCTGCCTAAAGGAGGCAGCGATGACTACCGCTTGGCATGGGCATGAGAGGGGATATGGGAAAGGGTGCAAGATACAAAACCTAAATGGCTATGATAATCATGAACAAAGTCACTGCCATCAGAGACTGTATCACCCTCATAATAACATCTGTAGATTTCATATCATTACCAAGAATGCTGGGAAACATCTAAAATGGATATCTCAACAATAACAGTCAGTGGTGGGAGTCACATCCAAGTGCATTATTAAAGTGAGCCCGGCTTAGTAGGATGTTGACAAGGGTCGCCTAATAGGTGTATGTAAAGCCTGATGTAAACACCATTCTAATTAGAGAGACCTTTATCAGTTCCTCCATTTTATGCAGATTGGACTGGTGCAAACGCTAGTGTGATTATCCTGTAATCAAGTACTATTCAGTTGACAGTGTCGTCTGATTAGAATACATAACAAGCATACAATGTTGCATTATCTCCCCTGTCAGTTTATAAATATGTCCATTTTTAAAGCTAACTGAATAATGGATCTTGTCAGGGTTTGGATGAATGCATCAGAGGTGATAAAGATCACTTTTAAAAAAGAACACTGTGTCAGTATATTTTGAAATAAAAATAAAACAGTTTGGACCTTTCATGTATTCGTCGCTTTACAAGGGAGATGAAGGATGGTTATAGGTCACCTGTTTTTCACAAACATAAAAAACAAACTTTGAAAGCTATTTTACTGCTGTTTTGAAGACGTTTCTAGATCCCTCAAAGACTTGTTTATTGAACTGGCAAAAAGAAAATATGTGCGATGGCGTCAATTTGTGTTGAAAAGTGGTGGGGACGTAAGGGCTGAGATAATATCACTGACAACCAACAGTAGGAACAGAAAACACGTCACAAGTAATGTTATAATATAAGCTGGGTTGGCACATTTTTAAAATGATACAGTTCAAGGATTTTTCAGGAGCAAATTATTTCAAAATTAAGGGACAATAATTTATATTCATGGATATTCACATATACCAGTCTCGAGGGCGTTACTGTGTTGAAAAGTTGTAGGAACACAAAGCCTCAGATAGAAAAAATAAATAAAATAAGTGGTCTTCAACATGTGATTTTAGGCAATGTAATAATGTGGGGGAAAAAATGCTTAATGGCACATCAAAATGAATGCAATCCCATTTGTTAGTTAACATTTATTTGTGCAAGCACATTTTTAACTAATTATGCTTATGTCCCCAACTTCCCCAGTGTAAACAACAGCTTTGATTATGTGATTTCTTTTACTAATTTCTGATGGTTGTTTTGGCTGTTTTGTTGAGCAAAGCACAGATAGATAATCTTCTTTCTCATGTTGTAAAACACATTACCAATAATTTATCTTAAATACTAATTATATTTCAAATTTATCTATCTATGTTCATATTTTTTTAAATATATATATTTTTAAATAACCTATCATACAGTTTTTCCAATTTAGCAAGACATTGGCAGGAAAGCTTACTTCCGGCCGCCATCTTTGTTTCAACAGTTGAAACGTCAATATCAAGTTGTCGTTTTGTTTTTAATGTGAAGTTGCTGCTGCAGGCAGGCGGGATATTTGTTTTGTCGCAGCCAGATGGAAACTTTGAGAAATTTAGAGATGTCTTCAAAAACATAGGTAAGTGTCCTCAAACTATGTTTTTTTTTTGTTTCAAAATTTGACGTGTCAACACAAATGCTAGCGTTAGCCTTACCTGTAATCATCATTGAAGTGGGACTACGATGTCCGCTAGCAAGAAGGCTAGCTGTAAGCATGCTAGCTGTAGCCACTGATTTGCCATGATACAAGAGGCTTGTATAAGTAGTGGTCGTATCAGTGGACTCTCAAAGCTTCCTCATCAGGTTTAAGAGGTCTCTGATTAGGGGAAATATTAAATTAAGGAGAGAAAGTGCTAAAACCGAGTAGAGATTATGTGACTTGCTGTTAGTTATAGCTTTGTTAGTTTCTATGTTAGCTTAGGTTTGTTATCAATCTTCCAGGTCGCAGTCACCTGGCTAATACCACATCTGTCATGGCTGCTGCACTGAGTGCATCCCTGTCTATTTCTGTTAAGTCAGGAGACACAGGTGCCTTTGGATTGGTAGGAGGGTATGATGATGTGCAGATGTGGATTCAAAACAAAGTGTGTGATCACTGTGTTTCCTGTAATCAGAAATAATATTTAATATTTTAATATCTGGTTTATTGTGATCAGTATCCATTAGGCGATAAAATATGTAGGCCACTGACTAAAGAGTCACATTGTTATCCGCTGTCACACTGTTTTCTGTTATGCTGACAATGTGGGGTTAGCTGTTGTCTTAAAATAATTACCATGATAGGGACATAACTGACATGCCTGATTAGAGACACAATTTAATTTCCTTTTATGTGTCTTTCAAAAACCCCTGTGCAAGTGTTCAGACTGTCAAGCATAATCTGAGAGCTAATTATTATCTAATAATAGTGCTGTGCAAATAAATAAGAAGGGCTGAACAAAACCAAAATATGAATATTGCAACATGGCCAATGCAATATCTAGATCACAAGAAGCAGCAAAAACAGGTGACAAAACAGGATTATCTTGCTGCAGAGATGCACTGGCCTGCAAATCTTGCTCTCCAGATGTGGGAAAACATGTCTGTTTGGTACTGACCCCAACAAATGCCCGTTTTTTTATGTCTTGCACCCCTAATAGGTGTTAAAGATAAATGCAGCATGATACTGATCTCGTGCCTGTGCTTTATTATAACAGTGTACAGTTGATTTGATCAAATTTCGAGCTGTAATGCACCAAAAACTTGCATTAACCATAGCTGATAGATCCCCTATGCGTGTCATAATCTCGTTTATACGTCTGTTTATCAAAAAGACAATGCTTTGAGTCAATGTGGCTGCAGTACAGTTGTGCAATTACCCCATCTAGTGGTTAATACGACATGTTACAGCTTCCCCCCTCATTAAATGGAGAAAAAAGGGAATCAAAACATGGAACCAAAAAAAATAATCTTTATGCACTTAAAGAAATCAAGAAATCAACCAGCTTACAAAGCCACTCATGCACATTTGTCCTAACAGTTCGGAGTGCGTTGAAGTCTTCATTTGGAGCTGGTGTACTTTGTGACCGCCTTGGTGCCCTCGGACACGGCGTGTTTGGCCAGCTCCCCGGGCAGCAGCAGCCTCACCGCGGTCTGCACCTCTCTGCTGGTGATGGTGGAGCGCTTGTTGTACTGAGCCAGCCGGGACGCCTCCGTGGCGATCCTCTCAAACAGGTCGTTCACGAAGGAGTTCATGATGCTCATGGCTCTGCTTGAAATCCCCGTGTCCGGATGGACCTTTGTGAAGGAAGAGGGGGAGGGAAATGGCTGGTGGTTAATTTTAAGACAGGAAAACCGAAGCAGTTCAAGCCTCTTCTTCTTCTTTTTTTTTGTCACCCACCTGTTTCAAAACTTTATAGATGTACATCGCGTAAGTCTCTCTCCTTTTAGCCTTTCTTTTCGCCTTTTTCTCACTCGAACTCTTTCCTTTCTTTTTAGATATGTCGTTAGTCATTTTTGCAACTGTGTTAAATGTGTGAACTTTGACAAAGTTGCTTTCGTCAGATGCTTTATCGTGTAAGTTTAGGAATAACTATCCCAGTTTTCTGGCTCACCTGCAGCTGTTTATGTAGCCCGCGTTCATTAGTGACTGATTTAGATCACCTGCTTTGATTTCGGACGATCAGTAGCCTAATCACCACGAGGAGGAATAAGACTGTAAAACGTCTTAGTGTTTATTCAGGCAGGTAGTGTTTTGGTTGAAATTTGTATTGCAGTATTGTAAGGCCAGTGATCAAAGGTTGCTAAGTACATTTACACAAGTACTCTACTGAAGGGGCGCGATGTAGTTTTGGAGAAGAAATTAAAACTCAGAATTTCAATATTTTATATTTAATAAGGGCCATAATACAAGTCAGAAATATTAATATTTCCCATAACTGAATAAACAAGCTGTTTTTCGGTAAAATTCAAAAATGAAATAAAAAATAAGTCCCCCAGAACACTGTTTGAGGCTAGAAAGGTGGCAGGATCCGCCAAATATAAACGGTAAAACAGTGAAATTGTGTTGTCCTTTAAAGTCAGTTTGTTTATTCAGTCATGAAAACAAAGAAAGTTTGTTTATTTAGTTTGTTTTGGCATAAAAAGATCTTTATTTATTGATTCAGATTTCTTCCCCAAAACTACATACTGCACCTTTAAGTTATTAGTTACTCTGAAGATTTTAGGCTGCATCCAAGCCAGAGTTGTGCATTTTTTAATTGAATTATTTCATCGACAGTCACATAAAAACAAAACACAACACTGATTACGATAATCAGAAAAATGCTGAATATTGAATATGATAATCGACCAGGTGACCCATAATATACAGTATATACATACATGTAAATATATGTATAACTTACTTTTACTTGTACTTTTGAGTAGGTCTGCAATTATTGCCATAAAATTCCTTTAAAAACTTAATGTAGTATCCAAGACTTTATAAGACTTTTACTCAAGGACTATTCATATAGATGACTTTCACTTTTACAAAATAATATTTTAACATGACATTGTTTATTTTTACGTTGTTATGACCTTTGGGTACTTTAAACAACACTGTAATGTTATTTTTGTATTGCAGTCTTGCAGCCAGTGATGGAATGTAACTAAATACTTTCACTAAAGCACTGAACTGAAGTACAATTTTAAAGCACTTGCACTTTTCTTGAGTGTTTTCATTTTCAACTACTATATATTTCAACTCAATTACATTTTGGAGGCAAATACTGTAGTTTTTACTCCACTTGATATTTGCTAACCGTACTAGTTACTTTGCAGAGTTCAGAATAATGCTCAATATTGGATCCGATAATCAGCCAGGCTGATAATTGGTTGACCCATACAATACAATATTTCCATACATGTAAGTATGATTTACTTTTACTGGTACTTTTGATAATTAAGTATCCTTGATGTCAGAAAATTACTTTTTATGCTTTCATACATTTAATACCAGATGCTTTATAAGACTTTTACTCAAGTAATATTAATATTAGGGCTGCACAATTCATTGAAATGTTATTGAAATTACAATATGGCCAAGTGTAAAATCCTAACTGCAGAAGATAAAATGTGGTAAAATGTGTGTATTATAATAAAGTACTGTGGTGCTGCAGGGATACCCTGGTCATAACATAACAATGATTAAACAAAAGCATACAAATTATTTTAATAGAGTTTTTTTTTTTCAGTGATAATGAAAATGTTGATGCAAAATTATCATTCCCACTAATTGTAAATCATATCACAATTGCAAAATCTGTCAAAATAGCCACAATAGGATTAAGTAATAATGAAGACCTGATATCTATACTTTTACTCAAGTATTATTTCGGGTACTTTTTACAACACTGTGTAAGGCACTAATGTGATAAACAGAGGCTGAGTTATACTAAGAGTCTACACCTTTACATTTAATAATTGTGTCCACTGGGTGGCACTCTTGCACCAGTTATTAGGCTGCATGAAATCCTATTATGGCAGATGTATACCTGCTGTAGATCCCACTGTAATCCTTTGTAATCTTCCATGTAGCTTGAAGCTTATAAACTATTTTAGACCTAGAGGTGTATTTAGATACCATAATATTCATAGAAAAAGACTTTTGAGCTGTCATATTCAGTGTTTATGTGAGCCCACTCTTGATCCACCTGAAGGCTTGCATTGCTTTCAGATAGATTAAAATACACAGAGGATGTGCTTACTAGAAATAAATGGTATTATGAGCAAGGCTGGATTAAAGGCCGAGGACTCCAGCCTCAAAAGCCCAGGGTAATTTTTGTCTAAATTAGTGTGTGGGCATTTACTTGGTGCATAAACTATTTTGAGTCCAAACAAACTACTGCACAAATTTCCCAGGAGTTTTTCAGCTTTCTGTGAATGATTGTTTTTATGCTTTCAGTGGCAGATTATAGTTTATGCACATTCTCAATTTATCCTCTCATCACATTCAGATATCAGAAAAATTCACATACTCTACAATAAAGTTGACAATAACTTTGCATTCAATAAATGCAAAGTGGTGCAGCTTTAAGGCCCCCTAGTGGGTTCGTCTGCCCTCTTGATGTTGTACATATAATGTGCCGTATTTCAATTTTAGTTGATGTTGTTATGATTTCTTATTTTGGTATCTGGGCTTATTTGTTTAGTAATTGTGTGTTTACCTCAATAAATTTGATTCTGGACACTTTTATGTGTAGAACATCTTGATAAGTGTTAGATTTTAATGCTGATATTTAGGATAAAAATGGTCCTGCTCCAGGCCTGTATTTTCTTTACTAGATATTCTTTTATTATGAGGGATGAAGAGTTGGACATCTAAATTGTCCCCAGTGTGCGATTGTTGGAGTCATTCAGTATAAGAGCATACCTATTACATCCTAATTTTATTTTAAAAACATGTTGGAATCTACTGACTTTGACCACATGACCATTTTTCTGATTTCAGTTTAACATGATCTCCTGTTTATTAGGGCTGCAACTAATGATTATTTTCATTGTCGATTATTCTGTCGAGGATTTTCTTGATTAATCGGATCAGTTGTTTGGTCTGTTAAATGTCAGAAAGTGGTGAAAAATGTTTATCAGGTTTTCCCAAAGATGATGTCCTTAAATGTCTTGTTTTGTCCACAACCCAAATATATTCAGTTTACTTTCATAGAAGAGTAAAGAAACCAGAAAATATTTACATTTAAGATGCTGAAATCAAAGAATTTTGACCTGTTTTTTTGTTTTTTTGAAAAATTTGTAGGGATGCACGACATATAGACACAAGCCACACATGTCGTCGCTGGAGTCATTGTTTTTCAAGTTCAGAAGAAGACAACACAATTGAAACTTGCAATACGAGTTCTGCAAGTGTTTTAAGAGGATGGGAAAAAGTCTGAGTTTAACACAATAAACCTTATTAGAACTATGAATAATAAATCATCCATATTTGCCCGCTACATCTAAGCCTTTTTACCCTCAGGGGTGCATATACTACAGGTTATGAACTTATTTTTAAAATACAAAGATCTGAAATTGTTATGGGTATCAGCCGTGAGATGCAGGTAATTATAGGTTATCGGTATCAGCTAAAAAGTCCATATCGTGCATCCCTAAAAATTTGATCCTGCAAATAGTTGTTGATTAATTTAATAGTTGACAAATTGATTAATCATTTGCAGTTCTTTTTATATCATTGACATGTCCCCTCACACTGACAAACCAGTTTAAAGTATAAGCCAGTAACACGATTCAAAGATGTAGCCATATTGTGTGATGATGCGTCTCTGTTGTGTCTTTGCCTCTATATCGCTGACATTTTATCTATTTGATTGATGAGATTTGAGGCACTTGAAGGAACTGAACACAAATGGTATGTTTCATCATACAAACACATCTCTCTCTGGTAAAGCACTTTATGATGCTCATCTATTATATCATACCAATGCTTTGCTGAGTTATATTGGCTTTAAAAATGCTACTGAGGCTCCACTCAATATTGAGATTCATCCATATCACAAATAATCCTACAACCTCAGTTCCAAGAAAGTTGTGGCACATTTGTTCTTCTCACTTTGCTTGGTTCAGTCATCAAATTCATAATGAGTGTACAAAAAACAATAATGATTATGAATTTGAACTTTTAATTAGGGTTGTACCGATCCGATCACGTGACTCGGAAATCGGGGCCGATCACGCCACTGAAGACTCGATCGGGACTCGGACGTTACGACCCGATCAGAGATCGGTTTTATATATATTTATTTAGTCATTATTTGTATTAGATTGTTGATATATGGGCTATTGGTGATTCAAAATAAAAAAAAATAAAATGAGTATTTACTACCACCGTTTACGACATGCGCATGCGCAGAAGACCAGCACGCCAGTTTGTTTTGAAGCGGAGTGGCGAGTTGTGGCGCACCATGTCTGCTGTGTGGAAGTATTTTAAAGTGAGTGACGAGAACGATGCAGTTGCAAACTGTCAGATATGTAAATTTGGGATATCGAGGGGTGGTAAGGACAAAGCTTCGTTTAATACCACAAACTTAATTCGACACTTGAAAAACAAACACCTGGCTCATTTGTTTTATTTTATATTGTATTTATTTTTATTCTAGCACTTTAAGTTAAGATGCTGTTTGTTTTAATATGAGACTATTGAGTCTAAGTTGCACTACGTTCTAATGTGAAGAGTATTTTTTCTGTTTTGACTGGAGAATGTTCAAGCACTGCTTGCATGCAAAATTGTGTATGATGTGTTGTGTATGTTACTTATTAAAATATAATAAAAAATAAGGGACACCTTGGATAGTTTTCTTCGATCTTTTTAATTTTTTAAATGTATTATAAGAGTATCGGATCGGGACTCGGTATCGGCAGATACTCAAAAATCAAAGGACTCGGACTCGTATCGGGGGCAAAAAACCCTGATCGGAGCATCCCTACTTTTAATGTCTTGTCTTTGTACCGTGTTCAATTGAATATAGGTCTAAAAGGATTTGCAAATTATTGCATTCTGTTTTTATTTACATTTTGCAGCGTCCCAGCTTTTTTGTAGTCGGGGTTGTATAGCAAGTAAGCAGGAGATGTGATAAAGTTACTGCAACATCACTCTATCACGTAGACTATTGTGTTGTAGAGTGAAAGTAAAAGTAATGAACAGTAGTGTGACAGCAAAAAACATCACAACTCTAATAAGCAGTGGAGCTGTAGCAGTAACAGCTTTATTAGACTGGACTCATTATTTAAATCCTTTTAGCAAGTTGCAGTTATTTATTCAAATTTTCACAAACAAAACATAAAAGAAAACATTTCTATCTGTTATACAATACACCCAAAATACTTCAGCTCACAAAAATACAAACATCTGGTCAGCTTCCATTTTATAATTTATATACTGTAAAGCTGCACAATTAATTGAAATACAATCAAAATCGCAATATGGCTAACTGCAATATACAGATTGCAAGATTCTGCAATTTTTGGATAAAAGCAAAATATTAATCATTACGATGTTAATTTTTGCATCACAGTTCTAATTTTCACTGAAAACCCCCCCCCATCATTCTCACTCCTTGTCAATCATATCACAATTGCAAATAATTAAATAATCGCAATATAATTCTTTTGACCATAACGTGGTGCCCCAATATAGTGTATATTTGGCAGGACATATTTAAGTGAGCAGCAGAGTAGAAACTCATCCATGTTATTTATCTTCAGGTTTTATATGAAAAGAATTTGCTGTAAAAACCTGACCTGACCCTCTGATACTTCATAGATTTACTGAAATATCTCTTTTTCTCTAAGAAATGGGTACATTTGTTTTGATGAATGATACATTAGTGTTACAGTTTCAATATGTAATTACTGCTAACACTCTTCAGCACATTCCCATTTCTGTGTCCAAGGTCTTGGATGCTCTCAATTTTGTTCTCCACGAGTGCACAGCAGATATAGAGCAGCAGATTACATATGAATAGGCCTTTATCTCCGACAGCATTTATGCAAGGTCATTTGCAGCAACTGCCACACACGTTGTATAGCAGCTATTGGTTGACCGTATTGTGAAGGCCATCTTTTTCTCTGTTGTCTGGCAGATTTTTCTGCTGTTTGCTTATTTCATCTGTGAAGAGAAGAAAAAAGGTGACTGTGTGCACATCTACTACACTGATATGTCTGTCTGACAGTCACAGAAAAAGAAAAATGTTGCCTGTTCTGTTTATCGCAGCCTTTCATATTAACATATTGCTAAAGGCGACATGCAGTGATTGTTTTATTTTTTATTCTGCAGGGTTTGGAGGTTAATAGAACAAAGCGCAGTTTGATACCCGCACTGATTACTTACTGTAGTTGCAGAATGCACAAGTTGTCTCACAGTTTGGTGTACAAATATAACAGTTTGTGTATATAACATATATATACATATATATACATGTATGTATGTATGTATGTATGTATGTATATATATATATATATATATATATATATATATATATATATATATATATACATATATACATATATATATATATGTATATATATATATATATGCAGTTGTTTCTTTGAATATATTCACACTGAAGCATATTTTTTAGCAGCATTTTTTAACTACCCGAAAGAATGACACCATTTGCTATAAATTTAACTAGGTGACCATCTGCCCTCACTCTAAACCTGTGTTTACAGGAGGCTACATCCCTCCTGTAAACGCACTGATTGTGACGCAACCTCTTCTATTTGATGTAGTCCTGCGATGCTGTTTGATACCACGTTGGTTTCAATAGGCTACATATTTAACAACAGGCTTCCCATATATGCGGCTCACCTGCTGTTGTGTAAATGGAATTACGGATGAAAAAGTCCAAAGCGTAGGGTGTGTTTGTTGGGTGACTTTATAAAACATATTGTTGATGAAGAAAGTCAACAGAACAGCAGAACATAATATGAGAGAGAAACAGAAAGGCAAGGCATAAGTGCATGGCCATTCTGTGGGAAACAGTGATGAGATGTGTACTGTGATTTAGGGCTAAAAATATGCCTGTAACACACATCTAAGCTACTCAAAAAGTTCTAATCATTGACTTTGTATGAGTTGCAATGTACTTGTTTAAGCTGCAGAACGTTGTATATAGTAAAACAAAGTTATTAGAGGCTGGGATAGCTATAAAGGATCACACTTTCAGTCTAATCAGTAGTTCAGCTTGTGTTCTGCTCCCTCCTGCTGGTGCTGCTCTGTTCAGTGCAGTGTTGCATCTCTGCTGCTCCGTCTTTAACTTCATGATGTATGTGCTCTTAAATGTCGACTGCTTTAGTGCAGGGTTCAGTTCCTAACAGGGCAATCCGTCCTTTGAGGTGCTTGCCAAATCTGCATAACTTACTTGGGCATCACAAAGAATGACTTACCGTAATTGCTCCTTTTAGCTCTACATCATATCAGGGCGGTTTGCTTGTCATAGGAATTTTCGCTGAACTGTTGTAATTATAGCACATTAATATCCAACATCTTTTACGTATAGCCACATAGTGAGAGCGGGAGTAGTGCTGCTGTGTTGTTTCTCTGTACTCACTAAATTAAGATGTTTACTTGTCAAATCAGGTTAACTTTTGTATAGAGGATTTTGTCAAGGCTTTTGCAACACATCTTTGGTGACAGCAGACATACAGCGCAGCACACCAGCAGTATGAATCACATTGTTTGTGACTGTGCATTGTGAACCAAGCTAAACCATGGCAAGCTTGTTATGAAACAATTCAGATTAAAACTGATGAGAAAAAAAAATTTCTCTGTGTTTCAGCCATCAAAAATCCTGGTATCAGTGAGTGATCCATACAGTCGAACTCGATCACATTGATCATTTCTCCCAGTGCTTAACATTTTAATGTGCATTATCCCAGACAAAGCTTTTGTGCATTTATAGACACATAACACATTTCTTGGATGTGCAAAAAAGCAATCTGACCTTTGCTCAACAGTATTTCTACCTAAAAGCATTTGCACAAAGTATGATCAAATAAAGAGGGCCAAGGAAGAGCATAGATTATGATTGAGAGCTGAATTATATCTAGTGCTGTATACGATAGGCACATACATCAAACATTACTGTGAATTGTGATTTTAAAAAGTAAAAGCTCCTCACTCTTGTTTCAGCTGCATTAGAGTCGACTAGCCTATATGTTATGTTGCATCTCTACAGTGTTAAGTTCCTTTTACAAACATATATGGACTAGTTATATATGCAGTTATGACACTGTCAGTTATTTGGAAAGAGTCTAGTAATCTATAAGCCAGAGGTGTTTTAGGCCAGGAATTTTTCAAAACATCAATTGATAAGTCAAATTCAAAGGCCCCCAAAAAAGAGAGTGCAGTGCATAGCAGCGCCTCAAATATTACTCCTCCACATTAATATTCACTGCATTATGCTGTGCATTCTACCATCCACTTGAAAGCCAATTACTGTTGAAAAGTCCACCACTTTCATCCTCCAATCTGCAACAACAGGCATGCCTGCTAGTATGAATTTGGAATTTAAGTTTGCTAATCTCTGCACAGGACAACATTATCCAAATGTACAGAGAATGCAAATAAATCAGCATGAAGACTATTTTGCATTCTATTACTGAACATGGAAATTGAATGTCAAATGCAGATTTATGCAACAACAATGACAAAAATCACAGAACTCTAACATTGAATATTTATTAAGATGTGAATAAATGTTTGTAGGTTTGTTTCACTGATGACAGTTCAGTTTATTCACCACAATCTACTTCATATTCAGATTTTAAGTCATTGTTCAGTAGCTGTGAAACCAGGAGCTGTGAAAACATCACTGTTTGCTATGTTGAGGTTAGTACTGATGGGACAAGTCAGACAGGTTACAGTCAACCCTCTGCACATCCACCACACTCCACAGGCTGTTAATAATTATAACTTTATCTATATTACATTTTTTAAAAACAAGTTACAAAGACATAAACAGGAGTAATTACAGATAAAAGATAAACAACAGTACAATTCATACAATAAATTAAACAAGCGAGGTAAGAATAACTAAAACACATTAAAAACAACTAAAATGGAAGAGTGACCAATTCAGGAGAAAACCATTCTGAAAAAAAGTGTTTTTAAAAAGAGATTTAAAAAAAAGAAACAGAGCTTGCCTGCTTGATCTCCTCCAGCAGCCTGTTTCAAAGTCTGGACTCCAAAGGCTCGGTCTCCCCTGGTTTTTAGCCTTGACCCAGGAATTATTAAGAGTTTTCTGCCGGAGGATCTCAGGCTGCACTCAGGCTCATAAGGGTCTTAGTAAGTACATCATATAATTAGGGGCCAACCCCAAATGTGCTTGAAATGATTATTAATATTTTAAATGTTACAGGTAACCAATGTAGAGATGCTAAAGCAGGCGAGTAAAATAGACTAGATTGGTTTTAATAGACTAGTCCAGTACTGGGAGATGGTCCCTTAGACATTATTGCTGCTGTTGGTGTGTTTTAGTGTGTATTCTTGTAATTAATGCAGGGTATCTGCAGGTCCTTAAAAGTCTTAAAATGTCTTAAATTCAATTATATAAATATTATGCCTTAAATGTCATTAAATAGTGTTAAGTTTTAATTTGTGAGGTCTCAATTGCTGCATTATATCTAATTTCATTTATCCATCTTTTAATTTATTGTTGTCAAAAGGAATTGGGCACTTCTGCAGTCCTCATTTCAGATGTTACAAATCTTTAAAGCCAAACACTAAATGTAATACTGTCCTATTACTTTATATTTGCACTTGCACAATGTTGATTAACCTAACTCACTCTAATAGCCATAAACATAAAACTTACCTCTGCACTGGACCTCATACTGTATGTACTATATCCCTTTATACTTACATGAAAGTACTGAATAAAAAAAAATATGATTTGTCCAAAACTAAGGTGCTTAATTTGGTTGAAGAACAGAATAAAAAGCATTAAATTCAAGTGTCTGATATCTGTAGACACCCTTTATTGTATTTTCAACAAACACCACAACAGTATACATCTTCAAGTACTCCCTACATGCTCACTGATGTACTGAGTTAAACTTTATTGTCATTGTAGAGTAGTATTTCTAAAGTACCTGTGCAGTATCTCAAATGTGACTCCATACTGGAGGATTTTATAGTTTGTCAGTGTTTGTCAGCAAAATTGACTCACTTGGCTCTGTTTGTGAATGAAGACATATTAAAACTCAGTGAAGGCCTCATATGTTAAATGAGCACAGCATCATCCATCACTGCTAAGTGTTTGTAGCACATTAATCATTACCA
The DNA here is from genome assembly GCF_040436345.1 of Pagrus major. Classification (NCBI taxonomy): domain Eukaryota; kingdom Metazoa; phylum Chordata; class Actinopteri; order Spariformes; family Sparidae; genus Pagrus; species Pagrus major. Next base: position 20,488,052 of record NC_133235.1, on the reverse strand, counting down.
GTCATGACTGTGAATACAGAGTGCAGCTATAGGAGTGGGTAAGCTGGCCTTGAGTCAGGCATCAACAACTTGTAAATTTAAACATGGTCATCAAGTCAGTGACATTTTGACATGGAATAGTTCCTGATATATTTCAGGTGTCATGATGTTATGAGTTATTAAAGGAAACATTTTATGCTCATTTTCAGGTAAATTGTTTTATTTTAGTTTTCTCATACTGTCAAGTGCTGCTCACTGTTTGGTCAGCTTCACTGGTGATTTTAGTTAGCAGCAGTTTTTACCATGGATATCACCACAAGAAGTGCTTCTAAACCAAACCTTCACCACCACACGTTAGAGAAGGAATATGATCCATATTAGCCTCTACCTCACTGCAGAGCAGGCCAATAACTGCAGCTTTGTAGCAAGCTAACGGGAGCGTACCTATGTTCCCCGGGTCCTATGTTCCCCGTTTTTCCCAAAAAAGGTCCTATGTTCCCCAGTTTGTTCATCAACCGGCAACAGCGGGGAACATAAGACCCTTTGGGTGAACAGCGGGGAACATGGGACCCTTTATTAGAAAAAGGGTCCTATGTTCCCCAGTCACATACAAAGCGGGGAACATAGGACCCGGGGAACATAGGACCCGGGAACATAGGGATGATCCCAAGCTAACTGCTAGGCGCTAATGAAAGTTGTCAAGCAAATAAATTCATGCAGTTTGACTATTTCTTTTTCACACATACTTTTATTGTTATCTTCAGGGCATGTCTATCAAGTAAATGTACATACCGCAGCAACACAAGTGCACATACAGGTGAGGATCCCATAGCAAAACTGGCTGTGTATAACAACAAAGCTAATGCTAGCTGAGCTAATGCTGCAGTACAAACATGAAAAGCAGCATCAAAAAAACGGTTCCCGGCATCAAACCTACTGCTTGTTGTTTACTTGGCTTCAAATGAGGCTTAATGTTCACACAGTTTCTCCTGACCCTCAATATTACAACAGTAGTCCAACATCGCACCAGACTGGCAGTAGCCACATTAGCCGAGCAACAAGCTAATGCCTGATTCAACAGGCTGACCTACAAAATAAACAGTAAAGCAACATGGCAAAACTTTCAAGTTTGAAGTCAGGTCACAGACAGCCAGTATTGATCCATTCTTGACCTTGTAAAGTTACTGGCCCTCATTGATAATGTAGTCCATAGTAAAATCCACACATCCTTGAGCTTGCAAGTTACTGGACAATTCTGGGAGTAAAATTCACTCAATTTAATAGATTTTCAGTCACTTTTCAGCCAGTTAGTGGTTATTTTACAGTTTCTCGGTTGTTAGACACTTTGGATACCCAAATACATACTGCACAAGTGAGTTTTTCATAATATGTCTCATTTTAAATGGCTTTAGTTCTGTTTTGATTTTAGCTTGTACTTCTTGTGGGTAGAAGGAGCAGAAAACGGCTTTCGTCTTGTAGTTTGGAAATTGCTATACCTCAGACATTGTTCTGGTTGACCTAATCTAAGTCTCAGCATTGCCTGTCAGGTGAAAAGATTGTGATAGTCTGTCATGCTGCATTCTCTTCTGTGAGCATTTTTAAAATTGCATCTCGACGGTGACAATGTATGTTTGACACAGCATTCCTCCGAAGTTTACGGATGAAATGGTAGTTTTTATCTGAATTGCATACCTCTATAGTGTTGTGGCAAAATGGTTGCTATGGTCTCTGTGCTTGGTTACCGGGGCAGAATATTGATTTAATCCTCAAGGGCTGTGGTCATATCCTTGGCAGTTCACCTATTGTTATGATAATGAGACATCCCTGGGTAGCCAATGAGTGATAATCTTGTTTGGTCCGGGGAGAAATGAAAAGGTTTTTTCAGCGTGGTGTGCTGACATTTTAACCCCAATAAAATCACCAACTCCATTACTGGTGAAGCCTGAAACTCACATGTAGTCACACCATGATGAACCATATCCAAGGACTGCTATAGCCAGACTGTGAAATGCTTTTGGGAATAGTCCATCGCTTTGAGCAACAAAAATAAATAAGAAAAAAAAGCAATACATAACCCATGCTGTCACAAGAGAAGCCAATACATAATTAAATAAGATGATTAATGAATCATATGTAATAAATAATGAAGAAACCATTTAACCAGGTTGTTTGTATTTGCTGGCTTTACTTGTTTGCACTGGAATGAAAATACAAAAACGTGGATATTTCTGGAACTCCGTTACGTATGTCAGTGCAATAAACATACAACCTGTGGCTTTCTTGTATGTAAGCAGACATGTTGGCGGAGGCTGTTGGAGCAGTTTAGAGAATAATAACACGGTGAAGGTGGCGTCCAGATTGAGAGACTTCCCCTGTGAGCACAGACACACAGGCAAAGCAGCCATTCAGCAGTGGGATGGATCCTGACTACTAAAGAGGGAGAGGGAGAGAGAGGGAGACTGAAAGAGAGAGAGAGAGAGAGCAAGAAATGGGGGAGTGGTGGGAGAGAGAGAGGAAGCGAAAAAGAGAGTGAAAAGGCTCCACACGGCAGAATATAAATCTGTATGTTAACAGGACTAAAGCTGGAGGTCTCGAAGCGGCTTTAGTGGTTATGCTGTTGGGGGGTTGGCCATAAAGCATCAAGAGGTGGTCTTCCCTATTAACTGAGGATCTGTTCAATAAGGAACCCGTGGAAGCTGTGAACGCCGGTTGTCAAGCACAGTGGTGGGCTGGTCGGAGGTCTCTGACCCCCTCATTTTCATCTCTGGAAGAAAAAAGAAGAGCAAACAGAGACCCGAGAGAAAAAGGAAGGTGGCAGCGAGGGACCAGTGAGCCATTTCTCTCTTTATTACCTCCATTCACAAAACCATTGCATCCCATTATCACAGCGATGTAGAGGCATTCTCTCCGATTAGAGGAGGAAGGGTCCCATTGACTGCTGAGGCTTAGCACCTCTCTCCAAACGCTAGCCCTTTTCATCGCAGCCCCCCCCTCCACCACTCATCTCTCGCCTCTATCCTTACGTCTGCTATTTTCTCTGTTTTTCTCTCTTTTCTTGTCCCTTGTATTCTTGTCCCTTTTCACACCACTCAGGAATCAGGAGGCATTGCGTTTTGGTAGAAGTGGGTGTTTCTGGAGCTGTCATTGTGTTTGGTGCCGCTACAAAGGACAGCTGAGCAGGGAGTGAGAGAGACAGCTTTGGAGATAATAAAATAGGAGGCTGAAAGAAAAGAGGGGGGGACCTGGGACTACAGGAACAGCTGACAACCACTGGAAGGTGAATTGTGATGAAAAGACAACTGTTACAGAGACTGACAACCATTTTAAGGTAGCTACTTAGTGAGACCATTACCACTTCTTGAGGGAATAAAGAAACAGTGTGCCAAACCAACACTGCCGGTTGGATTCTGCTATTGCTGTTGCTAAGCAAAGTCTTTAACCTGAAGTTCTTGGGGAGACAGTGTTGAACATCACTCTACAACCATGAAAGGGAGCTCAGAGGAAAGCATTGAAAGCATCAGGCCCTCCAACCTGCAAGCTTTTGCTAACATATCCACCCTACATGGCATGAGTCACATATTCGCCTATGGGCACATGACATTCCGACGGTTTCTTTGGACTCTTTCCTTCCTCGGTTCACTAGGCTTATTGATGCTGGTCTGCATGGATCGAGTGTCGTATTACCTGGAGTACCCTCACGTCACCAAGCTGGACGAGGTGGCGGCGACTAACCTCACGTTCCCATCCGTTACCTTCTGTAACCTCAACGAGTTCCGCTTCTCCAGAATCACCAGAAATGACCTCTATCATGTGGGAGAGCTCCTGGCCCTCCTCAATAATAACTACCAAATAGCCAACCCACACTTGGCTGAGCCCGAAGTTCTGGCTGCCCTAAAGGATAAGGCAAACTTCCAGAACTTCAAGCCTAAACTGTTCAACATGACTGATTTCTATAACCGCACAGGTCATGACATCAATGACATGCTGCTGCAGTGCACCTTTCGAGGAGAGGATTGCTACCCAGTGAACTTCTCCACAGTGAGTATTCATGCTTACATGATCTCTTATCTTAACATGCTGTAATTATTCACAGTGTCTTTGCTGTTCTAATTGCTGCCAGACCTGACAGACTGTCTCTTTTTTATGTTCAGATGAGCTTTGAGTGTGTTTTAATGTTGCTTGAGCATTTTATTTGAAACAGATTTCTGACTTTAATGCATTTGGTACTTTAATATAGTCCAATGTTAATCTTGTGGTTGTTATTTCCAAAGTGTTCTTACAAAAGCTGTTGTTGTTGTGGGTGTTGCGTTGTGCACCGTAGCTGTCCCTGTGCTGTGCTGCATAAAACTTGTGATAAGGGCAAGGTTCGAAGGTGAAATGCTGCAAAGATTTCCTTTTTTTGCCATTACTGACTCGCAGAGTGATCTCTGACAACAGTTTCCAAGACGAGGATAAAGTGTTTTTATTAGTTGTTCTGTATCCCCATATCTTGAGGAACACTTTTGTTCCCATGAGGTGTTTTACTAAGGTCAAACAGACGGGTTAAGCTTGCACAAGCAGTTATTTTTGCAAATCTGACAGATGCTTTTATAACTTTATTCAAACTTTGTTCCCAAACGATTATTGCTCTGTTATGAGGTTGGGGTCACTGTGCTGTCTGTTGTCATTATTTTCCTATCTCTGTTTATTCTGATCATTCACAAGTTATTTCTCAGTAGTCAGTGGCAAAGTCAGTGTAATGTTTGTTGTGCATTTTCAAATGTCTAAACAGAACCAATACTTCTACAAAGATGATTTTAGAAATCATTCAGAAAAAGGTGCTGTGGTGCACCAGGCAGTCAAACTCTGTGCTTTGATTCACTCTTCACTTCATTTGGCTATGTACCTAATTAAGCAGGACTCTTCATTCATCGCACAGTGTGAATGGAGCTCACTAAACGGTTACTTTTGGTTTGTTGTGTTAACAGTGAATTCTCAATCATCAAAAGACATTGCACATAGCTGATACATCTAAATTTAATGATGGAATATGAAAATGGAAAGAAGTTAAGAAGAGACACAGTAAATTTAACTGTTGATTAGCAAGGAATGGAATATATTAGTTATACCAGCGACCTAGATTTAGGTGACATCAGACTACATATCCTCATAAAGATCTTAACACACCCAAGTACTGCAGCTGCATTATAATATACACTATGAGTACTGGCTGTATATTTTTACACAGAGAAGATAGGTAAGCCTTAATGTAAAGGATGGTCTTAGAGTCTGTATTTATGATTTAGGGATAAGAAACATATCCCAAAAGCGTAAAATGATGTAGTGCCTGAGCCTTGCTTTAAATGGTTAAATTAGTTCTACAATTAAATCAGCATCATGAAAAATATCAAGCAAGAAAATGTGATTATATTACTGTTTTTGCTGTTATTTCAAGTTTATCTGAAATTCATGTGTATTATGATAACATTCTGAATGTTTATTTTCCTTTCATACAACCTGTGTTCTCTGCTCTCACTGCTATTCAATGCATGTGTAAAAGTTTGAGTTAAATCCGGCTGTTTTATTACAATTAGCCCATTAAATTTGAGTTAAATACAGACCAAAAAAGCACGCAGCTCTCCTTGGCTTTGTCTGGTTCACCCATTATTTTATTCAAACAAGAATACTGTACATCAGCCAAAAAGGAAAAAATAATAAAGATGCAGCCTAGGGATAGGCATCGCTGCAATATCACTTGTTTCTGTTTGACTTCCCACTCTTATTTTCAGACATTTTATTATTCTCACTGCGTCTGAGTCCTGTATCCCATCCCTTAAAGTGCAGTATTGATGGAGTAACACCTAACTTACTTATCTCTCAATTGAGTCTATCCACTCTGCAAAAATACGATTCTAATCTACGACGTATCTTTAATCAACCCTGAAAGAAATCCCAGCAGATGGTCAATTTTAAAGTGAATGACTCTATAATCTTCAGAGTTGATCAAAACTCTTCTCTGCTGTAGGAGGAGATAAAACTAATTAAACACTGCTTTTCAATCTTACTTCTTTTCCATTTGTGCCACGAATATTTTGAATTGGGAATGTTGCCATTTACATGTTTGTTTCCAGGCAGCACTCAAGAGTGTCTTGAGAGACAAATCATTCATGGGAAGCTAATTGCCGTTGTATTTCTTGATTGAAAATGCTTGCCTTATCAAATTAGTTTGGCAGAAACTCTTAATGAATTTGGTTTTGCTGCATGTTTACTTGTTTTTATTGGGCACATTTGGTTGTCCAGCTGTGAACCTTTACCTGACTTTGACCTGAATTACTGGCATCACATTTAACCAGTCTTGTCGATACCCATCCATCACTGTTGTGTGTTGTCTGGATATAGCAGTTAAAGCGTTGCCACACCACGCTACATTATGCTCTCAGTGGACAGAAATGTGTTTGTCAGGACTTGGATGAGTGCCAGCTTACCAAACCCATCTAGCTGAGTGTTTTGGTGCTGTATCAGATAATATTCTCACACAACTAACTGTGAACACCGAGGCCGGCTCACTAATGGAGTAACCGAGTCCATAACCTGCTTCTTTGGGGGGGGGGAAACATCTCGGCTCCTGTTCATTAGAAATCTTCAGCAGCATTGACAAAATCAGGTTGTGTTTTGTTGACTATGTCTGCTAATATGTGTTCATGCTGTTTTTCTTTCCCAAACACAGAATCTCTATTCATTTGCAGTATACTGATAGCTAGACGACGACCACAGGAAATTTTCAATTACTCAATTCCCCCCTCAGACATGTTGAGAGGAAGATTTACAATGCAAAGGACTGTGGGAGTGATGAGCTTTGACCTTGAATAAATGAAGGAAGAATTCCATTAAGTCTGGGTTATGATGCAGTTGGGAAACAAAGCATTCAAAATGTTTTGCATTGTTATGGATGGGTGGGCAAGGGGAGAACGGCAATTTGTAATTCCAATGCCGTTAACCACTTTAATCCCTCTTAATGATTTCATGGGGCATATGTTACCAATGTCATGAAAAATTGAGATTATTCTCATGGACTTTATGGTCCTATTTTAAGAACATTTTGTCACGTCAGTTGAAATTCAAAATAATTTGCAAGACATTATCCATGAAATTAGCTCTCTAGCTCGATCAGTTCTTAGGTTAGGGCAAGCTGTTTGAATTTTTTTTAAACCAGCTTCTTCCAGAGCATTTGCAGTCTTTTTAGAGTATAGCGGTCTTTAGATGGGATAATATTCTTTAACCTTTGAATTATTTTGCTTGAATTTCTTCCACAGTGAGCCTCCTCCTCAGAATGATGAAACACATTAAGCACAGTCTCTTTGGTGTTGTGTGAAAAAAGAACTTCCAGTCAGAAGTGAATCAGAGTTCAGATCTTCTCCTGAAATCTCACAAAAATCTGCTTTCCATCACGCTATTATAATAATCCTGACACCTCGACTAATTCTTGTTTTATTTAAGGTTCGTAGTAGGATTAATCAGACTTTAATTCTGACATTTTGTCACCATACCAACAGTAATCCATTCCTAGATAGTTCAAATGAACTTATTGGGATTATGTTTGTTAGTACAGCACATGCATATTTAAAAGCTGTACTTTGAATTTAAATGCCGTGTTGCTGTCAACAAAATGACCTTTATCAATATGTATTTATTGACTTGCTGTGGCTCTGACAGACTACATGAGTAGCTTATGACTAAGACTGTATGTAAATCGAGCCTCAGTCGATGATATACTGCAGCTAGTGAACAAGAGGTCGATTATCATACTCTGATAGTGTGAATGTAGCGCTCCATTCTTAAGTCTTGACGGGTCAAGACAAGTCCCTTTGGGCTACATTTCTGTCCATTTCTTACAGAGTGTTTAAAAATCAGTATTCATCATCACAATTTGCTGAAGCTCAGTCTTTAAGAACCCGAGCTGCCTTTCATCTTATCATCCAGATGACAGCAGGTGCCAAGGGGATGAAAGATGGCTACAGTTGAGACGAGGCTGACTGACACAGTGTGACCTGTGGATCTACACATAGGGTAGTTTTGTTAAGAGGCAGAAGTCCTCAACATTTGGAGGATATTTTCCCGTCTAAACCGATTGATGAATGAGCCAGACGATATCTTTCTGTAGCCCTAACATTGTTTTATCACAGATGATGTATGTCAGCAGAGGTACATATGTTGGTTGATTTGCATAAAAAGGAGTACATACTGCCATAAAACACACTTTAAGTCATAATTTAATTGTTTGCAGAGCAGGTTCTTTTGTTGACAACAGTGTGGCACCGCAGCTGAGCTGGCAGAGTAAAATATCACAGTTCAGCAGATGGTGATGCAGATTTCGTTAATAATAACTATAATGATTAGCTGTAGGAAACCCTGTAAAATATGTCTTGGTCTCAAATTTAGAAGTCCTTGAAAATAAAATGTTAATTTATGAATATCAGCCAGTATTCCTTTCTCACAGAGGACATATTGACTCGTAACTAATAACATTAGTAACAGCTGCATTTTGTCTGAGTGTAGCAGTGTCAGGACCCTGGAACCTACATACAGTATAATAGCGCCAGTAAAGCAGCAGTAATAATGTTTTGTTTTACTTGGGGACTAGGGATCAAAATGAAAACACAATACTGACATTATGATACTTTTGTTATGAGAAATGTGTTTGCAAACAGTTTCATTTTTACATCCAGCAGACACGGAGTCAAGTTTCTGGCCATCTGATGCATGTCAGTCTGATAATACCTCTCCTGTTAGCTCTGTTTTGGTTCTCACCAAGTTTTTCGCTCATCTGAGAAAAATCTTTGGCTCTTAAGATGCTACATGCTACAAAGTGTCCCCCAGCTAACTTCACTAACTTTTGCTCCATTCCAGTCAAAGTCAGAGGCTGGAATATCCTAGCTGAAATTTCCAACTTCTGACCTCCAAGGTTTCCTTGGCTGATCGTAACAAGATGATGTCCCTTTGGCAAGTGTACATACATTTGAACCCTCAGCAGTGCAGCCTCCTTGCACATATAAACGAAATAGAGAAAGGAAATCTAAATAAGTATCTAAATATTCCATTCACTAGCCTAACACAAAACTGATGTTTACAAATACACCCTACCCCCTCCCCATGGGTGCTGCCATTATTGTGACAACTGCTCCCTCATGAAATCAGGGTTTGCAAGTAGGAATTTCGACTTTGATTGTACTTTTTTCTAGAAGGCGGTCTGAACATTTTTGAGTTCTGAGTTGTCTGAAATGCAGCATTTGTCTCCCTGTCGGTAAATGCTGGGCATTCTTACGTGTTGATCAGAGCATTTTCACAACAGCTGACTTAAAGTTAGGTGACAATTCTCTGTAGGTTAATTAATTGTTTGACTCCTTTATTATTACACATGCCCAATTCATTCATTACGAAAATATTGATTAGTGCAGCTTTAGAGTTTTTCATTACACAGTTCTTTTCCTCTCTGCTGACAGAGCAGTCTATGTATTGTTGTTGGCACACTTGTTTTCCCAAATATTGGTATTTGCTGCCAAAATCTGGGATCAGTCAGGGTCTAATAGATGCACATGCTGAAACTTTTGTTTACATATCTTCTTACCATGTGTACATTGGTAGACACAACACACAGAGGCATGCCTGCAGTCAGGAGCATGGCAGCTGACACAGCCACATGGAGCCTTGTGTACACATACAGGGATATACAGTGAGAACTCTCCACAAAGCTACTTGCCATGAAATAGAATTTGCAGCGGTTAAACACCAAATCCACAAACTCCTCCAGCAGCAACTGGATGAATCCGCTGTAGTCATTCGGTTTTGTTAAGTGTGTGTGGGCTGACTTTATGGAACAAAGCTATCCTCAAAATTCAGCTGGTGGGAACAAGTAATCTTTGAATTTGCATCATTAAGCTGATCAGTTTTAGGAAAACAAAAATAAATTAATGTATCTGTGCTGTACCGCCAGCTGCTTGGGAAAAGCAACTGATATGTGAAAACGGTGAAGGGATGCATCATAGGAGAGTGTCAGGAAGGAAGAAAACAAGCCGCTCCACTGAATGATATTTCATGAGTTTCTCTAGAGGCGATGAGTTGTGAAAAGTTAGCAGAGTGTAGCAGAAATACTCTGTATAAACTCAGAAACAGAGTCAGATGGGAAAATAGGAGAGCAGGGACAGATCTGGAAAGTAAGTAACATGGAAATATATACAACAAATAGAGCCTAAGGTGCGATGCGTTTTTTAGATGAAAAATCTGTGACCATTTTCTGTATTTTTTACAGCCGGAAAAGTCAAATATATCCTTGCCCATGCTCTGACAGTGGTTTAAGGGATTTAAACCATTTACTGGGCTAAAGAGTGACTCACTAAGTGCTGCAGGTGACGTGATATGGATGCACACAAGCAAATGTGTTAAGAGTTATTTCCTTTTAGGGCAAATGTCAGCACTAAGTACTTCATTAAACATGCTCATTCTACAACATACTAAAAATTTGTCATTAAAAGAAATATACACACATTAAACTTGTCAACATTAATGATGAAATAGTCTCAATTAACAGCATTTACAAGCAACAGTACATGCTTAACTTCAGTGGTGAAAATACAGACAGGGCAACTGGGTTACACTTGGACCTGTGGTCTCAGAGGGAACAGTATATGTCCTTGTGACAAATAGTGGACCCTTATTCACATTTACTGTGGGACACGTTTTAAAGCTGAAACCGCTGCAGTCCTCAGTCTTTTAAATTACAAGTCCTTTGACTTATTGAGGATCACCAGTCCCCTGCTAATGTTTACAACTCTACCTGTAACTCTGGGGTCTCCATTACTTAGAGTAGGGCATGACAAAGACAGAGAGGGAGAGAATATCTCAGTGTGCGGTAAACAACAGGATGCCTAAGAGGAAGATGAGTTGTTACAGAGAAGAATGGGCTTATTTTTCTCTGGCATCGCTTTATTCATAAGTATCAAACCAGATCTAAAAATAAATTTACGATGCCAAGGAAAAAGGCGGGCAGTGAGTGGGAAAAAAAACGTCATTACATTTGAGGCAGTCACTTTGGAGATCAGTAATGTTCAGCCAGCACCTCCTGAGATTTACTGTACGCAAGTATACAGTGTATATCCACTTCTGGGTAGAAGGATTTACTGAGTACCTACCTGAAAATAGAGAAATAAATCATTGTCCGTCTCACAGAGTGAGGCTTCAGCCAATCATGTGATAATCTTTCATGCAATTTATGGTGTTAACTGCTCACAGGAGACTTTTGTCCCCTGACTTCAGCCTTTAAGGTAGTGCCTCCATCCAGGCAGTGTACTGCCCTGGGCAGAAGCACTTTCTTTAGGATAAACTAAAAGTCAAAATATAAGCTGCTAATGTCCCCTTACCCACTAGCTTTATGGAAGGGTATAAACTATCTCATAGCAGGTTAGTAAACTACAAACATGGAGCATAATCACTGAATATTTATCTTGTCATCGTGACCAAATAAGCTTTCTGTTAAGAGGTTAGAAGTTTTGCGTAGCATGCTGTCCCAGCATAATTCAGTTGAGTAATGTATATTAAATAGGGACATAACACAGCAGAGTGACATTCTTTGAACAACAATTACTGAAGACTGAAACGCAGTTCTATAGTTAAATCCATACAGATTTATCTTAATATTTTTATAAGATTCCCAACATCAGCAGCAACATTTCTGCAGTATGACAAATATTTTACTGACTTTCAGTGTCATCTCAGGAAGCCTGAAAACATCCAACTTGACTGCAGTTTTGTCACTTCCCCCAATCTAAACTGGCTACTCTCTGCATTCCAGTCAAGGTGTTCTGAATGAGTTTAATCTCTGTATGAGATTGCCCCATGTCACCACTCAGATTTGACATCAGCAGATAACAACATTAGTTATTACAGCCTACTGCTGTTGCAACCAAACAACAGGTCTGCTGTAATATCCCTTAAATATTACAACGGGGACTCATATCGTAGTAATCAAAAGTCAGTTACAGAGACCAAACGCAATCCCTGACAGGAATTGTCGTGTGTCTGGTGATGATTTAGCAGAGATTACTGTGATTGCAAGAAAACAAGCTTATTATGGTTTGATCATCAGCACAAAATAATACAAATAATTGCAGCTCTGGCTTCAGTATAGGTTGATATTGTGCTTATTATCACAGCAATTATAAATTAGTGAGATGGCAGCAGTCTCACTATTAATACGTGATGACATTTACACAAATACTCAAAAACAATCATAAAAAGTCAAACTCATGCAGAGTTGTATGTTGAGACAGTTTAAATGCTATATATACATATTAAAAAAAAAGTATTGGTAGGAATGAAAAAAGGCAATTTGTATTTGTCAGTTTTTTAAATTGAAATCTATTTACACAATTACCAGATAAAACGCTAACTCTTTGTGTATTAATAGCTATTCTTCTGTTAGTCTCCCAAATGTCAAAAAGGCACCAATTAACTCAATGAAAGCACCAGAAACAGCACAGTAAACATACACAAAAATGCTCTGCCTGTGTGTTCAATAGACCCACACATGGTCGATCCGCCACTGCTACCTAGCATCTTTTCATAGTTGATTTAGCCATTCTGTGACCTAACCCTCAGCCCTTTTCATTTAAAAAGTAGCCAGGGTCCCATATCATTAAACTGAGCATAATGAGTCTTGCAAACATCAAGCGAGCATTTCAAATGTAATAATCTAAAATTAAGTGGAATTTCTCTCTCAGGTATCAGTGGTCCACTTGAGGAAGGTCACTCACCAGAACTGCTGATTGAAACTAGAAGATATGTGTTGGTCCATTGCCTCCCTTCTATTTGCAAATAGAAGAGAGCACATGACTCACTGGATTCTCATGAGACTTGGTTATTGTAATGGATTTGTGATCACTGTGACCTCAGCTTAAGTGATATCAGAATTATTTGTAGAACCATGCATTGTTATTTTTGAAAGTCATTTATAATGTAAGCAAAGGTTAATGTAGTTTATTTTTTGATCATGACTTGCCATTAGAGAACAACAGATAGGTTGAGGATGATTTTGCTTTTGCAAAACAGGCACTTCTATATTTTTTGGTCTTGCTCGTGCACAATGAACATTTTGCACCTTCTATTTGCATGAATGCTTTTTCCATTAAAGTACAGCAACACAATGAGGAAGCACAAATGAATATGTCTGAGTAAATCGATTCTGCCTCCTACATGTTCAGAATGTTTATTAATTCCCACCAAATTTTGCCCAGAGCTCAAAAACAGGCGACTCCTTTAGTTCCTTACATTTCAGTTTATCGAACCACTAATCACACAGACTGAACTGCGCTAGAAATCATTTCACCTGTCATTACCTTGATTGTGACCTGCGTCGCACCATCATGAATAGGGCCGCAGTCCTTAGCTCATTTACATTAATGGGTTGTGGTGGTTTGTTTATCTTCACCACGACTGGATTACTTTATATGGAGGCCAAATTGTCAATATGTCCCCATGTGTTGTACAAGCTCCGTTTATGACTGAGAGTAGCACTGTTCCAGTTTTTTTTATGGGAAACAAAATGTTTCCAAGCCTTGTATGAATAATAAATACATAGGAATAACAGAAATTCTTAACTTTCCTGGGTATATTTTTACTCTAATACTGAAACAGTTCCAAGTTGTTTGTCTGCTGTGCATTGCTTTGATATGAGATAGCTTGCAGTCTTGAATTACTGTTCTTTAATGAAATTAATCTGAGAGAGATTGATGTGTGCCTCTGAGCTTAAACACTGGCTTTTTTTTTTTCTTCATTAAACCCAGTTTGCTCCCGGTACATAATGTGCTCTGTCATGATTTGTCCTTTAACAACCATGGCCAATACAATTATGTTCAAAACCCTTTAATTTGTGCTTAATACTAAATCCAGCCGATCCCTTTACTTCACACATGGATTGCAGTATTATGTGCTTTTATTTTTTTCCTGACAGCTTGTGTGTTACATATTATATACCATCATCGCTGCTGCCTTTCACAGTGTCAGCTGAAATATGTTGAGTAATACATAGTAGGTCAATGGCCCCTCAAACACTTCAGTACTTGTGAAAATCCAATCTTACAGTGCCGTGGCCAAGAATAGAGACTCCATCACCAATGGGCTTTGCAAAAAGTTTATTTCTATACACTGTTACAGCCAGCGGTAGCAGAACATGCTGCAGTTACAGATACAAGGCTTTTAGATGGTGCGATTGCCTGCGGTCAATGGCCAGACAGAAGGTCACACCTCTGCTATGAGAGTAACAGACCGCTCCAGCATTCCCCAGCCGCCTCTGTGTGTAACCATCTGAGCTGACATTTAAATTTTTGTTTGAATTTTTGGCTGTATTTATTTATTTTAACCTCATTTATCCAGGGAAAGTGTTTGCTCTTTTCGAGCAACACAACAACTGCAGCTTTATATGTGTGTGATATTTGACATTTCATTATTGGATTCCACCAGTTGTTTGTATCTTTTTCACCAGCCGTTCTGTGTGACACTAAAAAGCCACCGTGGTTTAGAAGTGACAAGGGTTGCTGTGGTGAAAAAAATTTCCCACCAACTAATAAGCCTGTGACAACCCGTTATTACGTCTTTTCTTTATAAGAAAAGATGCTCACTATCTGTAGACGGCTGTATGGATTTGCTGCTAATGTAAACCGACATTTCCTACGGCTGCAGCTTCACATTAAATACATTTAACTGGCGAAATATGACTTCGCTTTTATAATGAAGTAGGCTAGTCACAGGAAATGCAGTGTTTTCAGCTAGTTTAGCACTTACTGCTATCATTCATGCAAAATGCGACTGCAGAGAAAAGCAACAATCATTTTTGGCATTTGTGATCATCGGATCAGTTTGAAATATGTCAGGAAGTAGTTTTATACAGTCTGTGGGAGTAATAGGACAAGAAGGAGCTGTTAGATGATGAGCTCAGGCTACAGGCTGCACACCTCCAACTTCTCAGTGAGGTAACCAACTCCTTTTCCCTCATTACTGTTGTCAGATTCCCTGTTAGCATTGGATTTAAATCCGAAATATCGCCAAAAAGGCGCTTTTGCTTTGCACCTTGACAACAAAGTCTCTGCCATCATCTTTCTGGTCAACTCCTTACGCTCGTCATGTGATAAGTGAAATATGAATCCTGCTACTCTGTGCTGCAACTCTGTGTTTACAAATAATGTAATGCCCAAACACTGTGTAACACCGCTAACACTGACTGCCATGGCAAGCCTAAAAGTGACATGTAGCTAGTAGCCCTATGAAATGATAAAACCAAACTATTTTGAATAAAAAAGTATCAAAAAAGGACCTAGATTTTGATCAACCATGCAACACAAAATCGAATAATCGTTTCAGCTCTTAAAAGATCTTGAAAGCAAGTAAACTGAATTATCATTCCAGCTTTCAACAGCGTCTTGTATTATATTATCTCATAATTTAACAAGCTATCCAGCCTACTTTTTTTTCCTCTCACTCTCTCTCCATCCTGATAACTCCAAGATTTCAAAGGATGTAGCCAAAGGGAAAGTCATTGCACTGACAAGGGAGACCAGTGTCAGCCCTTTGAAAACCCATTGGATCATAATTATACTTGTCTCACCATACTGGGTCCAGCTAGGGTCTTATTATGCCCTGTTTTTCAGACCATCAAATAGACCATCGTATCTGCTGCAGTGAAACACCTGAATGTCTGGAATTCGAATAATTAATAAAGTTAATTGTTTTTTATTTCACTCTTGCATTGGCAATGTAAACATCTATCTTCCATGCCAATAGAGCCCTCATGAATTGACTGGAATAGTTAATAGAATTACATATTACTGCTGATGAGTAGCAGTTAATTGTTGTTATTGATTATGTAAGGATTTTCATGCTAGCTACAAATTAATAAGGAACAAAAACAATTAATTCCATATTTCCCATGCTCTGCAATGACTAAAGTGCCATCAGAAGTCCTGTACCAATCTATTCACAGGGACAAAGCATAAATATTTAACGCCAGTTTTTCATCACATCTTATGTTGAAACACAAATGATAACCTTCCTGTGTTAAACCTTAAGACTTTGATCGTTAGCTGCTCATACAGATCAAAGCTTGATGTATAATTTCATGATGAATCTGTTTTCTCCTTTTTGTGTGAACTGAAATAAAATCTAGCCCCTTGCTACCTTGGGCCAGTCTGTTGCCATGGCAGTCGTCTGTGAGGCATGCTCCTTTGCTGTTATCACAGATTGCATTACTCTACGTTCAGCACAATTACCCGACTCATCTAACCAGCTCTTAGAGTGCGCCGGCACTCTTCCTGTGGTTCACATGAGGTGTAATGGCAACTTCAGCCCTATATCCTGTATTCCTGTGCCCTTTGTATTTGTTCTGAAGTACCTCTTTATGCAGAGTGCAATGGATCACCAACATCTGACCATGTTGCTGACAGCAAAATGACATCTCATTACCCTGCTGATCAATATATTGAATCAGTGGACATTACAACATACTGAAGTTGGCACTCTTCACTCAAGAGATCGATACGTGAGCATGGGCAGCACGATGATTTTTTTTTTCTCCCTAGAATATTTTTTGGAGAAAGCATCAGAAAGGTCATCTTAAATGGTAATTATATTGAAAAAATATGTTTCAGTAATGTTTACTCAATCTTGAAGTATCACTGTTATTTATTTTGTAATTCGTTTAATGGATATGTTGATATTTAATTCACTAATTTAACTTTGTGGAGAAAGAGACCGCAATTAGCACTTCTGTTTACAGAAGTAAACAGAATAACTCACGATACGATACGATTCACAATATGTTGCTCATGATAACGATAGCATCACGATACAGCGATTCTGCCATAAGTGATACATTGCAAGACAATCATCTAAAGATACATCACAATATCTGTCTAACTCAAAAATACAAAAAACTCCTAAAAAGGCAAAGTGCAGGAATTATGTGTTTTTTTCCACTGCACTGTGGTGTCAGTTTCACAGAATTTGAGTCATAGCTTAGTGCCACACACACTGACTACAACTTGTCCATGTCCGTGTGTGTCATCATTCCAGTGTAAAACAGCCATGAACTGTTAGTGAACAGAACATTTTTGGAGTTAAAATGTTTCATAGAAAGATACAACTATGGTTCACTGAATTATTTTCAATCTGTGTTAAGTTTACAGAATTTTACAGCACAAGAAATAATGAAGTTATGACTCTGGAAAGTCACATTGGCAGGGGAATCTGTTTTGAGCGCCTGCATATTTAAATAAAAATATAGATGTTTGGCACCAGTTTATCGATAATCATATCACAAGAGGAAGCAATATGATATATTGCTGTATCGATATTTTGTCCCATCCATAATAACACAGAATATTCCTGTATAAGATTTTCCTGTTATTGATCCAGAGTTTGACAACTGTAACAAGTTCCAATTTATTAGCCTTTCCTGTGTTTCTTTGTGTTTTGAGCTAGATGCCTGTTATTACTATGCACTCCCCTGAGACTCATTATGGCTGTGGAACTGGAGGATATAAAATAATGGTTTCACAGGGGACATGATTCTTACCAGAAACACATTTTCGGAATGTAAAGCCACCACCCCTGTGTGTGTTTGCTCGTTTTGTTTTAAGGTGCTGGGCTGTTGCAATGTGGACACTTAAATGCCAAATGTGTATTTACCGCCACGCCCTTCAAAAGTGTTAAAATGACTGTTGTCATGGATATCCTAATGTGACACAGTTCAGAGTTTGGTGTAATTCAAAATGACAGTGGCTCTCATTTATTACTGGGTTTGATGGGAAGCCTACCTGTGGATTTTAATGGAGGGCAATCAAAAGTGGTCATTGTATTATTGCACAGCACAGCCAGAAATTCAATGTAGGTGTAGTGAATGTGCTCCCTCAGCTTGCACTCCTGCTAATATTGAGAAAGCGCCATGAATCAGGCAGTATCTGTATCACCACCATGCCAATCTTTAGATTTGCAGTTGTTTCAACAATAGCACAATAAACGAGGACCAAAGCTCCTACTAAGTGAGCTGGAGGGGTTATAGGGAGGGCACTGACAGAACTGCGAACCTGCAAGAGATAGTGAAACACAATCACACAGTTAGCACAGCACAGAGTTCCGGCACTATATTGTTATCTGTAATTGTAATGACCTTACCTGAAATGTGTTGTTCTGATACGTGCGAGGAGGAGTGGTGACTCATCTAGTTTGCATTTTCTGTAACTGTGCTTATCTCAAAGTGTCTCTATTCTGCAGCACAGTTCGTACCTTCCTGTCTCTGCCTCTATCTATCCGTGGATTAGTAAACCTTTGCTGTTGCTTCTGATTCACACTGCCCAACACAAAACAATACACAGCTGTGACTATTCTGATCGGAGAAAATTTTAATTTCTTGCTTTGTCATTCAAACAAACAGAACAACCGCATATTATTTGACACAAGTGCATGCTTAATATCTGGAATTGTGAATTTTATGATCTACCTTAAAAATCTTAAGCTGTTTTCACTGTAGCATTATAAGCTCAAACAGATTCCCCTCAGCTCATTTGGCTGTAAATGCCCATGCCTTGAACGGCTTTGTTTTGAAAATGTCTCACATAAAACAACAGTTATTTTAGTGATTATTGCATGCCTCAGAATACAGTAATTGCTAAAATGATGTGGCACTGCACTTACAGTATCCTCTTTGCATTTAACAAATGCAGCAGCCAGATAATTTATGTACTCCGGAAAGCCAAGGGAATCTCTTTTTCTCTCTGTCCTCATGTCTTCCTCATCCCCTATTCGTTTCATCTCCATCTTCCTCTACGTCTCTCCCTCTCTCTCTCATACTGTATGTGGCGATGAAGTCTATTAGGAGTCGCTATGTTTGACAGCCACGGGGGAACATTCCCTTTTGAAGACACTTCACGCTGAACACTTAAAACAGTAATTGTTATTAAGAAACTGCTGCTTTGGTAGCTGAACTAGCTCTCCCTAATGGCTGGTTTTAGGCTACATGTTCCCCTGATGTAGTCTCTTGATAACGCTGCGATTGTCGAGATTCTTTTGAAACCCTTGTTTACTCTACAAGCCAATGCCATATGGTAGCAGTGAGGTCCATTCAGGATCGTGTTAAGACGTTCTTGCATCTACATTAGAGTCTACATACGTCAGCGTAGCTCAGCTGCACAAAGCCGAAGGAGATGTGTTTCTCTTCAGTGGGTCGTGGGAAGGCTCTATGCAGACAAGTCAATGTCTCACTCACTCTGCTTAGTCAGGCCTTACACGCCGGAGGCAGATCACTGTCTGCCTGCATATAAATTAAAGCAGATAGCCTTGTCCATGCTTTATTATCTGTTCTGCCTCTGAGTGCTGTTTCAAACTTCTCACTGAGAGGTGGTGCTTATTTCACAGAGGCTAATGACGGGAGCGTCGACCTCATTCACATCCTTCAACCCGAGGATGAGTAACGACCTCCGTCATGAATTTATGGCAAGCGCTGCAAATGGATGATCAGTGATTCATTGGCATTCTGGTTTGCCGTGCTTTAATTACCGTTCCAAAACAACACCTTTGTTTACCATCTACACATAAGGCTCTGTACACGTGTGTGCCACCATTTGAAAAGATTGGACATGATGTGACTCACAAAATGGATCTTACCAAAATATCTGTTTCTCAACCAGGTTATTATTGGTGTGTTCTCCAGCCTGGGCCGTAATCACTGGCTTAGTCATATTGTATTTAGCACTTACGCACCAGCATCCTGTGTACAATGTGGCCCATGTGTATTTCGATGATAACACATTTTCAGTTGTTTTTCTCTAAGCCAGCAAATTGGATTTGAAATCAACCAATAACCATAAGGTTAAAGTGCTGACATTTAACTTTAAGGAGATTTGAATGAGTTCAGATACATGTTGGGTGAAAAGTGTAGGAGTAGTAGCCCATTTTGTTCACAGTCTCTTAATTTTAGTACCACACAGCTGGACAGTGAACCCAAACATGCAGCCAAAGCAATCAGAGGGATTTTCAGCCTCAAACATTTTTAAGTGATCCACTGGGCAAGTGTTTCAGCTGTATGTGTTCCCTATGCTTTTTGTCCCTTTTCCACTCCTGTCCGTCCTTTCCAGCTCTACCCAGGTGTGTTCCAGCTTGATTGGGTAGTAACCTTGTCTGGCCAACATCAGACATTGGAGACGTCCAGAGTGAGAACTGTTGAGCTTAATGCCTCTCAGCCTGGGATTTTGTACTGTTCTAACTTAGTGTCTTTTTGTTCATCTTAATTTAGTGTCTTGGTTGTTTGACTTTATGCAAATAAATCCCATGGATTTGGTTTTTTATAAAGGTGGTTAATTTGGGTCGATCGCTGAGTGTTGTTCGCCCCATAGGGCCGCCTAAGGGTGGAGTATAACAATTGCGGGCTCGTCTGGGGTCAAACAGCCTTGAGGTGATCTTAATGTGTTTAAGTTTTTGTATCTAGTGGCCTATGTTTATCTGTAGTTGCCATCTCTTTGTTAAATCGCTTGTGGTTGTTGCTGTATGTCAAGCTGTGCTTTTGACTGAGCACCCTGACTAGATAGCCACTGAGCAAGTTCAAGAGATTGCCACTTTATTCTTTTGTCTTTCTTAGTTTTGGTGGTAATCCTGAGTGAGTAATCACTTGACCTTAATCTAACTGATCATGTGTTTCAGAGATTGAAGACAAGACTGAAGGCAAATCACTCTACATAATGAAGCAATGAATATGGCTGCAGGGGAACCAGTGAAGATACTGGTTGATTGATGATGTCTATAGAGCCTTAAGTCAGCCATTGACCGCCAAGGATCTGCAACCAAATGTCAAATATGATGAATTAATTTAAGTTACCCGTAGTTCCTGAAAATTGGGGCCCTGTTTTCACATGTAGAGGTGATGTGTGATTACTGTTCGAATTGTTTCAATACTG
This sequence comes from Pagrus major, assembly GCF_040436345.1. Taxonomy (NCBI): domain Eukaryota; kingdom Metazoa; phylum Chordata; class Actinopteri; order Spariformes; family Sparidae; genus Pagrus; species Pagrus major. The sequence goes on along the minus strand of NC_133235.1, from coordinate 20,467,104 downwards.
ATATCAGAATTGAATCTGCCTAAAATGCTGGAATTTGTATGGGCAAGTACATGAGTCTATGAACCGATCCGAAAACACATGATTTTTTTTAGAAAAAAGACCCTAGTACTTCCCAGCAGCTTCCCATACGCCTGTATGCAACTTAACAGATTTTACTTACTGCATAACTAGCCGATATCCATCCAACGGCAAGGGACTTGTGTAACACACGCATCTATTACATAGTATCTATAGAGGGTTAGTAGTGTACAACTGGTAGAAAAGAGAAAAAAAGATATAGGCAGATAGAGGCAAGCAAATCTCGTGTTCTGTGAGATAAAATTACTGCTTCTGTCAAAGGAGTCTGGTGGCTTTGAAAAGGGCATAGATGTGTATTCTGTTGTAAAGGGCTGTTTTATGGCAGGTAAAGCGGTCAGAATACACTGAATATATTGTAGATTTAAACTGATGTTCATTTTTTTTTAGGTGGGGTTACATTGAACATCAGTACAAGTAAATTGCCTCCATGCAAATACCCCTGTCTGCTACTTCAAAGGGGCGAGTTCCGGCTGCCATCTACTGTAGGTAATACACTGTCTATGGATAGGTACCTCATACAAGCCCACTTCAAAAAAATAAAACTATCTCTTTAAATGTGACACAGGTCTCAGGATAGATTACTTGGACAAAAAAAAAAAAAAAAACGACTGACAATGTCCTCACTGCTGTATATTTCCAACCTGTTACTACATTCTGTGAAAACACAGTCTGGGCTATAGTCTGAAATGTTTTAGAGAAACCAGCCCCTGGAGTACAGAGACAACACAATAAAATGTGTCACTTTCCAAATAGACTTTCTTCTTTTACATTCGTCTAACTTCTCAACAGCATTTATTTTGCATGCAAATGTTTTGTAACCTCTGTGTGTTCTGCAACAGCAGTGTCTTATCTGCTCAATGCATTTTTTGAGTCCGTGTTTGGGTTCGCTAATCTAAATTGCAAGTGGAGAACCTAATACAAGGGTTTAAGATGCAGAATAGAAAATCAGCCTTGGCTCTTTCATTATCCTAATGAACTCATTACGGGTCTGATAATTGTCCTCAGTTGGCACAACTGATTGGAAGCTGTCAGCAAGTGATATTTCACTACAAGTTTATTTTCTATATTTCACTCGGCCTATGTGTTAATATAAGATAGCACTCTGTGAACAGCCATAGTTATTGGCACAGTAATTCTTATTTCCAAGCAATCTAATTGTCATGTTGTCATTGTAGATGCTGCTGTGACTACAGTTTCATAAGAATTGTTTCATTGTTAGATCATCTTCCTCTCTCTTGCACATGAATTATTAAAATAGTAAAAAAAACAAAAAACAAACTAGATGAGATTAGTTTAATCAGAGAAATGGAACATGTGACAAGATTAGCTAGATCCATGGGAATCTGCCCATGTGAAGTTTGGGAACAACAGTTGTGCCAGTGATTCAAACTGGGGATTTTCAGGACATACCACACATGGAAGGGTTAACAGTGCTTCACATGGGTCCGACAGACTTCTGAATAAATTTTCCGAGGAAATAGAAAAAAAAACTCCACCAGCTTTGAAACTAGAGAGAAATAATTTTTATGTGGTTGTCTCTAGAAGGAAAAAGGAGAGAACAAATAGAGTTGCAAGCAGATAGTGCTTGGATGCAGATTATTATGCAGTATTACTCATTGGGATGCATATCTTTTGAGACCTTGTTATTTTTTACCTATTATCCGAGGCATTTCTGTTTCAGTCAATGTCTTCGCAGGGGCAATGCTCACTTAGACTGCTGTTCCTCCTAATTTCCCAGGTTAGGTCCGTCTTCATTCATGCTTGTCGCAGACTATCTTTCCTCCAGTCCTTCTAAAGAGAATTTCACTCAAACTCATGCCTTCTACCCTCATCTTCACCCACAGCCCACACCCAATCTCATTTACCAGACCAATTTCCTCTCTTGTCTGCAAACCAGAGCCAATGTGAAAAATGCCATGTTCTTGTCTCTTGTAAATGTGAGGGCACATTCTCTGACATGTTTGGCACACGAAGGCACAGCGCCTGGCCTGTCACCAAAACATCACTGTGAACACTGCATGTGATAACAGTAGAAGAATATAAATTCTGGCTTCATTCTAGAAATATACTGCACAATGCCTTACAATATGTTAAAGTGTAGTCTGTAAGATCTTTAATACTCTGGTCTCACTGCTGGGGTGATTCTGCACTGCATATCCTAGTCAATTAGCATCACCAATAATGTGATGTGCTTTTCCTTTTGTTTTTCTCTGTCTGCTCTGTTTAGACATGGTGGTTATTGCTGTTCATGCTGAGTACTTCTTATTATGCACTCCAAACAATTGCTGCATCTGTCACATGCACTGCAGCAGAATGTTTTTACCCTGGAACACCTGCCTGTGCAGAAGACCTGGGTGTAGATCGACAAACTCTCATGCAGGTACATTAACAGGGGTGTATATTTTCATGAAAAATTATTTTGAGAAATATCATTAAAATCATGGCCATCTAAAACAGAAAATACAAACATTAAGTCTCACTGGATCTCTAAGATACAGTACCAATACACAGTACCGAACTTCATAATTCAGGTTCAGCTTCTCCCTTCCAGACTTGGTGAAAGGCCCACATGCCACAGGCGTGTTCTGGCAGAAGGGTGCTTAGCTTGTACCAGGGGGTGAGAAACAGCTCCCTCAGTCAGCAGGATAACATTCTCCTCCCCTCCAGTCTCACAAAACTGCCTCCTGCCAAGAGCCTCCTACTGCACTGCCACCTGGTCTTCTGTGGTATGTCTAATCCCAGCCAGAGACCCATCCATAACCCAGCCAGGTTTCCTTATGAAGCTGTAGTCCCACCATCAGACCTCAGCGAGGACCCTGGCAACAACTTGTATGAATAAGCGAGCACCAGTGCCAAGTGTTTAGCTAATCTGCTTTGTTTAGGTGTGATTGAATTACAGGTTTGAATAAACATACAATTAATTGTTGACTTTTAGTATCATCCCCACAAATGTTTTGGCCAATTAAGGTAGTCATTGATGGAGAGCGTTGTACTCATCAGTGAGACAACTTTTTAATTCAAAAGGTCTGTGTTTTAATCCAAGAGATAGAAATAAAAGAATGACAGTATAGGAACAGAAATGTGCGTTGATATAACAGCCTTCTGTGGTTTCCAGAAATGGGGGATTTTATTAAACAAAGGCAAAGGCATTTAAGTCAATCGCATGCTTTTGATACAGGACGCTGGAGCCACACAGGGACCCAGACATTTAGTTATTCAGTATGAGAAGGGTTGAGGCTGACCTTTTTAAATGGAATATTCCCTTAGAGCAGTCGCCAGCGACGAAATTTAAGTCTTCAATCTTGTAGATGTAAACTCTGACATTCAGAGCCCTTATGTTTATCTCATTGATTCAGCAAACGTCAAGCACCAGGGCGTTGCAAGCAAATTCCCTGCTCTTCTCCCCTCCGCCTACCATTTTTTAGCTCTTTTAGGGTTGTGCGAATTGTGAATACAGATTGTACGTGATATTTAAACAGCCATAACATTTCCCCTAAATCAAATAGTCATTGCCCAAAGCAGGTTGCCTCATCTGCGGCATGTTAAAAGCGTGCTCTTGATTAGTGTTTGTAATTTGTCCCGCTGTCTTTGAGAATGCAGCACATTACCCGTGCTTAGAGGTGACGAGGCTGCTGTCAGAGGCTCCAGCACAAACTCCTGTCCTGCCAAATGGTGCTGATGATTCACAATTATCAATTTATTCACAGCAAATTTAAATCTAAATTAGCAGTTGAACCTGTTGTGACTGACATTAGTGAATGTCTATTAACTTATTAATCAAAGTTGTATTAATTATTATAATGAAATTGCCCAGCCACAGTCATTAAGACATTTCATAGTAAACACTAACAATTCTGTGTGGATTCTTTATTAGATAAACAGAGAAAAGGGGACTATTTTCAGACCTTTACTCCAGCAAACTGTGTGTAACCATTCACACCAGTCCACTTACTTGCAATATGAAAAATAACTGGCATTTAAGCTATCTAGTGTTGAGCTGAAAGAAACAAATTATTTTACTTAGCCTATGTTATGTTGTGAAATCGTCACATTTAGAAACATTGTCAACAGAATGTGAAGAAACAACAGCGTTGATGTCTATGTATTGTGTTGCAGAGATGTCTATTGAGGTTAGCTTGTTAATCAGCTAGCCGCGGCCTGTCCTGTCCTGAAATACCACTTTGTACAAGAAGCGATAGTCCTATAGCCCTCCTGGTCTCAGCTGGAGGCTGTATGCCAGTGGCGAGTCCACTATGTTTCACAACCTCTCTTAGCTTTTAGCATAATAAATGGACAAAATAAACCCACAAAATGTCACAGAGGAAATATGCTTACAACTTTTTTCCTTAACAAACGGAACAATACAACCATTAATCTTCTGAATTCAAGTTTCTCTCTTACCAGATTAAGACAAGCTTAATTGTCTCATTAACGCAACATAAAATGCACCTCACACTTTCCACAATCACCTCTTAGCTTGCTACATCCAAGAATAGCTGGCAAAGGGGGTTCCAGGGTGGCATTCCGAAGGGCCGCCATTCCGTACGTTTACTTTCATGTTTCGGAATGCCGGCCCTGAATTATTTTTGAAAAAAGGGCGCCATTCCGAACCTGAAAAAAGGTCTACCTTCGGAAATTTTCGGAATGGCGGACCGTCGGAATGGCGGTCCTTCGGAGTGGGGGTCGCCCCCCGGCAAAGGGGCACCCCAGTAGTGGTAGTCAGTTGGTAGAGCTTGCACCCCATGTATAGAGACTGTGTCCTCAAGGCAGCGGCTCTGGGTTGGATCCAACCTGTCCCCCCTCTGCTGCATGTTATCCCATCTCTCTCTTCCTGTTTCCTATCACTCTTTGTCTATTCCTAATATAGCCAAGAAAAGGCCCAAAAAAATAAAGAAGAATAGCTAGCAAAGACCAGAAGTTGTCATTTACTATGGTGATATGGTGCCTCCTATATTTCTGGAGCAACCTTGAATTCCGGACATATTTTACAAATTACACCTTTAAGCTATCTAGCTAGCTTGCCCTGTAATACTGTACAGATATATGGACCGGAGCAGAGTTGAGGTGGTTAAATAAAGATAACAGTACTTTCCAGTAAAATTATTATTAATGTAATCTGTCTAAAATGAAAGATTGACAGATGTTGACCCCAAGCATCTGAAATTCAGGCCAAAATCAGCCTTTTTTAAACACATCCCACCTGTATATGGCAACAGTGTCAAGGATGCTACAAGCTCTGTTGCTGATGGGAGGGAAGATAGGTCTGGCATGAACATTTGCAGCTCTCCTGCTGATACAGCTGTTAGCACCCCTGCGGACCCATCTGAAAACACTATAAAGCTCCGTAAAGCCAAGGCCAGCTGCAGACTCAAGTGCTAATTCTCTGTAGGTTTATTACTACGAGCCAGTCCCCCTTTCATATTGTCACATTGTCATTTAGTATTGTTAATATGAAATTATCAATTATAACTGCTTGAAGTTCTCATTCCAAAGAGTGACTTTCGTTTTTTCTTATCTGTAACTACTAATTTTCTCTCAGGCAGATATTAGGGAGGAAGCAGCTGGATGCTGACATACATGCTTCTCCATAGTTTATCTATGCTGAGTGCCCTTACAAGACCGAATAGTTCTCCTCCCAGCCCAGACTGTTAGTGTTGTCTTGACTGTAGTGGATCTGCAATCTTGTCAAGGCAGAAAAATGTCAGGCACACTCAGCTAATTTCTCATGGCTGTGTGCCACTGGGGCTAGCCTGGCCCGGGGAGCACCGCTTCTTGCTCGTGGAACACAGTATACACACAATCCATCACAGAGCCACGACGATCAGCTACCCAGCCAGCCTCAGCTGGATCTAAGCGTAGAAAGCACACCTCCTTGATTAATGGAGTAGCTGGCTGCCTAATAAAGGTCTTTATGTACCTCACATTTCAAACAACCTGCTTCAAATCAGAGTCTTTAGGAATGTAATGTTTTTTTTTTTTTTGGTGGCTTTATTCCATGGAAGGATCACTGCTTTAACACAGGGTGCCTTTATCCCATCGAAAGCCGTTATCAAGCCCACTAATCTATTAATAATGGTTCTATTTTTACTCTCAATGTTCTTAAATTGCAGACACAACTGCATTGTCACAGAAATCAATATCCTGTTAAATCCACTGTGCCCCAAGCCTCTGTCATGTATTCAGAAATCAAAGATCAGCCATAGAGCGCACAATCCCATATGGGTGTGAGAATCCCAGGGCACCTCGTTGGTCATTGTCCACCAGTGTTGTCAGACAGAAAGCGACATGAGTGAGCAAATGACGCGGCAGCTGCATTGTTCCTTTGTTCTGTAGTGGAGCACAAACAGACACAGTGCACAGAGCCGCTTGAGCTTTTCTTTCCTGCAAGTCTCTTGCCATATTGCAGTGTGGACTGGTGTTGAACATATGTAATTACCTGGGCCTCGGTAGGTGGGATTAGGAGCAGAATTAAAATAGTGTGGATGGCAAAGGGGAATACAAGAGCAGAAACATAAGCGAGCTTTAGTGATTACATTGGGAACAGTCGCAATTGCAGCACCATTGTATGTTTGTGTGTGTGCGTTGTTTGTAAGTGGTCTGCATGAGTTAGGAGAAATCAAAGACAGTCAGATCTCTTCTGCACTCACTCTGTTGTGTGGCTGTGGTGCAGTGGAGATATTTATCTGGGGTTGTGACACACCCCGACGCAGTAATAGTTGCATCTGTTCTGTCAGCCTGACCTGAGGGTTCACTCTGTTTACAGAGCACCAAGACATACTTTGAGCCAGTGACCCGACTGTGTCAGGAGGCTTCTTTTGTTTTTGATTTCAGGAAAGTTCCTCCAGGCCTGCTCAGGTCACACTGTGCTTTATGAACAAGGGGCATTGGTGGTCAAGTGGGAATGTTTCATGGGCATTTGCTGGCTACCGGACTAGATAAACCTTGATGATTGTACAGCTGTGTACAGATAGCGTCAGTACACATTGATACTGGGTAAAAAAAAAAAAGGATGCTTGTCAGCGCACAGATAAATGTTTTTATGACAAACCTGCATTCCTCTCTATCTCCTGTAGCCATATGAACGATGTCAATTCAAGCGTCACATTCCCCAAGGTGAGACTTGCATGGGATTCAAAAGGGGAGAGAGGGGCTGTTATTGATGGATGAGCAAAGGGATTTAGCTCCCCTTAAGCTTTTTTATCAATATAACTTGTATCTGTGTAACCAAATATTTCCACGGTATCCATCACAGATTTACACTGGGTTAGAGAGTCAAGTCTATAGCATATTAAATCCCTGAATTGCTTTTTCTCAGTCAAATACCGACTCTAGCACATCGGAGTCGAGTTGACTTCTCCTGTGGGGCCAATTCTTCATCAGTACATTTTTGCTCGCTGCTCTCACAGTTCAAGGTTTCAGAAATTCTTGAGGCACTTTGCATACAGTATATATGATATGATATGATAGCTAAATACGCTCTGCCTGCGAGATTCATTCTGCTAAAAGCTTTTCGTTTTTTTCCAGCATGTGTGAGTCTACCTGACGTGACAGTGTAAGGCTGTTTCTAATACCAAGTCTGTGAGGTTGATTGTTGTAGTTACAGCCCTCAGGCAAAGACTGTGGATGTGACGCCTTGAAGACCATGAAAACACTCGCAAACCACTCAGGTGTACAATTATATCATAATATTGCATAGCAGTCGGATCCATTGGACATTAAATCAGTTGTTTTTATGAGTATATGACGAAGCCACTATGCAGCTTTTTTGGGCTTTCTTCCCTGCTGGCTCTTTGGCAGAAAACTCGGCTGACCGCTTCACCTTTTGTAGGTTGATGCTGTTTGCCTTGTGCTTGCTAAGATACTTTGTCTTCAGACCAAGGATGAATGAATATCACACGTCAGAGCTTCACATTTTAAAGGATTTATATTTTTGTAACTATAATAAAAATGATCTTTCCCCACTGAGAGTTCTGTAGCTTCAGCAGCTGTAAAGCAGACATTGCAGACCACAGCAACCATTGTTTAGCTTTTCACGTGGTGAAATATTTTGTCAGCAGTCTTTAAGTGTGTAGTTTAGACTTGTAAAGCAGTTAGCCCAGCAGGGCGCTCAGCTAATTGCTGCAAGAGAAGGTAGCGTGAAAGCTCAAAGTTGTTACACTTTTGCTGTTGAACAAGATGAAGTTGTAGCGCATGATCACACAGTGGTGGGATAGCTCACTACTGCTGTCCAAGCTTTGATGTAGATGGATGGCTGAAGAAAGATGCAGTTAACAGAGGGAGACAAACAGACAGGCCGAGATGGAAAAATGTAATAATACTCTCTGTCCTCAGAAAAAAGTTAGTTCACTGCCTGTGAATGGAAAAACAAATAAGAAATATTGATCATTCTCACATGTACATACAATACCATAGATGATAATGTTTCTCAAACCAGATAGTTGATTCTATTGCTAGAAGAGGATACATACCTCCTGCAGAAGCAACTTTTTTTTTAGTGTCCCAGGCTGTCTAGATGGAGGAGACATTGGACATGGGGTGACAGAGTGTTCAGGGTCATGCGTTTCTGTAAAGTGAACACTTTGAGCGTGACAGCTTTGATGTCAAAATTTATGGTGTTGAAGGTAGAGGTGACACTTCAATTTAACTCCTCCACCTTTATCACTTTAAGGCAGTATAGAAACATTAGATACGTGGTTTATAACAGATTTTAAGTGTTATTGATGTATAATTTTAGCACCTAGAACTTCTTTTGTAGGCAGCTGTAAGTGGAAGCTTATGTCTGAACTGATAATGAATGACAATATTGTAAAACACAGTTGTAATAGGCTACTAGAAAATTTGCCTTACAGGAGAAGTTATAATTGTTGTACATTAATAGATAAGTGTTCCTATATCTATATGATATCATTATCATGCCATGAGATGATGATGATATATTGTCTCAGATTTTGCATATCTTTATATTGTGATAAGTGTTGTCTTTATCTGGTTTTAAAGGCTGCAATCCAATATAAAACTCAACAGTCCTGTATCACTCTAAATTTTAAACCCCCCTCAAATGCGTTAACATGATTTAAGCTCACCTGATTTTTTTTCATCAAGATCTATGCATTATTTCCTGAGAAATTAACAAAAATGTTGACTCCTTATCTTGCAATGTGAAAGAAAGTGAGAAAAAATCCACACCTAAAGTTAATGGCGTCTATTCTGAGACGAGACTCATCCTTCATCCAAGTTTCGTGGAAATCTGTGCAGCAGTTTTTGTGTAATGCTGCTGACAAACCAACCAACAAACAGACGGACATGGGTGAAAACATAACCTCCTTGGCGGAGGTAATTATGAGAGCTTTCACACATATCCAAATGGCACAGTGTGGACAGTCCATTTCTGCCTTTGGGTGGGTGATCTGGCCAAAAAAATAATATCACAATCTATTTAATTGCAATCACAAGCCAAAATCTAAATTTTATCTTTTTTCTGGATTTTGGAATACTCTGTATAGCCTATGAATTTCTCCAATCGCACCATTAAACCACAATAATGCATTAAAGATCTTATTGGCACAAGCTCCACATCCGCCATGCCACTAGCTATAACTCACATTGCATTATTAAGTACGAGCCATATTTCGTCCAATCATAGCCAACCATAGCCATCTACTTGGCTACATCATTCTATGGCATGTTCATGTAGTGTGAATCTGCTAGTCAATGAGGTAATGAGATGTTTAGAAACAAGTACAAGGATATTAAATCCTGCAATCGCCACAATTCACAGAGCAGCCACAATTTAATATCATCAGATCGCCCACCCCATTTGTTGTTGTACTATAGGTGACAGTATTTTGACTAGTATACAAATTGTGCAGAAATATGTAATTAGTTAGGTTGTGTTACAGTTCAAAGATGCCTACAAAAACAGCTGGTGGTCTGAATTTTGCATAATACCACATAAAAATCAAATAATCCTACCATGTTCCCTCCACTGCTGTTTACATCTCGTCTACATCTGTTAAATTCCACGAATTAGAGGGAGCTTTCTTGCTACTACAAATGTCTCTAACTTAAAAGCTTTGTCTGCCTCTTATTCAGTGACATTTTTTGATCTAACCAAAATAGATTATACTTCCAAGTCTGAAGGGAGTGAGATCCATACTTGCGCAATCATGACTGAAAAACAGAAACTCATGTTCTTTAAAAGATGAAAGGAGAACAGCGTCAAGTCAGTATGCCAATCTTTAGAAGAAGCCTTAGTGTAGATTGTTCTCTCAGAAGTCTCCATGATATTACTTTGTTTATTCTCTGCTGGTGGTTTGCAACATATCAGGAAATTGGCGTCTCCTGTGGCAGCCACTTTTGTTTCCACTTATACCCTCTTGCTATCGCTCTCTCTTTAGGACAGAGCTGAATCCCGCTTTCTTGAACAAAACTGCTGAGAGTGCACCTGTACATGATGGTATAAAATGTTACTGTGAAGTCATCAGCTGCTGTCAAGCAGACCAAGGAAATGCAGTTATTTGTTATTTTTGTTGCCCCATTCTAATGAAATTTAAAAAAGATTAATGCATTTCATTGGTATTCTTATTACTTTTCTCCTTGTGGCACCAGATTGACAGCTGAGAAAGATTTGTCTGCATGTGCATGGGGATCTATTAGCCGGGTTTTGATAAGAGTGTGAGGGATTATTTCACCTACTGACAGCTGTTACTTGTGCACAGAATTTATAGTGGTAACTCAGAAAATCTGTTGTAAATTTGTTTCCGGGCCTCATTGCCTGACTGTCCTTGAGTCCAGATTTTGTGCAACTTGGGGTTGCTTGAAATGCTTTCAGTAGATAAAAACGGGCTATCAATCAGCTCAAGCATTCAGGAAGTTTAGATGAAGTGGAGAGGCCAACTGGAATATTGACTGAGCCTCTGCAAACAACATAGGTATTAAAACACTTGTGTTGAATCTTTTAATGTCTCTCCCTGGCTAAAGGTTTCCTGGTGCCTGGAAATATCGCCCGGTGTTGAATGAGATAGTGCGACAGTTGCTGAGCTGACACCAAGCTGAAGTTTAAAAGGTCATGTGTGTAGTCTGACTGAGGTTTGTTTATCCTGTCTGACTAAATGAACAGCTGATAGGAAGGAGGAAGGGTGGGCTGAGCTCATTATTAATGCATACAGGTTTCACAGGGGCATTATTAACACCATAGCCAGTCCCCACACATATTAATGCAGCTGTGAGGTGCAAAAGAAAAATTAAATACACTATATATTATTTTTTTCTGCTCATGATTTTAGCAGAGGTGTGTTTGATGGGGACGTTTCAGCACATTTTACTTAATAGCATAATGGTCTTGGTTTAAAGCCAAATGCAAAGTATGAACAAGGGGTGAGCTAGATGCTCTGATTTTACGAGTACTCATAACAATTAATATGCTTTTCTGGACATAATACTTTATTTTGTTGCTCCAGCAGCCTAACCATCATGATAAAGTTTAACTGACAATATAAGACATAAACAGTGTTGACGTAGTAATCACATAGCTTTTCTGAGTCAAGCTAGTCTGAAAAATCAAGACTAAATTAGGGCTCACACTTGATTAATAAATCATGTGCTCCATAAAATGTCAGAGAATAATAAAGTATTCCCATCACAGTCCAAGGTGACGTCTTTGAATAGCTTTTTTTGTTCAACCAAAAGCCCAAAAACCCAAAGATATTCAGTATACCATTATAAAAAACTAAGACAACTAGCATTTAATCATATATGAGGAAGAAGAACTTGAAAATGGGCATTTTTGCTGTAAAATAGATTTAGTAATTGATCCAAATAGTTGTTGATTAATTTTCTGTTGGTCATGTAATTGATTAATCAACTAATCATTTCAGCTCAACATTCAATTGCCGTTTGATTGTCACCTTATTGTTGAGCCTTACACTATGGTCACGTTATTCATTCTTTTGCCTGGTAGTGACATATCCGTCCATCGATGTCATTTTATGTCAGCACAAAAGATGCATTAGCAGTTGCTGTGAGCACTTAACTATACATTTGTCGTGTTGCTTAAAGAAATATTCCAATTTATTTGTATTTTAACACAATGCAGGACGTTTTCCTACACCTAACCACGTAGCTTTTGTGCCTAAACATAACCAAACCACGACTGGCAATACAAAACATAATGTTGCGTGACAAAAAGGGGGGAGTTTAATGAGATTCACCCAAAACTAAATGGTGCTTTACTATTTTTATTACAAACAGAGCTTCACTGACTTGTAAAATTGTGTTTTAAAGTGGCACAACTCAAATGAAATTATTTGTCTCTTGCTGTTGACTGCTGCACTTATTTTTTTCTGAAAGAAGGTAATCGGAAAACAAGTGATTTTGCCTCTGTATTGCAGTGGAAAGTAGGTATGAGTTTCGAGGGTACTGTACAGAATTTGTCATTCTGGTGTAGGAGTGCAGCAATGTAGAGGGGAGGAGGGTTGCAGAAGTCTCCTTGTGTTTTATTTACATCAGGCGTGTTGTGTCTCTGCCAGACAATCACCTCCTGTTTTCTCTGGACTTGTCACAAGCACTGAAGCGTGGCTCTCTAATACAGATACAGATATGAATATTATCTGCTCGGCTGAGGCATGTAGCATTAACACAGGGGAGGGGAACATTAATTAATTATCAGTCACCTCATTATACTTCTGATGATAGGTTAAAGTTTTGAGCAGAGAAGTTTCATAGTGCCCGAGGTCAATTAATTCTGTTAGAGGCCAGAGAGAAAAGAGTCCAGCAGCAAACTCAGGGGAGCAAGAGTGGAAATGAAAGAATTGATCTCTGTCGCAGCTTTCATGATCTTTTGCCTGTTCGGAGCTTTGGACGACACTAAAAGGTCAAATTCAGCCGGGGTACGTTCAAGAAAAGACCTGGCAAAGCAAATAAATATTTGTGTGTACATACAGACTCACACTAAAACACATTCCCATGCATGCACTTATCTGCCCACTCATTTGTACACAGAGAGGCACACACAAATGCACAACCTGGCCTCCCACACATATATGCATGCAGAAGTCATATCACATGCACAAACACACACATACCATGAAACCTGTCACGTCCTGAGCATTTATATTAAAATCCAACCTGCCTTTCAAGTCTGCATCAGAGAGTTTTGAACCTTCACTTCTTTCTCCCTTGCAGTTAAAAGGAAGCTCGGCTGGTCTAAGCAAAATAAAAGAGGGAAGCAATTTAGCATTCAGGCCTTTATTGTCATTATCTCCTCTAATTATTTTATGAGCTTTGTTGATGCTCATGTGTGCATGAATGACAGAGGTTACAGGATGTTTGAAATAAATGCTTTGATGATTCAAGTTGGTTATATTTGAGCCCAGTTCAAAAGCATGAACTCTGCTCAAGGGAGCATTTTGTGAGCATCTTGTGAGAAGCACAACGATTTTCTTTTTGAACACCATCTAGGCAAATTGCTGTTATTATTCAACTGGCTTTGACAAAATCTCTGTGCCCAGGGACATCATGTTCCTATATATTCCCACAGTCAATTTGAATGCCATAGCTCTATATTTAATGCTTTTATGTAGCTTATTAAGATACATAACTGACAAAAACACAATATGTCTTGATTTGGTAAATGGTGCTCATGCAGTAATAGGTCCCAGCTGACTACCTTTGTACTGAATATGAAGCAACTGGCATCTTATTCTGATTGGGCCCCCATTTATCATTTTGCTGCTTGTCCTATGTATTGACAGAAGGTGGGTCCTGATGAAACATCAGGATTTTCTGCTTCTTGTTTGCAGTGATGTTATCTTCACTGACTAAATTGAAATATTCTGAAGATGTCTATATGCAGTTTAGAAACCACAAAAACGAGCCTGAGGGTTATGGCCAAAATAAGAAACACATTTAACATCTCAAGGTATATTACATAACAAAAGGAGGCAAACTGAAATTAAACTTGATTTTTGCTACGATACACTGTACTGTATATATTTGTCTTTCTCCCTCTTTCTCTGTATTGTCATATACATGTGTATCCTTGCTGTCAGTTTTTGCCTATACTGATTTTGCCAAAATTATAATCACTTTAAAGAAGGATTAATGGCTCCGACTGATGATGTTGGCACTATAAATTCATTGGTGCAACATCTGTGCGGGAGGGTAGGCCTACTGATTGTTATATTGCTTCAATCTGTCCACAAAGGCAGTTACCGGGCTAGGGACTGACTGTCTGGTCATGTGCCATCACCACAACTGGATCCATGAAAGAAATTGTTTGCTAGAGCTCTCTCCTTTGTATGATGTGAGAGGACAGCCCGCTCGCCAGGATGAAATGTTGGCAGTCAATGATTCTGCAAACCACTGATATGCTCACAGTTGTACGTGTCATAGGTCTACGCAACATATTGACATTTCTACAAAATGTGTCATACCACGTTCGCATTACATGTTTATTACCTGAGAAGTCGGGACATCTCAAGCTGTGGATATGGCAACCAAAACAGGTATTTTAAGCTAAAACATTATCTTTTCCTAACCCTAACCAAGTGGTTCTTGTGCCCAAACCCAACCAGATCATAAGCATTATGTTGTGACAACATAAAATAGAAAACCAACCTAAAGAAACATAAAGTTGCAACATGGAGAATTGTAAAGATTCAACATATCCATGGTTTGCAGCAGCATACAATGCATTTATTTGGGCGATTAGGTTGGGGAGGAACAAAGCACCAAGTGTACAGGAACTCAGCGCTAACGTTAGTCAGCTAGGCTAACTAACTTCTACTTTCTAAGTGGAAAACAAAACCTGACAACACAATGGATCCTCCCAAATATCGCATGTTGTAAATATTTCAAAGGGACAGACAGCTGAAATGGCTAACAGTATATAGAAGGGTCAAAAACAGCTTGCATTAACCTTCGTAGTCCAGATATTATGTCAAACTGCAGTCAGTAGTGCGAGATGAAAGTTGACAGTGCGTCTGCTACCAACTCCGGCTGGACCCGAGGTTTATACAGTTATACGGTTTAAAATTTCCAAATTCAGTTTCATGCTCTTTGGAAGAATACATAACAAAGCTGCGGTTTTATTGTGCTTTATGTTTCCCCACATCAAAAGTTAGGTGAGTGCAAATATCAGTTCAACTTTGACATTGAAGGCAGGCAAAAAATATAAAAAAGTAAATTATTTCTAAGTAAAATCTGAAATCATTCTTCAACTTTAAAGTTTAAGCAGAGCAGAGGGACAGTCTGATCTACTTTTTGAGGCCGCTCAGACATTTTGAGATTTTCAAACATGTTTGATTTTGTCAGTGGAAAATCTACAATGCTCTTCTTGCACAGTGAGGCAACACTTAAAAGGAGAACGGTGGGCAACAACTGGGAGTGAGAAGATGCTCTGCAGCGTTACGAACATCAGAAAAGGCGCAGTGCAGCCTGCTGATTTGATTGGACTTAATTATTTTGGCTTTATAATTTACCTCCAGCTCTCTGCAGAACAAACACACGCACATGCAGCTCACATCTCCTTAACCATTCTGTCCCCCACATGTGGCATGTAGCCCGTCACTCTTCTTTATTGTGTCTTCTTTTCCCAAATCAGTCAATGCTGTGAGCTGCTTCCTTCTCAAGCTGCATTTTAATAAAGTGTGGCAGAAAAAAACAGTCACATTTTGTATTTATTTTGACAAGAGTATAGTGCAGTGTATCAAGTCCCTTCACAACTATATCCAAGTAGCCTACAAAATCACATTTTATGACCCACTTTTGTGATGCTACTGGTAGATTTATATTTTGTGTAGTGTGCTTTTACCTTAATTTGAATCTGACTTCAACAGCTTGTAGCACAAACTGAGCCCACCCAAGTGGAGAACAGCAGCTGTATCTGCCATCTCAGCTTATCAGAATTATTTCCTCATCAGCCATTTGTTGCTGTAATAAATCCACATAAATAATCTTGATTCAGTGTACTGAAGCCTGTTGGAAATAAACCAAGACTTGTTTGTTTTACTGCTTCTTCCCTTCTCTTTCCTTTCCTTTTGATCCCCACCCTCTCTGGATATTTTGTTTTTCTACTTCAGAGCATACCTAGTTGTTTAAGCACGGATTAAGCTTGGGAAGGAAGTGCACCCATTGGTGTCAGCAGGGAGTCTGTATATAAATTTTTATTTCTACGCTCAAAATGTGCTTTAACCCAAGGCTCATTTGTTGATATTTTGTTGCGTTTCCACACTGTTTCCAAAGTTTTACCCAAGGGGCTGGAAGCTTGAGTTCCCTGTGGCGTGGTGTTTGATTGATGCAGCCTCTCTCCGTGTATGTGATGTGTTCACTGATGCGGTGGTGATGGAAGGAGATACCCCTGCTGAAGCTGATCTAGTGAGCAGCTGGCCCATGTTCCACACTCACACAGTCGCTTCGCAGTTGTTTCCCATCACATTCTTCCTCATTATGACTTGAGGGCTTGTTTTGGTGGCTTGGCTTTAGGGAAATGGTAGGATTTACTGAGCCGTTTTACACCCCAGGTTAGTCTTTGATGATACCCCACTAGAATTTAGGTGCACATTTAAGAAAGTTAAAGTCAGAGAGTTTACAGAATAAAGATGTCATTCCTCCTGCAGCCATAGTCATTACTGCACACCTGGATTTGACGTGTTAATAGATGCAGAATTGGAGCATGTACTGTAGTTTTGTGTTCAGATAGTAAATTCCATTTGGATCCAGTTTTCAGTCAGTCGAGGCAACAAAGAACCCTGTATATGCTGCCGTGATTTTGGATAGCATACCAGCACTCCACAAGCATAAGAGGCGTGATCTGTAACACAGTGTTTATCGTGAAATTTTGTTAATGCATTGGGAAGCGCTTTCTAAACAATATCGTAACATGGCAATAACAATTATTCACCGTCCCTGTTAGACATCTTCAGTACGTTTCTCTCCTTGGCGCTAGTTGCTAACTGCTGCTAGCTGGGTCACACACATACTGTAACACCGCATCAAAACGACACACCATCTCCTGTCCTGCCACCTCACCAACCGACTCTTTTTACACAGACATCAATTCGCTAGTGGCAGACGAAAACATCAGATTTTTTTGTGGAGTGATGAGGGGCCTTTGACAAACTGAAACAAACATTAATGCCATTTTTCCACCATGTTTTCTACATCGTTTGCACAGTTTGAGATTTTACCGATGCTCCATTAATAGTCATTTCGATGCGCCTCACTGGAGAATTAGCACCACCGGCTGTTGATCTTGTCAAACCAACTCCTACTAATCACATAATGGCAGTGGATAACACCAGTGAACTGTACGGCAACACCTCTCAAGAATATCACAGCAATGCCAGGAGAATTTCACTTTTAGACTCTCACTCATGTCATCCCAAAACTTTAGATTTGTCACCAGAACAGTTCTGCATGGGGATCTGCAGTATTTGGAGCATGTATCTATCAAGAAATAAGGTTTAGGTGTAAGTACATAGGCTCTTTCAATGTGTCAGATACATATTTCATCAGTGTATCTTATATAATGCTGCTCATCTCATATACTGCTTCCCAAGCTAACAAAGGGTTGTTATAGATCATCTGGTTCTAGTAGTGGGTGGAAAAGCTGAACCAAATTAGATTTTGTAGAAAAATGTTTCCCCTCCGCTGCAGAGTTCGTGTTTTCCAGGTCAAGGTGGTTGTACAGTAATATGTCTACCTTGTAGTAGAATGCAATTTGACCACCAGTAATACTGGAAATCAAAGATTCTAACTTGAAGTTCACAGTAAGGAAAGGTATTTTCAGAATGAATGGTTTTCTTCAGTGATCATTTAATACCTCAAAAATCTTCAACTGAGAAGCTCACTGACTCATAATACATTTTAGTTGAACCTCACTGTGACAGTTATATCTATATCTATGTCTATATTTTGCAATGTGGAACTGCACCTCTGGCGTGACATGAGGCTGACTTTGAAGGCTTGGCAAGTGTTTGTTTGGATTTGCATCCAGATGAGCTTTACATTTAACATCTTTATGTACGATGTGGCAGGACTATCAGTTCTATCCAGAAAGTGAACCCAGAATGCTCAAATATCCAGGTACTGTAAGGCCACCTTCTTTATCTGTTTACATCTCCACATTGGTGTGACATTGTAAAATCTCCTGGTTGCATTCCATGGCATTCAGCTTCAACTGTGACTGTTAGTGTAACTAATGCAAACTCCTCTGTCCTCGGGGTAAAGAAAACAGTATTGCAGCTTAGAGTTCTTGCTGTATAAGATAGAGGATCAGGGCTTTGGACTGCTGCTATTGAGTTTGTTTCATTTTAGAGACAGCTCTGTGAGGTAAAATAATACTCAAGGTTCATAAAAATGGAGCTATGATTTGCAAGGTTATCTTTTAAAAAGTACATTTGAATGTCCGTGATAAGTGCTTTGCCCTGCCAATCTTTGCAGTGTTTTGTTTACATTGTTAACATAACTTCAAATTCTCGATCTGCCTTGTGGAAATTCTACAGACTCCTCTCAGAGATTCTGATGTGCTCTTTCACTGATACCATTTTAATTAGGGAAAGATCTGAAACTCTGAAAAAGAGCAGCTCAATAGAGCTGAAATCAGATAAAGGGGAACTTCACTGAGTGCATCATCCTTAAAAAGTTCTTAAATGTATAGAAGTGGTCACTAAACACAAGCAGTGTTTACAATAAAGAATAAATAAGGGTTGTACAAACATAATTTTCTTTCGGTAAAAAAAATATAAGTATTATTGTATATTTAAATTAAGGGACGCTACCCGGCCCTAGCCATGCCCCATCCCACTAACTAATTAATTTCTCATCGGTGCAATAAAGAAAGAGATGATAAACAAAATGTCACAAAAAAATAAATAGGAACATAACAAGGAAATAAAAAAACAATACAAAGGACATTGCTTAATCAAATGCTGTCCATTTTATTGTATTACCTGAGACAGTGTAGTGCAGGAATGAAGATGAAGCTTCAGGGTGGGATGTCAGAGTGAGAGGGATGTTTTGTTTGCTTCTAAAAAAGGTGGAGAATCCGTGACGGCACCGTGAAAAATACCAATTTATAATCATGCAGAATGTTCATGATCGTCCTCATTTGCATGTCAAGACCTGTATTTGTGCATCAGCTTCATAGCCCTGGAAGGTGCATTGAGTCATCCTCCTCCTCACTGGTATTTTTTCCCGCAGCATAATTTCACTCAAACACCTGATCAACAGACTCCTGTTCAACAGCTTTAGAGATTACCTTGTACACAGCGCATGATTCAGCACTCATCAGCCCAGAAAATAAGTAGATTGACTGTGAATGTGCTCTCTGAGGACTGGCTCATGAAAGCGCTGGTTAGTCACATGTTGTTATGGTTTGACAAGTGATTTCTCCCATGGTAGCCACCTGTAAATCTTTACTCTATAGTTGGTTGTCACATAGGCTGATTATCATCCATGGGGTAAACCAAGGCTCCATTATGTAATTGCCATCTTCAGTGAATATGAAATGTTTTACCTTTCTTTGTTCCACAGTTCCTTTCAAATTTAGATGTATACATTACCAAGAAATATATAGTATAGTACAGTTCTCAAAAGCCCTGCAACTCATGACCATTTAGAGTTTAGAATAGCTGTCAGTTAATGCATAATGAATGGTTGCTTCACCTTTACCCTCTCTCTCAGTAGCTTTACCAACAGCTCTTTAGAAAAAAAAATAGAAAGAATTGCCTCACCGTGTTAAATCTGACCTCCTGTTTGGGAATCTATTAAATGTTGCTTATAACCCAGCACTGAACTACTTTTATTAGAGAGCCAGCCTGGCCATCTGACATTGTACTGTCCCCTGAGTGAAAAGAAACCTGTGATCCAGTACTGAGCCATCGTTGATGGAGCTGTTTTAGTCTTTCCTATGGCTGCAGCTAATATTTTCTTATAACCAATTAGTCTGATTAATCCAGTAATTGGAAAATAATCAACATTTAGTCTTTGAAATGTCAAAAAAATTGAAAATTGCCCATTACAGTCTCCCATAGCCCAGGGTCTTAATTTACTTTTCATATTAACACCGGATCAAATTACTACGTGTAACTTTGTTGTTTTTGTTTAGTCGAGGGGTTCTTAATGTATTGATGACTTGGTGCCAATTTAGAGAGGCAGCATATGTTTGAGGGCCTCACAGGAAAATCCATCAACTTGTAAGATTTGTGACTGGTCTCATAAAGGCATTTAACATTAAATTCCTTGAGCCCCAAATTGACCTGTTTGCAGATAAGGCAGATCATTTCATATGTCCCCCGAGGTCCGACATAATAAGAGTTGATTCATTTTCCTGAAACTTCCATCATGGCCCTTCCATCTCACTTCCTCATTAAACTGTAGAGTTGTCCACCGAAATAAAGCACTGGCATTTATGTCAGAATGTAAT
The DNA here is from genome assembly GCF_040436345.1 of Pagrus major. NCBI lineage: Eukaryota > Metazoa > Chordata > Actinopteri > Spariformes > Sparidae > Pagrus > Pagrus major. Next base: position 20,446,601 of record NC_133235.1, on the reverse strand, counting down.
ACCCACTAAACACTCGAGGTGCCACTAGTTGCCATACAACCAGTAGCTTTCTACAAGATGCCATTTCTAACCTGACTGACGCTTGTAAGTGAGAGCGCAGTTGGATGCAGCAGCTGACGAGTGCATTGAACGTAGGTTATTCAAAGTGTCAAGACCTGTCCTATTCTGCCTCTGACTGGCTTCTTTCACAATGAAACTACACCCACTTACATGTGACGAAAGCCTCAACGGATTTGTGTTCCTGGTACTCGGTGCGAAGTACATCACCCTTTTCAGTGGGAGAAGGCAAGAAAAGAGTTCATATGATAGCCACCTTTTCACTGTGAAAAAAATACAGAACACATCTGACAGAGAATTTCGTGGCACAGGTTAACCGATTGACAACAAGAGTAAGGAAGATCGGTGGGGCCCGTGCCCACGGCTGAGTGCCTGTTCTTGGCTGTTCTCCTGTGTTTGCTCTGGACAACCAGAGGGAGGGAAGGAGGTCAGTGGCCAACCAGGGTGCGTCTTGCAAGACAAGAAGTGGAATCCATAATATTGTGCCCAGCACCAAACGAAAGGGAAAGTTAGAGACTAGCTGATGAACACAGCTAGGGTGCTCCATGTCCGCAGGAAGTGTGAATAGGTAGGCAACTGTTTGCTTACATTTTTTTTAAAAATAACTATCAAATCTTTTTAAAATCCGGCTGTCCTTATGTTTTAATTTTCTGATTCACTTGAACCAATTCTTTGTACTGCATATAAAGTCCAAAACAGAAACTTGATATTTATATAGCATGACATCAGGTCCACAGACATTAGCTCCACATTAGTAGTACATTTAATTACTTGTTAAGAGCTTTGCAATCAAATCAGAGCGTGTGGCTCAGTGGATAATTCCAGAAATGTATGTCTGCAGCAAAGATTGAAGGCACCAGAACGTCCTGTCTTAAAATTTCTGCTCCACTGAAGCAGGACTTTTGCTTTTCTGTAGACACACCTTAAACCTTGTCTCGTTCTGCTCTGGCCTAAAGAAAAATAAATGAAATTCTCCTTTTTTTTTTTTGCATGACTCAAAATGTTAAATTTCAACATTTAATTAAACTAGACCTGATTAAACCACTGCTCTCCCTCAATACAAGGGAACAAATGGATGCACCATATTAGGTTGTATCAGAAAATGTGCTCCCATTCTTTGCTGAACCTTCAATCATGAATGCTGAGAGAGTCGGCAAGACACGACGAGACCAGCCTCATAATTAGGAAGGGCTCAAAAAACAGTTTCACTGGTGCTGCTGAAATAATGACTGTAATGAGGTTTAAATAACAGCAATGCCTTCCATAGTATTTTTCCTGCATATATTTACATAGGTATGTACTGAAATATATTCAATTTGTGTATCTTTATTGAGTATGCAAAGGCCAAAGCATCACAGTTGTACTGAGCTGAAACCTCAGGATATAGAAGCGGCTCATTATTAAGTGAAAGCTCAAGGATGGTTTTACTGATGACAGAAGCGACATATTTTTATTTCAGCCCCAACAATGTCTGATTTAAACATTTATTCTCCTCCTTTTGTTTGTTTGTGATATGAAGAGTACGTCTTATTGCTTATATGCAAAGAAGCAAAATCACATTTGGCAGCTACAGTGCTCTACAGAGGATTTATTACAGATTATCAACTGATTCTTGTTGATTTACATAAAATGTAATCTCCTATATATCAAGTGGATTTGGATCAGCACTTCACATCCTATATGAATTGAGCCAGCGCTTTTGAGTCTTTCTTAAACTAATCCTTCACTCTTGGCTTTTGTAATGACCTTTTTGCTCTTGACATTACAGAATGTAATGAGAATTATCACAGTGCCTTTGAGAAAACACGCAGATAAATCCAGACAGAAGAAATGGGAGAAAGAAAGTAAAGCGTCATTTGGAGATACTTTACTAAACCGTTATGAAGCCAAATGTGATATGTAAGACTGTATGATATGGTGGCAATATCACAAACCTCCTAAAACACATAAACATCATACCCATAAAACGGCATGATTCAACATAACAATCAGAGAAGAGGGAGAGAAAGCAGCCAAATGTCTCTGCATCAGGTGCCAGAGTGAGACAGAGTTCTCTGATGAAGCCTTTCATAGAGTCGGCCATTATCCAGGTACACAGACAGAAGTGACAGTTCAGGCTTAAGTGGACAACTATTCAAACAGTCGACTTTCTTCTTTCTGCAGTGTGCCCGTGTCACCCTATTTTAATTTTGTGAAATGAAAAAAAACACAAGGTAGAGACTTCTCACTGTCTTTAAAGCAGCTAATATGTGATGGCATAACGAAATGTAGGATGTTAAAACTTTAAGCAATTATTTGAGTAGAGTTTATGAATGATTTGTAGCCAAATAAATATAGATTAACACAATGTGTTTCTTTTAGCTTCACAGTCTTTGATGGAGTTTGCCTATTATGTGTAACTAGATGTCTCGACTAATAACACAACAAAAGGAGGGAGTTCAGGCTCAGTGAAGGAAGCAGAAATGCATTAGTACAATTTATGAATAGCCTGCAGTAAATTGCACCTAACCTTTGCACTCAATATAAGGAATGTACTATTTTTTGCCTCCAGCTGTGGTCTGAGTCTGTGTTTTTTTTAATTCACCCAATGAGAGAGCAGGGAATTCTACAGTTACTGATGTGTGATATTGCTGGTAATATGGTTTTGATGCATTAACAGACTTCTTTGGCATTGTCCACAGTGGTGCAGAGAATTCTCTTTCATTCTTCTTCATATCACATATCATCTGTGTCTGTCATCCATACTGTACCTCATAGAACCGCAGTTACATACAGTATGTTACTCTTGTTGGGTGTTGTAGTTTGAAGACATCGAGTGCGCTGTTCACCGTAGTTGCTTGCAGTTGTGGTTGAGATTGCTCTAAATTAGCTTTTTTAAAATACACGTGAAGAGGAACAATCAAGCTCAATGGTTGGTTGCTAGGTTACTCTGTAATGATGTGTTTGATTAAAAAAAACATGAAGGATACCAGCTTTTATTTCCTCTCATATTTCATCCACTGTTTTCATCTGTCAGTCATACATACAACAAGCCAGTGGCTTCTCCATTTTATGTTATGGTGAGAGCGAGAGATCAGTTCTGCTAACTGCCTGGTATTGGTTGGACATTGGTGAGTCATTCATGTTACAATCAAAGTTCAGCAACACAAATTAGGTGATAGGTCAGTTTGAAGGGTCAACCACACACATACATCTTTGCTATTGGTTGTGGCTGCGACTTCGGCACTCAAAGTTCACCAACACAAAGCCGAGATGTGAATTTTCTTCGCCAACAGATGAAATGTTTTACAGATAAAAATGGCAAAAAAACAGTGGCTGTCCAGCTTACTTGCAGAGAAAGTCCGCTCAAACACGATCTAAAAACGTCAGATCACCCAGTTCTTCTCTAACTATGCAAACAATCTGCACCAGATACCATCCACTGAATTTGTATGCATTTGAAGAAATGCTGGAGAAGTGGGAGTCATGAAGAAGTTCAGTGAGATGGATACCTTGTGTTTGATATTTAATCAACAAACACAAGTTAATTGTTGGTCTTATGAGACTTTCCCCTGTCAGAGTCATGCAATTACACAATTGTGACAAGTTATCTACCAACATGATACAATCCATCCATTTCCAGGTGGGGATGATCATACTGTTAACCGTAATTAAGCTAATGATGACAAGATTAGATGCTCATTATACGCAAGCCTGGAGAAATGAGAGATAACGGCATAAACTTGATAAGCTCAGGAGATGAAAAGGCGAGAACTGGCAGTTTATGGCAAAGAGAAGGAGCAATGAAAATTGTGCTGTCAATTTAATGAATCATGAATTTTGCATAATCACTTAGTGAAGGAAGTGTTATCGACAAGGGGGAACATTCCTCCTTATGAATATCTAATCTACCTCGTTGTGAGAATTAATAGGTCGCAAAAAAAACTAAATACTTCAAATGAATTGTTTATATCTACAAATGTTTTCAGTTTGTTGCAATGTTGAAAGTGCAAACATATTTAACTCATCATGTGACACACTCAACCCTCTGTGGATTTCTGCTGCACCAGCAACAGTTGTGCTTTTATTAACAACCTTCGATCGGTGTGTGCAGAAAAATATAATGCACTCTGTCTCCGTGCTACAAGTGCTTCTCTTTGAAGCTTAATTATCTCTTTTCAAATGTAGCCTCTGCGCACTGTCAAAAGTGGTCACTGGGGCCGAAACCATTAAAAAATTACTACTCATCCATACATGTTTTGAATGAAGTACCTGTATTCTTCGCAATCATATTTTCAATTTATATCTAAATATACCAGCACAGCAAAACGCTCCTATCCCCCTTTGCTGAGAAAAACCTTTAGAAACAACCCTAGTAAATCTTCTCCAACGGTCCCTGCACTATGCTGCTTTAAATTCCCAACCTGCCCATCGACATGTTTCTATAAATAGCCTGCTCGGTTTTATTACCGCGCCTTTACACTGATGGCAGGATGGCAAAACTACTCGACACGGGCGCATACCTCCCTTACAATTGATAACAAGAAGTGCCTCATGGTAATTAGCTAACTGCCTCATCAGGCTTTCCTTCGGAAGGGAGGTATACAGCAAATGAGTTCAGTCATGTACAAATATTCAGTGCATTTTATGAGAACCTGATTTGCTGGGAAACACAAGCTTAACCTATTGTTCTCGACATTGGGTGATATTGAGTTTTTCCTCAACATGTAGCATTATCAGTTTAAAAATCACTAGTAAAATGATTTCTTTCTTGAATGTGAAAACAGATAATACTACAGACAGTGTTACTGTAAAGATGTTTTGATTTTTTTGAATTTGTGTAGTTGTTTGTATATTTTAAGGCTTTTAGGCTACACAATGAACATCAGGTACGTTCTGATTTTACTGAGATGTTTACGTTTTTTAAAGAGTTTAATCCTTTTCATTTATTGCTTTTCAGTGTCCGAAGAAATGAAAGAAAAGAAACGTGGGGATGCTATGATTATACTCAATCTCCCGGAGCAATCACGATGTAGACATGTGTTCAATAGAATGAGTGGTTTGCCTCAGGCACTTGATTGTATTGTTTCCTTTCAATTGATTTGGGGGGAAAATCAAAAGGCACCATATGTGTGGGCTCGAGGATAAAAACGACACACACACACACCAGATGCAGCAGAGCTTTTTATACTCCAAAACAGAGGAGGCATAAGGAATAAGCTTATTTAACCCCTATGTTACCATAGAAAACAGCACCTTGTGGGGTGAGAACTGTGTGAAAATTCCAGTATTTGTGCCTAAGTGTGGGTTTTTCTCTATGGTAGGCACAAATCACAGAACACATATTGATCATCGTCATGAGCTTCTATGGTATCATATCTGAATTTAAGGTGAATACTCACTCATTTGCTTGAAGCCATACTCTGCACTGTATTCATGTTAATGGTTGGAAGTAGACAAGTTGCAAACATCTATTTTTACCCTGTGGGCAAATCTGAATCAGTTGTGTTCACTGTTTGCATCTATGAATTTACTTTACATAGTGACTGCGGCAGTAAATGAGACCCCAGCCTGACACTCCATGCCCACACACGTTGCTGTGTGTGTAGGAGGGGGATTGGATGACAAGTCCAGGATATACTGTATAGTGCTTGACTCAAGCTCACTTGGTATTCCAGTGTATTTCAAAAGCCACATAATTCACACAGAAAGGCAGTTTTCATGCCAAGACCCGCCACGTACAGCTTACAGTCTACGATGGCGTTTCACGTTGCATTGTAATGCATGAATAATATCCTCTTCTTACGAGCTGTGATAGCTACAACAGCAGCTAGATGGATGAAGAGGTACGTCTTTGTGCTGCATCTATTTGATTCCCCACCCCCCAGAGCTACAAGCAGGAGCCGTCTCCAGCTAATGATCCTTCACAAATTAAAAAGCTGCAGCCCTGAAACCAAAGTCACCCCTTCGCATCCATCAAAATATGCCCATCATTGGACCAGTCCGTATTGAAATAGAGTTAATCCTGTGTTTCTCCTCTCACATCCTCATGACACTCGGCTGCACACAGACTGCATTATTAGTGCGAGGGGACAAAGAGATCTAGAGACCAATTGATCACTAAAATAACAGCCTTTCTCTTTGTTCCTACCGATTGAACATCTTGTTTTGGAAAAAGCAGTCTATATACTGTATAGATACCAATGATTATGTGCGTAATTGTCTCTTAACCGCCTTGATTACACCGTTAAATCGAAGTAGATTTGAAGTGATGTAGCTAACATACCTCATCAAGACCTCGCTCTGCCCTTTTTCTTATCTCACACTTCACTAGATATGATAAGAGTGTCAGAGAAAATTATAGTCTTTAAATTACCTGTCCTTATAAACATAGATATACAGGACAGATGGCAGCACATGGCAAAGGCTTTCCTGTCACCCACAAATTTGCCGTAAGAGCATTTATCATGGGTGGACAGACTTGTTTGCCTCCCTGTATGCTATTGGTCATGGAGGCTTGAGAGTAATAGGTGGAAAGCCAAGTCCTCTTCCACTGCCATGTACCAGCAGCTCTCACAGGCACCCAGACCCACTGTAATCTCTCACACGAGTGAACTTAAATTAAATTGAAATTCTCAGGTGTCAGAAATGTATGAGCACCCTCCTGCAACCACTAGTCTCACTACTTATAGGCACTTATTGTGCTTTTTTTGCCCTCAGGCACAAATGTTATATTTTACACAGGGATAAAATTGGCTTCACATTAGATAAATCAGCTTTCACTGACACCTCAGAACAAGATGAATGACGGCCATCATTTATTAATGTTCAGCTGTGCAATCATATGAATATATTTTGTTTGAATTTGGTGGCTTGAGTCATTTTGAAATGATAGTGACTGAATGTGACATCCATGAGAATGAAAAAATCAAATTTCACAGAACACAGACTTCACAAGTCTCCTTCGAGACCTAATCTGGAGGCTCGGCTCTGCTGACAGGAGCAGATCTGGTCTAGGATAGATAAATAGCTTGTTTGTCTACGATAACAGAATGATTTGTGGCTCCGTAGTTGCTCTATGAAGGAATACACACTGTTTCTGTGTGTGTGCCTCACACATTGTCATTAGGATTCACCAGCACAATATTTATCACTTCATTAGTCAATTGTTTTCCCACATGTAGGTCTAAGTTGACTCATACGCTGTTAATATGTCATACAGGTGTGTATAATTCTGTTTTCTAAACTGCACACATTGATCTGCTAGCTGTGTCTCTGGTATATGAAAAGTTTACTCAATTATGCCAGAAAAGTTATCATCCATGCTACATTGCACTGAAAGGCTTACTTTATTAGCTACACCTGTACAATCTAATGCAATCCAGTACAACAGTCCTGCCACATTTTATCAACGCATTCATTAGTGCCAGCTGCCAGCCGGCTACTTTATTACATTAATTCTTGATTTTAATCAAATTTGATTAAGCAGTTGTGCTTTGTGAATGTGTGCACACGCTCAGTTGAGCGGTTGTGTCCTGCCGAGTAGTGAGCAGAGAGTCTTCCTTCAGTGTTGACAAATATTAGCTAAATAATTGATGACTAAACACATTAAGAATTGCATTGATTACACAGACTGAGAACAAACTCATTAATGGGCTACTTTAGAAAACAATAGTGCCAACAACTTGTATTACTTACATTGTGCTTTTACCGCCAACCCAATAACCACAATAAATGTTGGCAATATATGTTTTCAGTGATATTTTGAAATTTTACTTTTCTTCATTTTTCAACTTTACGTTTCTTTAGGTTGAATTGTCAATTTTATGTTGATGAGGAAAATATCATGTTTTGGCTTAAAATACCTGATTTGGTCGCCACAAACACGGCAGGAGATGTCCTGAGGTCTTGATAAAAACACCTGGTCCTGTCGCCACAAATACAGCTGGAGATGTCCCGAAGTCTCTTCAAAAAGATCTGCTTTTTGTCGCAACAAACACAGCTGGAAATTGTACTGAAGTATCCTTAAATATGTCTGCTTACATGCTTACAAATGTTAAAATACAGTTTCGAACTGCGGTCCCTGGCTTAGCAGCTCTGTCGCCTAGCTTAACTCTACCACCGTCCCCTCCACCCCCTGATATTAAAGTCATGACTTGATGATGTAATGTGCATGTGATGTGACACATATTGTACAAATGTTGATCAGTGTATGTGATGGAATAGTGGCATTAGAATGTGCAGCCAAAACCTTTCTCTGGACAGGCATGCCCCCAGACCACCCTAGCTGGCAATTTCTCCTCCCTGCTTGTGGAAAGCCCTGTACATATTCTACCTTAACGAAGCTTATAACGAACAGTTTCTGAGGAAATCCTTCTGAGGGGTGTTAAAGCAAATGTCTGTTTAATACTGAGGTCGTAGTTAGTGGGGGTGATTTACTGGACTTACTTATGTTGAAATAAGTTTCTATTATAGGTAGACTATGAAACACAGGCTACATCATTAGCATTGTTTAAATACCTTCTGAAAATTTCCTTATAGGAACATCTTTACTTCATAAATCTGAGGTTGTCTCTGTACTTTATAGGGAAGCATTTATGAATATTTTATAAGTTGCTGGATTTCATTTGCCCATTCTTGCCATGTTACAATTTTAACTTTATTTCATTCAGTTTTTATGTTGTTCAGTCCCTCTTCTGTTTGTATTGGTGTTTTTATTGTTTTTGTTTTTGTCTAATTATTCATATTCTTATTGTGTTCATCTATGCGGTGGGTAAAACATTAGAGACATGCAGTCCAACACCACAGCAAACTACAACCATAGTTTAATAACATACTGTATAGTCAGATGAATACATCTCTAACAGTGACAACAATGATAATAATAGTTTTAATTTGAGCTTTTAAGCCCACTTTCCAAACTTAGGAAATTGACAGGACATAAGCAGATTTAAGAGTAATTGCAAAGGGTAGAAAACAATAACTGCTGTATAACATATTAAAAAGATTAAACGGATGAAAACAGATAAAACACTGTCTCAGACCCAGTAGCACTTTTCCACAATACTGCATCTCTGGCTAAATAAACATTGCCACCTGCTGCCAGCCTCTATTAATTGAAACGGGTCACAAAAAAGAGTCTTTTAAACACTTTTTTTTACTGTGTCAGAGCTCTGACTGACTTTCCTTCTTGCTGTCACAACCAAATAGATCACTCAATTGACTTGAACGAATGTCAAACATTGAACTTTGGGAGCACAAATCCTTTTAATGCGTGTCTTCAGATATATCAACAAGCATTAGTCATCATAGCTCACGGATCTGTCAGTATGTTTTTCACAGACATACACAGGCAATGCAGCTGTTTGAATTTTAAAAGTCTCTCTCCGTTGGAGAATCAGGAATGAGGTCTCGAAGACTGTACTACCTGCGGGGTAAGATGTTTTGTGGGGACTGTGTCCGTAGCGAGCGCTTGGTGGATGAGCAGTGGAGTTGCGTAGCAGATAGCTCAGAGGCACACAGGAGAGCTTGTTAAGGAGGCAGCTGAAAAGTATAATGGAAGCTTCTCACTTCACCGTCTGCTAAAGGGCCCAGACAAAATATATATATATCTGTACTGAGAATAGACAAACAGCCAACACAATGGGCCCAGGTGCTGTATGTAAGCCTTCCCTCTGAAAAAGACCATCACATGGCCCTGTAGCAACTGACAGCATGTTTTTGTTTTTGAAGACAGGGAAGCAACACCTCTGCACTGCTGAAATGAAAAATTGCTTTTCACAGTTTACATAGCTTTATGGACAGGTTCTGTACACTTCACCCGGATAGCTGAAAGCCAGAAAAAGCTGTAAAGAAGTGCAGGTAATAACCGAAAAAAAAAGTACAGCAGGAGAGGTCAGGCACTGTTGTTTATTCCTCAAGAACGATAGCCAGTTGTCTCTGCGGTGTGTCATTTGTAACGCCTCCAAAGCACATTTCAGCAACATTTTATTAATTGCTGTATGTGTATGAAATTATTCATATGTATAAGCCTTAATGTCCTTGCTTCTGTCCTGCTTGGTTTACCATCAGAACGATTTAGTTAATCCCAGGGGAATTGAAGGAAGTAGGGCTCAGCAGGGTGTTCTCATGGATTAATGTCACAGGTTGTAGCTGAGTGAATGTTTACTTGCCCAATTTAATTGAATTCCTCATGCTTCATACGCAGCCATTTCAGGCCGAAGATAGCCTGATTAGTTAACTCAAGCCTGCAGCCAAGTGACAGCCCTCTGCCACACCAAACGATCGGATGTAATAGGGAAAGATTCTTGCAATCAGTACAAATACAGACTTTAATGCCATTGATTCCCGGGCCGACATATGTGCCCATTTATTTTGTCTCAGCCTAAAGTTGCCTGTCAGATGTACAGAACGAAGGTAATTGGTTTCAGTGTGCTGTTCACACACCAGATTCCCTTCACGGCACAGCTCAGAGGAGGGGACCACACATGAGTTTTCAAAGGTTTATTAAACCAAACACAAAGATAATCTCAAATATGTAAATAAGAAACATCAGAGATGTGTGCAGTGCATGGTTGATTTGGCAAGGCAAGCTTATTTGTGTAGCACTTTTCAAACCACAGAAGAGAAGAACATTTGAAAAGACAATCAAAAGGGAAATAAAAATATATAGGAATATCAAGAAATGAGATCACATTAAATAAAATTACCAGTAGACAAGAAATGATGAAAAAGAATAAAAGTTATACCACACTTTCAGTGCAGTAAGAGCAGTAATAAATAACCATAAATTTAACACAGGTGATGATGATGAGTTTTTATATAGATTTGAAAGTGGCTAAGGTTTAGGAACATTTTAGATGGCTTTGCTAACTGACTGCTTACTTTTTTAGTTTTTATCACGTGTTATAGGGCTGGGCGATGTTGCCTTGCAATGATATTGCAGTATTTCTAGGCTATATTGCGATACATGATACATATCCTGATATTTTGAAAACTCCTCAAAAGCCCTTGATAAATGCTGGAACCGTACAACAAAATGAAATATCACAATATATTTGATTAAATACCGGGAAAAAAAAAACATATTGCGACAGTATTGTAGGGTTGACTATTGGTACTTTGACAGCATTAACATTAACACAATGAGATTTTTGATAAATAACAGCCTGGTAAGTTCAGAAAATGACTTCACTTTACTGGAATGCAGCCTTTAAAACCAGGAAAAGACAACACACGACATATCATGATGACATATTGTCTCATACACGATTAGGATATTATATCAATACATTGCCCTGCCCTAATGTGTTGATGTATTTTTTAGGCAGTTAGGGCATTTATCAAATAAATGGTAAATGGACTCATGTTTTTGTAGAGCTTTTCTGGTCTAGCAAACACTCAAAGCACTCAACAACACTTGCCATATTCTCCTATTCACACACATCCATACACTGATGGCAGAGGCTGCCAACCAAGGTGCCAACCTTCTCATCAGGAGTAGTACAGGGCTTCCTAACCAAAGTGCCCCACAATATTTCTATGCTCATCCATTTTCACATCCATCGGTTCAGTATCATCACCATGCAGCTGTAGCTGGGGTTTGAGCCACTGACCCTCCCATTAGTGGACGACTTGCTTTGACCTGCTTCTGAGCCACTATCGCCCAAATGATATTAACTCTGTGAAATCCATTTTATGACCAAATAGAAGCTGCGGTACAGAACTAAAATTGATGTTTATCCTACTCTGCTAATTTGCAGCAGTAATTCGTATTGAGAGAGCTGAAATCAATGCATGCTAGAGTAGCTTGCACGAGCTCCAAAAGTTGCTAAAAATCGTCAGATGACGTCATACGCTCATTTACATATTCATGACATAATTGTGCACTCATCTGCATAAAGCAGATTGTTTCAGTTGCAAAGAGAGATCACTTATCAAAGGTATGTAGAGAAATCTTTAGCCAAAAACTGGCAAACTGACGACAGGAACACCATCTATTTGAATTTTAAAAAATCTACAAAGGAAGGGAGAAGATCAAACGAACTATTTCAATATTTACAAGATCAAAACAAGTATTTACATATTACAGGCTGCACAACACTAACTCAGAGAGAAGGAGTGATAGAGAAGCTCAAACAAACTATTTACATATTTACAAGCTCCATTACAGAGAAAGTTTCAGAGAGAGGGCATCACATAACTATATAGGTCTCAACTTAAAACTACTGCGGTGAGCAGCGTGCTCCTGCCTGCCCCAGCCGCCACACCTACTGACAGCCTGCACATGGCGCAGGAGAAAATGCAGAGACCCTGGGAATTAATTATAAAATAATACATTTGGCTTTTTCCCTGATGGTCAGAATAAGTCGCCAGATTTGTCGCTAGTTGCTTTTTCAAAATAAAGTCACTAGGAGGGTCTGAAAAGTTGCTAAATCACCAAGTTGGCAAAACTGGCATTAATGAGGTTCTCTAAATCTTGTATGGACATTGAATATCTGATTTTCACCTTGTGGTTTGCATATTAAAAGGAAGATTTACTTATTGCCACAGTGTGGCTTGGAAGCTGAGATCCATTAAAACATCAAGATTTCTAAGGTGGCCTTTAGTCTTTATAGCCTCAGTCAAGGTGAACATTCACCTTAAGTCGGTCCTCTTGTTGCCAAAAAGAAAAGTCTCCGTCTTGTCTTCATTCGGCTGAATGAAATGAAGTCACGTCCACTTGTTTACTTGCTTTCTATGAGCACCGACACAGTGGGAAATGTTTTGCAATGTACAAAAGACGTGAACACAAGTATAAACCCACCCAGAACAACAAACCGAATATCAGGGGAGCGAGAGAGTGACTGACTGCCTCTACCAGCTTATAAAGCCGAGGATCCAGCCAGCACAGGTGTCAGCCGTCCCTCAGATGGACTTCCTGCCAATCTCCCTGAGGGAGCCGACAGCAGACAGGACCAGGCAGCACTACAGGGCTGTCACACTCCTCACAGTTACTCTGCCTTCCTACTCTGTTTCATTTTCCAGACGTCTTTCAGACAGCTATCAAAACAATCAAGCTCCCTCTAGTTTTATATTAATTGGTCCGAAGCAATTTATAGCCGCTTTAATTAATGGTCGTGGGAGTGAATTGGAAGCAGGCTTGTGTTCAAACTTTACACCAAGGCATAAATGAGGAGAGAGAGAGAGAGAGTAATACTTTATTGACAAGAAGCGTCCAGTGCCTCCTTTCGACTGTCATTGCTAATCCAGTTAGCTGACTTTGTGCAGCAGTGCAAAGTCAGGGCAAGCAGAGTGGACATTATACTGTAGAGCTGCTTAAATACCCGAGTCTATTTAATCATATCAGCATTCCTCTAAAACATCTCGCATTGACTAAAGGGATCAGACTACTTAGCTGTGATGATTAGTGATAAAAGACGTAATGGATTCCATCAATCAACAAACACTTCATTGATTTGTCAGGATTTATAAGCACGGAGAAGAAGAGTTTTATGTAAAATACTCAGTGGTTCATTTTCTAGTGTTTCCGCAAACTTCAAGAACAAATGGAGACTGTAACGTGATAATATTCTGGCTTTGAAATGTATGGATACGTCTTCGGCCACAAGAGGTGAAAGATTAAAAATTTATTTTTAACTGTCTCATAAATAGCAGCACACTATCCAGAGAACGATGGAGTCATTAATGTTTCCTTACTTGGCTGTACTTTTTCTTCCCCTGGTTTTATACCACTGCAAGTCCATCAAAAATAAAACATCTTTACCTCACCAATCTGAGGTTGTTTCTAGTGTCCGTGTATACAGTCCATCAATAATTCATGTTACATAGAAATCACCATAGGCACTACTGTAAACAAAACATGACTGTCATGTTTCTGAAATGCATTATTTGTGGATAAGAGAAATATACCTGACTATGACTACAAAACATACAGCATTACAACCAACTTCTCAAAAGACACTTTAACAAAGACGAATTCAATCTTAAATATGAGATCAGTGGAAGCATTGGAGCCTACACTAGTCTGCACCTCAATGTGTGTTCTCAATGTCAGAAGTAAAGTTAAGTACAGGATTGCACTCTTTACACAGTTTATAGGCAAGACATCAGATGTATTCTGGGAGTTTGCTTTGATGTATAAGGTTTGTTATTGTAAGCAATATATTGTAAGAAATGGTTTAACCTTCAGTGGGCCATTTTGCACTGTGATGCCATATTGATAACTGTAATCATGTACTGGCAGAGGTGGCCATTATTGCAAAATGAGCCCTCACAGGTTTAGTGAAGCATAGGGGCCTTGAGTCAGTCTGCTAGGAAGTTGAGTTTCAGTGGACATTATCCTTTATCATTTATAAGGAAAGTAATACTACACTTGGACTCAATGTTTTATTATAGACCACAGGGGATTCAGGACTAGGGCTGGGTATCTTTTTAAAAAATTACAATACCAGTACCAATGCCAGTATCTTTAAAGTGATAACGATACCAAATATGGTTGCAACAGATGAGATTTTCACAATACAATAACCATCTCAGAAACTGTGACGGTATCACACCGTTATTATAATTATTATTATCAGTTCCAATGGCCATTGCAGAACTAAACCAGAGGGGTTTATTTTTGGTTTAACAAACACTTAATCATAATTTCACAAAATATTATCTCCTAACAGATGTGAAACTTGATATAAACTTAAAATGTTATTTTATGATAACGCAAGCAGTTGAATTTAATATGATAGACAAGCAAATGTACACAGTATGATAATCATCAGTACTTCATTTGATACCTATTTTTTTAGCCTAAAAAGGGCAAATACATTAGGGTTGCTGAAAATTGCAAAGTTAGTGTGGAATCCATAACAGATTGTGAAACCTAGCACACAAACCTACCTACTATAGCCTGCCAAGTTTTAACACATCATTTTGCCTATTAAACATTTATCTTATTTGAAGAAATGGACTCTTGAGGAGAACACAACTCTTGTGTCAAAGAAGCTGTTGGCCTTGTGAACATGGTGCAGCTTTCCAGCCTGAACTCTTCTCCATATTTGATGAGGTACTTTATCATGTAACTCAAAATCCTAATTTTTTTTTTCTTCTCAAGGAGTGTAGAATAGCCATACTTAAAAATATTTTGGCATCTTGGCATGCTCAACTTCGTCAAATGCACCATGCTTGAGCAGGAAAGAACACTGATACCCAAGTGTCCCCAATAGAAGCCAGATTTGGACAAAAATGTGTAATGATGTCTGGGTTCTCCAGTTATGTGCGTAAGCATAGATATAAAATATATGTAAAAAATATATGCTTTACATGTTTGTAATTAGGGAAAGTAGGCAAGCTGTAACTATGGTAACAACTGTGTCAGACTTGATTCTGAATCAGACTTAAAAAAACAGAACCTGTGTTGAGTTTGGGTTGGGCTCGGTTCCTATTTCTCTCGGAATTGGTCGGGTCCAAACAGAAAAATGCAGCCTGAGCTGCACTCTACAACATACCACAGACTGTATGGGTTGTAGCTGCTGCGGTAGTGAGCCAATTTCATGTCCGGTCATATCAAAGAACGCTAGTAGTGATTGGCATCGAGCAAAACCATCCAAATAAATTTGTTTCTATATACAGATACTAAAAGGACTGAATGCAGGTATTGTGCGATTGTTTTATACAACTTTGTACTGTATATATACTACTAATACTCAGCTCTATTCAGGACTGTCCTCAAATTGTCTGTGAACCAGTGTTCACAAACATTGTTTTTGTGACCTTGGATGCTTCACCAAGATAAAGAGCCTAGAGACAACACTGAGACTCTTATCTGTGAGATCAAGCGGGATTTCCTGAAAATTCTTCTGTTAAGCGTGTCGGAGAACTTGTGGACACTCTGTCTGTGCTCTGACACTGGTCACTGACATTGTAATTTCCTGCGGACATGTGCTTTTGGTTCGGAGCCACCAATACTAAATGGAAACAGCATTGATTTAGGAATAAAACCTCCAACAGACCGTATAATACAAATCCCACTAAGTCAGCAAATTTAGAGTAGAGCCTTTATTATCTGGAAAGCCCAGACGAAAAGTGTTCATTATCACAAGTCAAAGATCATCCAAGGTACTGGTAACTGTAATCATTAACAGTTTAAGTGCTTTCCTAGAAAATAACTGGGGTAAATTTAATGCCGTCTTAAAGGTGGAGTAGTTCGTCATTCCTTAGATTTGAAGGTTTTGACATCCCAGATTTGAGTCTGGCGCAGATAATATTTGACATTGACAAATCCAAAATCATATAATATTGGTTCCTTTGTAGACAAGGTGGTTCTGCCAAGGTTTTTCTGTTATCCGGTAATTACCTTACCTTACCTTTTACTGGGAACATTTGTTGTCTGACATATTGAAAGTCTGACATATTGAAACTTTATTGAAATTATTATTATTATTATTATTATTATTATTATATTGATTATGTATATATATCTGGTGAAAAACCCCTCTCCAAGTACAATTTGAATTGTATTAAGATATGTTAAAATTAAATGTTTCACATGTATCCTGTTTAAAAGGGGAATCTCAAGGATTTTTTAATGAATCAGTAGGCTATAGACTAGCTATGCGATGAACGATACGTTATATTCGTTTCATTGTTGCTTCAGTCTGATTGAATTGAGCTTGCACTCGGATCGAATGAAAAGCGATTAGCCTGCCGAACCACCGGAACGGCAAACAATGATGAGTAAGAAAGAGCAGACATAAACGGACAATATAGAGCAAATTTTCTCCCATTTGTTTGTTGAAACAGTGAAATCTTTCAGGACACGTGGACCGGCACTAATTTCGTCAGAAGCGTTCCCTGACACAAGACAAACCTGTAAAATGAGTTTAATATATTTCTTAAAAGTTCTCTCTTTGAAGGTTCGTGGTCTCTGCAGTCTGAGGTATGCAGACACGGACGGTATGCGGATGTCATTTTAGATAAGATTTTCTTCTCAAGAGTGTTGTTTCTAAACCGCTCTCTTAAATGGATGGGGGAAAGTCACCTTTTATTCCCCTTAACCGTACTTACAGCTAATTGCTGTCTTAGATGGACAGAAATTAATTTTTGAAAGGTCCTTTGAAGTACCCACAGTGAAGCTTTTCTGCCTTTTATATTCCATGTGATTACATTGGCAGCTGTATGAAGTGCTCTGCTTGTGCCTGATGAATAACTGTCAGCATGGAATTAGGCATTAAATCAAACTGAGGAGGGATTCTGACATAGAAAGTTATAGACCAAGCTCTTTGTGAAGCTGAACCACAGTGTACACCACTGCAGTGCAAACAACAGCTTAAGCATCTTCCCTTTGCTTTTATGGTACCCAGTTTATCAAGGATTCATATGTGTTAGGGTCAATACTGAAATATTGAATTTCCTCATAATTCGTTGCCCATTTCCTGCCTGCCATTAGAGAAACCAGCTGCAGTCTACATTCAGTGAAGTCCCAGATTCTGAGTATTGGTATTTAAAAATCTGCTTTTATGAAATGAAAGTGGAGTAGTGGATGGATAGCAGCAGATACTGTGCTCATATTAAAATGTGTTGATGATTTTGAATGGATGTTGCTTTTTTATATTTTGGCACAAACAGAATGAAAAGATGTAAATCTAAATTTGTCTAACTGTAATATGAGTCATACTAATAATAGGGACTTTTATGAAAAATTGACGACTGGATTGCTGGTAAAAAGAGATGTTTTCTGAGTGCTCGGGTATTTAATGGTGCCTCTGAGGAGGGTTTTTTGTTTGTGGATGTAATTTGCATTTACAGTTTTGCACAATTTTGGCACAAACATGAAGATGCAAGTCCCAGGCAATCAAGAACATTTCAGTCTGTGATCAAAGGTCAGTGTGGTCAAGTGAGTTAGCTTATCTTTAGCTTGCAGCTAAAACAGCCAGTCACTAAATTGGTCTGTTTCAGTCAATTATATATACAATTTTGATTTGATTCAATTCAGGGGCCCGTGATAGATATGAGACGATATCATCTGCCCATTTAACATAATCAGTTACAGGAGAAGATGCCACCACTTTCTTTCCTGCTTTTGGCCATACATGTAAACAAAATAGCAACACATAAATAATTGTAAATGATTGTAACCAGCTAAGCAGAGCAAATTTTTACTTTCAAATGACTCCACTAACACACACAAAACATGGCTTAACAGCAAGAACTTTAAACAAAAGTATAGAATAGGAGGTAAGGAGGGGAATTTCCAAATAAAGGCAGTCTGGATCGATGGATCATTACACACCTAATCGATTGATCTTTTAGCTGTTTTCAGCCTCTTAGCCTCATACATTTGGTTGTGTTCTAACTCTTCTATGATGGTAGATTAAATATCTTTGGATATTGGAAGAACAAAACAAAACTTTTTGACCCTGCTTTGACCCTTTACTTCATCTTAATGGACATTTATATTTATTGCTTTGTACATTTTACAGACTACGAGATTAATTTAAGGAAATGGCAGATTCATCTATATCAAAAGCAATTAGTAGCTTCCATATATCACTGTCTTTCTCAGCAGATGGAGTTTGCTCAGTTTGATGTGATTAAAATTGGTGAACAGCATGTGCACTTTGAGTTCAGACTTTTTTTATCATTAGATCCAAGGTCAGGAATGAGCTTTAATTGTCACAATTATTCTTTATTTTTGTGTTTTTCACCTTTAGGTAGTTGAAGAAATTAATACTTAAACCTTGAAGCTCAACTCTGAGGAGTTTCATGCCTGAAACAATTTGAACTGAATCCCAGCATCCTGCTCTGTCTCTGCATTTTAATGAGTTTATTTGCGTTGTTGTTCATCATTATCTCAGTATGGCTTATTGATGTGACATTAATATGTCATCTCAGCACTTTGGAACTTGGCTGCTTCCCTCTGTTTTGAGTTTGGAAGCACATGAAAGGCTGTCTCTACATGTGGTGAAAGAAATTAGGAAAGACTGTGAGTTGGGAGACAGTTGGATAAAGTCTTTTTGACTTAAGTGTCCTTGTGCCGTTCGTCAGGATATCCTGACCAGCTGCAGGAACACTCTTCTGTTCCTGACCTCTGACTTTCCTGTGGAGGAGGCCAAGCAATTTTGGTATCACAAAAAAAGAGCCAGAAAATGCCAAGAACACTTCAAACTCCTTAAAACTCAGCATTTGGATGGCTGCTGCGATGCACTCTGGTCGACCAAACACGAGGGGAACTAATTAGAGTTTGAGGAGCAGAGGGATAGGTTGAAACCTTTTGCGCAGTATTTTAATGACCTTTTTCAGCATTAAGAAGATGACATTCTCGTAGCTACCCATAACATGTCCGCCGTCAGATCCAGCAGACTAACTCTGACATTCTCCACACAGTCAGGATACAAAGTGGTTGATGAGAACGAGCACTTAGTCTCTCAGTAATCTTGACACGTGTGAATGCAGAGTTTCCAGACCACAGAGAAGCCATGATGCACTGAATTGCTGATTTCCTGAGACAGTACATTAAACAGTATACCTAACTTAAAGCATCTGAAAAAACTCCTCACTGTATTGATTGAATAGTGGCCTGCACTTGCTCCGAGTGCACCTTTTAATTACAGAACTGTGCTTTGACCACTGTCCTATTTGCTTTAGTTAAAGAATGATTACTCAATTTTACCCAAAGGTGAGAAAGAGAATGGTCCTCACAGGGCATCAATGCTTAGTTAACTGTGAATAGAGAAGAGCTTTTAAATAAATTTACTCAGACAAAGAGAACTTCTGCCTCCGCATCGGTGCATGAAAGAAGCTAAAGTTTGAAGGTGCACTTCTTTAAGTTGTTCTGTGTCTAAACTTTCGTACTATTGATGTGCCTTTGCTAAACCCGACATTGTCTAAATAAATTTTCTTTCGGCTATTTGACATTTGCTGAGAGGTGTGAATTGCTTTTGAGCATTATCTCAGCTCTAAACATCGGCTTTTACATTTGGCTGCCTTTGTGTTTTTGCCCAGCAGCCACAAAATGCTCAGCTAAAGAATACAGGTTTCCACGTCACCGTTACTGTGGTGGCGTCTCCCTACAATAGACGCATGTTTGAATGCAACCTGCCGTAGAAGTGAACAATTTTCTTGCTTTTACCTTTACTTTTTATGTGATGTCACTTTTTGCATCAATGTCTAGTACATTACGATGAACCTGTGCAGTTCTCAGCTACTCCAACAGCTGTGGCAAATATTAATTTTGGACAAAAACTGAATGTGAAATGTACAAGTCATTACTTCATCAAGAGTTCCCTTGTCTGATATTATATGCTCTACATAGATTCCCTGGTCGTGCAGAGGACCAAGATGTTTGCCAGAGAGGATCAAGAATATTATAATTATTATAATTATTAATTCATGTTATTGGAATTTTGACCCGCTATTAGGAACCTGTAGTTGGCATTTTGTTGCCGAACAATTCATGAAATAATCTTAAATACCTTTAAAAAAAAAAAAAAAACATAAAAAAATGTCTTTTTACAAATGTAACTGGTCTGTAATGATTAAATGCAGCTCTTACAACAGTAACGCTAGTGTAACATTTTACTTCATCACAAATGTAGCGGTGGTCAAGTTTTTTCTCTATTTTTATCTGTTCGAACTGAAAAATAATACTAATAATAATAAAATCCAGTAGTCCATATACAGTAAGATACCTTAATTGGTAACTGGGGGCCGCTGTCTTTATTCCAACTACTCACGCTGCTGTTGTAGACACTGAGTTGCCACCGCAGTAATGGCAGCGACACCGGATGGTGGAACACACAAATCCGTGACCGAGCATCACAGATGATTGAGATGACCGAGATTCATCTATACCGCTGCTGTGGCATTAGATATGTGTTTTCTTGAAGTTACTACCTTTGCCAAGGAAGTCAGTTTGTTTTCTGCCCTGTCTTTTGCTTCTCTAGTGTCTTAGTGACATTTGGAGGAAAGTAACAGCAGGATATCAGCCAGAGAACAAGTGATTAATCTTTGTTGCAGATCCAGGAAAAGATTTATGAACATTGTGCAGGTTTAGACATTTTCATTATTCCTCATTAAACCACTGACCTTACATTAATTGAAAATATGTTGCATGTATCCCTTGATTGTCACTATGTATACAATGTCAGAACATTTTGCAGCTCTGGCGGTGTAGTCATTTTTTTCTTTTAATATGTAAATGGAGCAACGTCTGTGAGCTAGTTCAGGCAGACATCTCGATCTGCACTGATGTACACATGACATGCCCCACTCTTTACACTCATCTACCAAACGCACCCTGTCAATTTGGCGGTCTATTTAAACTGCAAAATTCTCCCATCTCTCCCTCTGCCTAGAAATGCCACCACTGCCCTGCGTCAGTATTGCTGCATGTTCTTTGAGCCCCACCACCACCCCAACATCCACCTGTGGGCTCAGACTGGGGGGGTTCAAGATGTTTTGCTCATCACTCCCAAATATCTCTTTGTAAACATATCTCCGGGGAGTGATGAGGTCGGAGCCTGGACGCCAAACCTCTGACTATGTTTTGCTGCTCCAATAAACATTTCAAACTTGAGTTGTCTGACTGAAATACATTTAAAGCCTGTAAGACAACAGCACAAGTAGCAAGAGTGAAAACATGTAGAGTGTGCATGTATTATTAAGTATGTAGTAATTATGAAGTGTGACCTACTCTTGACTGCACTTCTGGCGTGAATTAAGTGATGGAGAGAGGGCTGAGTCAGTGTTTAGTGCTGACACACAATGACATCCCCAATGGTAATGTTAGAGCTGTTAAAGCTGCTCTAATCAATATTTTTACATTAACAATGGATGAAAAGCCTACATGTAAGGTGAAAAGGGCCTTTTGTAGTGATTAACCCACAGCGAATGATGACCCCGCAATTGCCCTCAGCTATCTGGAGCGCTTTAACGACTTTCAGCCCATTGTGTTGGCTTTAGGGCCAGCAACCTTTATTGTTATGATTCACACTCACAGCTCTCATCGAATGGGCAGCTGCTTTCAGTTAAAACGCCTTAAAAAAAACTACTGTAGGCTGCCTGCCCAACATCAAACAGCAGATTAGTTAGCAAATTTAGTGATTAGCTGTTGAACACAGATAAATATTTAGCAGTTTTAAAAGCCAGATATTTCCCTCAGGGGTTGGTGAAGACCAAACCGGAGCAAAAAGAAAAGTCAGTATTGGATTTACATTCATCAGGTGGATAGAAACACGCCTCCAAATGAGTGATTATTTTCACTCCTAACCACTGTTTGCTGACAGTTTTCCTTTATTGTTTATAAAGTGTCAATAGATCGGTGTTGTGTTCAAAGGTTGTTACACTGCCACCAAGTGGGCTAAACATTACCTGATGTAGATTTACCACTCACTCCACTTTTGAGATGCAATGCAGTGCACATAAACAACTCACAGTAATTCACTGTGATCTTTTCTGAGACCTAAAGAAGCTTGAAGCTGCTGAAAGTTATATATTTTTATTAGAATAAATGTTAAATAACTTTAGTATTTGTTCAGTAGCCCATGTCTCTCCTTCCCCTGCTCATGCAGTGAAAGAGAAAATAACTTGTCTTGTATCCCTGCCCATTTTATCCAACCAGGATGGGATCCAATCAGGATGTTTGCTGTTGGTTTGACATCTTCAAACCAACAGTCCAAAACTCAAAGACTCTTGATATACTATGATAAATGACAAAGAAAATGTGCAAATCCCTCCACTAGAGGAAGCTGGAACCAACAAATGTTCAACATTTTTGCTTGAAGAAATGATTAATCGATTATCAAAGTATTTCGTTACAAATAAACTAATCGTTGCAGCTCTAGTTTTCACATTGTCATTTGCTGCATCATTAAAGATCAGATATCACAAATGCAACACAAGGAGGCTCAAGGAAATCAGTAATCAATAAAATACACGTGATCCATATTTGGAAACCTCAGACAGTAGCTGAATGAAGTAAAGCTGAGAGATGTATTAAATAACTGATTTAAGGAGAAGAAAGACAGAGGGGGATTCGATGAGAAATATACTGTACGTACTGAAGGTCAGATAAGGGGATGTATGTAAGAGGAAATAATTGCTGAGATATAGAAAAGCTGTGACATACAGGAGGGAATGAGTTAATCAGGTATATTTTAAGTAATTGTGGCAGGCGATGAGAGGTGCGGCTGAGGTCTTTGCTTTGTTCCCAACCTTAGTTAACTTATTAACTTCATTTTAAATGAATGCTGTTCTGAGCAAATCAATTTCAGTCGAGACAGATGCTTATCAGTATGGACTGAAATAACCTCGGGCCTGCATTCTGTGAATATACACCTCAGTCCATGAGTTGAAATGTATGCAGGAGAACACATTAATAATAGATGCTGTTACAAAACGCATGATAGGGAGGCTGCAGCAGGATAGAAGATGATGTGTGCTGCAAACTTAAGGGATCAGCTATGGTTGTACTGACTAGAACTTGTAATGTGATTTTTGATCCTTTTTATGATAAAAGAGGTTATTGAGAATGTGTACAGTAGATGAATGCCTGCTGTATTATGTATAATCATTACAAGAAATCTCCACATTCAGGAGGGATGATGGTCGTCTAAAGATTGTAAATGTGTCTTTGGCTAAGAGGGGTGCCAGGTTTGAATCCAGCTGCAATAAGCCTAATGGGAACCCTGAATGAATAATTCTCTGGCCTTTCATAACAATGTCCGTTAAGGTTTCATTAAGGAAAGCTCTAACCATTTCCCCAGTGTAGCTCCCAGTGGCTAACAATAGATTATTGTAGTTGTACATGGCAGCTCAAGCTTTGTGTGTGCTGCTGTAACTAAATGTGATGCTAATTGGGAATTGCTGACATTTTCTGTCTGCAAAATGTCAACTTTTTTCGGGAGCTAAGAACACAGCCTTGTTTTTAGCTTTGCGACCACACATTTGTGATGTCTCCAATGGGTTTCGAGTGGGTCACGGTGTTTTTTCACCCATTCGTTAGCATTACATCTGATGTCAAAACAAGTCCTTGAAGTCAGAGCCACAAGGTTTTATGCAAACAGTACCACTGACTTGTGTCCAGACAGCTTTTCTCAATAAATGAATGTTACAAAAGAGAAAATAATTTGGGTGCGTTAGAGGTCACTAAATTGAATATGCTTCAGTTTTCATTTTTGCTTCTCTGGTGTATCCCTGAACCATCCACCACTACCCGCTGTGGGATCAGGTCTTCCTTCCCAAATGAAACAGGATCTCTTGAATTCAATGTGCCCTTCAAGATCTCAATAGGGATTGGTTGATATAACAGTCCATCGCTATTTCCCAGCTCCAGATATCCAACCCCTTCCCCTCCCACGGGTGCAAAGAGGAAACCAGACCCCGTCTCATCCAGCCTCTCTTGTACATTTAGTTTGGGTGAACATCCCTGGTAGCACCAGTTGTCAGCAGACCACCACTGCAGCAATCACAGAGCTTAAATTGAAAACTCTTTGGTGACAATGGGAGCCCCAGAGGAGGAAGCGCCACGTCCGCCGTCAGACATTACAGTGTTCGGGGCCAACTGTACCCTCCACGGCCTCAGCCACATCTTCCTGCCTGGTGGAGTGACTATCCGACGGCTGCTTTGGGCCGCCGCATTCAGCTCTTCCCTTTCCATCTTCCTCTACCAAGTGGCCGATCGTGTAATCGAATTCTACCAGTATCCTCATGTCACCATCCTGGATGAGATGGACATTCCTGTCATGTACTTCCCAGCCATCACCCTCTGCAACTACAACAGCTTCCGAAAGTCCCAGATCCGCAGGAATGACATCTTCTGGATGGCTGGGCTCTTGGGCGTGGAACAAGGGGACTTCGATGACTTCATGGCCGCCTTGGGGCAGCCAACAGACAACAGCAAGTTTTTCCCTAGCAAGACCTTCAACATGCTGGAGTTTGTGCAGAGGACTAGCCACAACATAGACGAGATGTTGCTTGACTGCAAATATAGGGGCAAGGACTGTGGTGCAGAAAACTTTACCACAGTAAGTATGGCTCCTTCTGTGGGTTTAGCCTTAAGTGAAATAATTGTTAACTCCATCAGAATCACTATAAAAAAAGTATTCATCTTTGTGGTGAGGTGTGAGACAGGGAGGAAGAACTATCTTAAATATTTGAGATTTCTTTGAATGATAAACACAAAATTATTAAACATTTAGACTAGATGTTTATCAGAAAATCTAAAATGATGTATTAAATTAAAAGACAATTGAATTAATGAAAAGCCACATTTGAACACCTTAACCTTTGGCAACAATTCCAACAACTGTGAGCTATTTAGAAGTCATTATAATGCTACAGTTTGAATGCTTTATTCTGCCCACAGTGAAATGAAATACTGCATGAGTCAGTTTATGTTTATGAACGCCAGGAGACATTACAGCGCTGAGCCACTGTAAGAGGGCGTTTTTTTTTTTTTTTATGAAATGAGCATTGTCATGATGAGACACACACATCAGATATGGTTAGGGAAAGAGACGTCATTTTCATTCAAATTATGTTTTCATTTCTTAATTGTTTTTCAGTGATGGTCCCATAATCCTCCATTTTTAAATAATTAATGGCATGTTTATGAAAAGATTAAGAAGCTCTAGGGGAACAACAGGTATGGGGGAGTAAGACAGGAAAGAATTCTCAGGAATACTAATAAAGCTATGCTTTATCTCAGTTTACAAGAGCTGGTGCCAAAAGCAGAGAAACCTCCTGGTCTTTTTGGTGATGCCTATATGAATGTGTGTCCAATTCTTCATTTTTATTAATTGTAATTTTTCTTGAAGGAGATATGAGAATTACTTCCCTAAACATGTCCTCACAAAGATGTAAACTACCGAGGTGCCATATGGTTCAACAAATCTCTGCTGACATCATGCATCATGCATTATGGAGCAAACATATGCTGTTTTCAAGACCAGTTGAGTTTTTAATACGTTATTGTTTTCTTTGTAAACACCTCGGAAGAAGAATCACCTTCGTAGTTGTAACGGCACAAACTGTTCTAATGTTTTGTCTCATCTCACAAAATGAAAAACACATAATGTCACCAAAACAGAATAGTGTCACCTTTTTGCAACAAAAAAAGGTAATTTTTCATAACTCGTGCTTTCGTATTTAGAAAATGTAATTTTTTCCCCCTCAATTTTCAGGCCTCTACCAAAGAGATAAAATCGTGTCAGCAGAATTTGAATGGAACTTAATCGTCCTGCTGCAGAGACAGGGGAAGGATTGTATTTCGATGAAATGGGCCATTGATTTGAGTGATGAAAGCCTAGCACCAAGATGGGCTTGTCATGCTGCACAGTTTCTTTGAGAACCAGCAGCAGTGAAAGTGAGGCGAATGATTTATATCAATTACTTACTAGTTGTACAGTGGCAATACTATTATTTTGTGTGAGACACAGTGGTTTAAACTGAAAGATGAGGTTTGGCTTTCCAACCATACTTGACATCTACGAAGAAGAGCTCCAGATTTGAGCCGTAGCTTCTGAAACAAAACGGCACATGTGAGCTTATAAAGGCAGATTTTGATATCACTGTGGTCAGTCAGGTGACCTTGGCTCTTTCTCATTCCTACGCACAAAGGGCAAATTTCAGCTAAATGTCAGAAACTGGAGACGCTCTGAGGGCCTAAGTATAGAGGGGACTAATTAAAGATTCATGGAGCTGCCTGAATTCCCCCTCCTCGGCCTGCTGATCTTACTGTGGGAGGCTCAGAGGCAGGTCCTCTCATAGCAGATGAGATGTGATGGAATTGAGATTATCCATTATATACTTCAGCAACATCACCACAAGATGACTCACGCAAGGTCTAGACAACACCTGACAATTAGCTCTGCGCATGTGGAAAATATATGCCTAAAATCATTCTAACGCCTCTGCTCATATACTTTACATCTGAGTGTTATGCATTTTAATTTGGCACTAAAACGGTAGAACATTAGCATAAATACACTATCATCTTCTCCTATTTAAAACCCTCAGCATACTATCATTTCTGCTCTTCTACGGTCGAACTTAACAAATTACCTGACGATACTTCAACCTTTGAAGTATTTTAAGTTGTTCTGTGCTGTGTGTTTGTGTGCTATGCCTGAACGTGCATTTTTGTGTAAGTCAAAGTCAGACAAAGAAACAGTGGCTGCAGAAACTCTGTGACAGGAAAGACCAGATGTTTCAACTAATGAGCTGGATATGGGTGCAGTGGTATTGAGAGATCTTGGAGAGGAAATATCAGGGCCCCCAAGTGCAATTATTCCCTCTGCATAACGTAATGAAATATTTTTTTGAGAGGAGGATGCTGTAATTCACTGGAGGAGAACGAGTCTCAGATATTAAAAGGCTGGCAGATGGTAGATGCTGCAAATTTTCTACCCAGTGCTATAAATATGTACAGGAACATAGCCTTGAATGTCCCTGTATCAATCTGTGAGTGAACTGTGGTAATAAAGTTTGTTCAGATTACGCTCGAGGATTTCTGTGCTTCTGCAAGACTTCATGAAACGTATACAATCTTATATGTCAGACAGTGTACTCAACATTATATTAAAGAAAACACTTTCAGATTTCAGCAGGCCCAAAGGACTTCTGAGTGGAGGATTTATTTCATTATCAAAATTAATCTCATGCCTCCATCTTGTTGCCTTACACGCTGTCTGTGAACTGGTGTGTGATTGATTGCCTCATTAATACTCAAAGGCGTAAACACCCCAACACAGCCCCACTCACTGCTCTGGATTAAACCTGGGAGATTGGCTCTGACTAAATAAATCATCTGTCGGTGTGTGTATGCAGGATGCATGCAGAAGTTGGCATAATATCATTTCAATCGATCAGCTGCTCAGCCCTTTAGCTAGCTTGCACCAATGCAGACGGACACTTGATTCCAGCACATTTATCCTTTTACTGTTGATCTCAAGTGTTGTAATTGAACTTCCTGTTAAGGTATCAGCTTGTGTTGAAACCAAAGCCAGAGCCTTTTTTTTATATTACATTGTGGTCAGTCTGTGTTGTTTGGGGATTTGTTGAGAGCCTGCCAAAACAGAACCAGGATGTGGTGTTGTTCTTTATCCACTGCAGTAAAATCTGGAGGCTGAAGTTGGCTTTGGAGGTCAAAGGAAAGCGATAGGTGAGTAAAGGGAGCAGAAATCAGGATTGAGTGTTAGACCTCTTCAGAAACAGTGGGTCTGGCTGCAGACAGAAGCAGTGTGGGAGATAGGAAAAGAGACAGAGGAGTGGTGGCTTATACAAGAGGAAAAAAAGCAAGACATAGAGTTCAAGGAGAGAGTGGAAACCAAACACAAAAGAGAGGCAGAGGAAAAGGAGGCTTAGATTGAGGTGGGACTGGGACTCAGCTGAGGACTGACACCATCATTGTGATTCAGCCTGCCTTGGAGCCGAGCCAGCGCTGCCATGCACAACTGGAAGCATTAGGAGAGATGAAGGGAAGAGGTGTGTGAAGGAGCACAAAATTACAGTGCTGCATGGAGCATGAAAAAGCAGGGGAGTGATAAAATAAAGCCTCCACAGTGCAAACAATGAAATAAACAAATCTGAAGCGGGTGAGTGTAGATGACAGGCCAAATAGCAAATACCTAATGTGTTTGTTCCATTACTCAGTGTCAGTAAAGGCCTGTACGGGAGCCACTGTTACTGTAAGTGCAGTATTGGCAGTCCGATCAATGGCTCTGAAGAGTAATAGTGAAGGAATTCATAACGGGGGCCTCTGTTTTGCTGACTTGCACATCCTGCAGCAGATACTACTAGAGACGGACATTGGAAGGTGCCAGTTGACAAAACCTCTTAAGTTAATTAGCTTGTTAGGTGGAGACACCGGACACACTGCTTCTCCGTCCAAAACCAATAGTGCCATTATGTTACGTTGTACATTACCAGCCTTCTGGCACCGTGTGATATCCAAACGAAATCATGTGTTTGGCCTTTCTCTGTCCAGATTTTCATATTCTACCCTGCAAAAAAATGACTCATGGTTTCATATCACATGTCCGTTTGATCTTGGCTTGCCTGCCATGCCCTTATTTAGCTTTTGTTTCCTCTAATGGCCTCTGAGATCTATATCCTGCTCTCTTAGCCAATAAAAGCAAAGCCTCGCGCCTTGTAAATTATTGTATCTTCTTTCAAGTAAGCTGAGATTCAACCCGACACCACGAGTCATTGTACGACAGATTGCTGGAAACGCTAAATCATTTTTTGGAAGCTTGAGTGATGATGTAATCCACTTTCAAGTGTTAAAAAAAATCATTTACATTTAGATTCTGTAATGGCATTTTCTTTGAATGTCTGGAAGAGAGATAGTGGCAGTCGCCTCGCGGATGTTTAGAGCTGTGATATGAATTCATAATATGTTCACCTGACACAGGAAAATCTCTTGATGGAATGCTGTTTCTCGATGGCATTTTTAGGCCGCTGGCAAGTGCTTACTTTGCTTAATTTCTGGGCAAGCGGGCAAAATGGATTCAGGAACGACTCACCAAAAGCCCCCAGCTGAGCAAACAAGATGAGAACACGCTAAAAAAAAAAAACAAGATTATCCTTGCAAATGAAAGCACCGGTGAGGAAATTTGAGGAGTGAGTTTATCAAAGTGTGACTGCGGGCTGCAGACTGAAAGCTTGAGTGACAGTGTACTTATGTTTTTTTTAGTTGGATTCTGCCTGGAATGCAACAAGGGAACAAGACTGCAGGTGAAGCCAGCAGCATCTGTTTTTTATTGATAGAGACTGCAGCTGCCCTCCACCAGGGCAGGGTATACTGTACATGTGCTGTGCCAGAGATGTTTGCAATTACTGTACATTTCAAAGTCCTGCAATTTCCTTTACTGAATCTGAAAAAACATGCTGCAGCAGTTTAAGAATACAGCACTTTTAGAAAAACAAACATAAAAAGAGATGAAAATACAATAAAATGCAGTGAATTTAGGCTCCTCCAATCCAGCTTAGGGTTTTATTTTTTAAAGTTTTTTTACAAAGTACATGCCCATGTTTTTCCCCTTTGATGAATTTTATATGAGGCATTTCAAAGTATAAGCCCCTGTTAGCTAAAAATCCATTCTTGCTTCCCTTGCATTACTTGTGCAGCATACAGAGTGGCTGTGTTGCTTTTCAAGGCAGCAAGAGGTTAGTTTCATTTAGAGGCAGGCCACAAGATGTCTCCCTCTGCTAAAGAAGCTGCTCGTCCACCAGAGTGACACCCCTGATTGCAAATGCTTTCGCTCTAGCCGCCTGTCTCTTCCAGATTTGCATTTGTTTGGTCATTTTTGGTCCCAGTGTAACACAGGACTCTCCTGCCTTTCTCTGGTCTTGATCTTTAAGTCTGGGAATACTCTGGGAGTTGTGAAGTTTTCTGTGTGACATGCTGCATATCAAGTAACTCCATTAGGAACCCTGAACTCACAGTCGAGAAACTTTGCTCTAATATATGTGGAATATTTCCTTGATATTCAACAAATCAGCTTAATTTTGTCAAGCTTTAAATATATATATATAGAATATCTTTGGGTTTTGGAATGATGGTCATATACAAAAAGGCATTTGAAAAAGCTGTATTTGAAATTTTAGTTGACTATAAAATCTTCTCTGTCACATGTACAGAAAAAACAAACTGATTAATCAAGAAAATAATTGCCGGGTTAATCAAAAATGAAAATATTCATTAGTTAATTAAGTCACGTAAAGCAACATTACGCTGATAGAAGAATTGGTGACCCCTGCTAGGACTGTCGCTATAACCGCAAAAATTAAATACCATGCTATTGACAACCGAACTGCACAGGATGACGAGGAACCACCACAGTTGCAAGTGACGTTGCATACCTCATAATTAGTCTGTTTTTTAAGATCTAAACAAGCAGCTGCTATAGTAAAATAAAAACAAAATGTAACTGAGACTATGTATAATTTTCGCCAAGAGCCAGCCAAATATAGAAGCGACAATATACAAAATCTGCGTCCCAGGGCAACTGGGCTGAAGTGACTCGCCTCAGCAGAAGCTTTAACTCTGGAAGATTCTCTCCCTGCTGCTTAATATCCCCCTATCCACAGAATCACAAGCACAACAGTGTCCCAAGTTTGGATCCAAATTTTGCCCAGGATCATAATACCAAACAGGAGAAAGTCACGTAGCCACTGCATCACTCACTCTGGTACTCCCGACTGGAAACACCAGCAGTCTTTTAGTAGAAAACACAGACTGGTCCTCTAATTATCCCCACTGACCACAGCTGTGCTGTTTGCGTCACATGGCTTGCCGGCATAACCAGGAGGTAGAAGTAGAGAGAAACATGAAAACATTGTACTAAGATGAAACATAATCCCGCTGTGCCCATTGCAAATAACCCAATTTGCAAAACCAAAACCAAAGCAGAAATGCGCTATTGAGCCACCCTAAATTACTGTAGGGGAAATTCCTTCATCATGACTATTCCCAGCCCTAGCAATTCAATTCACCACTGTCATAAATATGGACAGCTGTACAGCCAAACATAAAGTAAGTGCATCAACACAAAGCAAGCCAGCTAATATTACTTACAGACATTATTAGTGTACAGCAAGAACGCCAGCTCGGCGTCTGCAGCTTTTTATTTCACCAACGACTAAAAGCCAGTCTGAGATTTACTCTTGTTTCTTGCCTCTTGCTCTTTCTCTTTTTCTCTTCTTTGCTTCCTCCATCATCGTCCTCTGTAGAGGATGCTGAACCCGTAGAGCTCACCGGGCTACGGTAAAATCTTTACTTCCCGGCACTCCTGTGTTAGCGATGTCAACACCAACTGTGTCCTGGTGCTCCAAGATCCCATTCCTGCCCATTCCTCCAAGCTATCTGCTCATCAGGAAAGTCTGAATCACACAGAGTTGAGACATAAAATATTTCTCCATTAAATATCCAGTATCATTGACATAGGTGGTGTGTGAGGTTGTGCTAAATGGAATTTTATAGCGCTTTTCCAGTCTACAGACTGCTGAAATTGCTTTAAAACACTTGTCATATTCACACACACATTCATAGGCTGCCATGCAAGGTGCCAACTGCTCATCAGGAGCAATTTGGGGTTCAGTATCTTGCTCAAAGATACTTCGACATGGAGCTGGGGAAACCGGGGATTTGAACCAGCAACCTTCCGATTACTTTACGACCTTCCAATTACTAGACAACCCGTTCTACCTCCTGAGATACAGCCGTGCTACACACTTCTTGTGGCATATAGTACCCACTCTCCCACACAGGCGTTCATGTGAAGAGAATGACAGAGGCACCGTTCCGCCTATTGCAAGTCAGTCTACTGTCAAAATGATTTTCAAGTCATTATTTTAAACCTGCAGTGCAGAACTTTTGTCTGTTGTCTGTCTCTGTCGCTATGGTTGCTCCCACCTTCAGCACCGATAAATCAATCTTTGCTGGTTGCCGTAAAACGCATCGCTAGCGGTGCACCAGTGCAGGAAATTCGCCACTGACTTCAGGTTTAAAATCTCCAGTATACAGCGATGGATATTCATTTATATCTAAATCTAACAGCAGGTTTAAGATAAAATAGATACATGATGTTGTTTTAAGGCTGCAGCAAACAATTATTTTCATTGTTGATTCATTATTCTGTCAATTAACTAATTATTTTGCCTATAAAATGTCAGAACATTGCAAAAAAATGTCCATCACAATTTTCCAGAGAACAAGGTAACATTGTCAAATTGCTTGTTTTCTCTGTCCAACAATCCAAAAGTGCCAAATATTATGTTTATACGTATCATAGTAGATTACAAAACACAACAAATCCAAGTTGGGAAGCTAGAGCCATGGATTTTTGGCATTTCTACCTACAAAACTACTTATAAAATTGTTATTGATTAGTGCCAGTCTACTAATCGAATAAAGAGTCTCGCTATACAGTAACTGCACAGTAATGTGGGATAGAGCTTTTATCCTTTTTCATCTTCGTCTCTGCCTCTGTCTTTGCCGTGTGCATTTCTCATGTGCATCTAATTGCTGCCAGTATTTCATCTGGTGTAGAACATTCTCACTGGCCCTTGAAGGAGCTCTTCCCTTTACTCAGTCAAAACACCGCTCCTCCTCTAATGAGACCTCTGGGGTTCAGCTCGGCTTTGACATGAAAGAGGATGGTTAGTGTCAGTCCCTGACTTGTATCAGGGACTGAGCTGGTCTTCAAACTGGCCAATGAAAGTGAAAATACATCTTTTCAAATAGTTTTCTTTTTCATCTAACAGCAATCAGCAGCTCATTTCAGTTTGGTAAATGTTATTACACTATGATGCTCTAATTACATGCTCGAACACTGAGACAGAGATGAAATGTGTTTGCATCCCCAGGAAGATAACAAAGGAAGTGTGTGAGCGGCAGAAATGTGTTTTCAATGAGGAGCATAGTAATTTTACAGAAGGAAAATCATTAACTTTCACCCTGAGCGCTTCATATTCTGGAGTGATTGCAGCACGGTCTTCGAGGGGATATTTTAATTAAATTAACGATTTTGTGAAATGATTTCACAAATAAAAACAGTTTTTAAAAGAGTCACAGTGTCAGCCATGTTAGAAGAAGCTCCAAAGCACTGCAGTGCAGGAACATGATTGCAGAGTGTTACACCAGAACTAGATTGGAAATACTCTGAACTGTCTGTTGTTCCCAATAATACAGGTGCAGGGAAAATATCGTAATCCTTTACATACAAAGATAGACTGTTCACTGCCTTGTTCGTTTGTCTGGATCCCTGCACATCATTGATTCTGCTGAAAACAAAAACGTATCTGTGTAAGACTTCATTCAGGTAGTCCAATATTTACACTTAAAGTTGCACTAATCAATATTTTTATGTTAACTGCGGAAAAAATGACTGTGAGATGAAAACAGTCACTAGTGACGAACCCACAGAGGATTATCACCACTTTCCCTCATCTGTGTTTTAGCATATTTCAGTTTATGATTTTTCACGCCCACGACTTAACTGTTTTGGATCACTCTCTCTGCTTCCATCAATCTTGTCTCCAGCAGCAGCAGGCAGCTGTTTGCACCCGCTGTACCCTACCTGCTCTTACAGACAAGGTTATTGACGAGCATTTAGCAGCTGAAGAGACAGATACTTCTCACAGGAGCTGATAAAAACCAAAAACAGAGCCAGAAACAGAATAAATATTGGACTTACATTTATCAGGTGGATATTTGCTGGCTTTGTATAGGCAACTGTTTCTACATGGACGTTAAATGACTTTACATGATATCACCACTTTGTTGTTGACGTATATTGTGCACCAGTTTCTTGTCAGTACTTCGTTTTCCACTGCAGATACTACTCTCTCAACACAGGTGGGATTCTTGGCTCCGGGCCACTTTTATTCTTTGAGCAGTTGGGAAACAACACAGGGCTTACTTTGGTCTTGAGAAGCTGCAGCCTTTATTCACTGACAATGTGTAGCCTACACTGTACATTTACCCGTAGACTGACAACTTCACTGTCAACCTTTTTCTCTGCTCCGCTCGCATTCATCGTCACTTTCTGACGCATCTCACTCAACGACACACGTATTGCGCAACCATTTAAACATTTTGACATTGTTTTGCTGGCTGTCATTTTTAAAAACCAAGGTTGAGAGAACAAATAGCTGCTTGCCAATTTAAAGATGCTAGGTTCAGTGTTGCGTGAGTGATGATTATAGTAATGTTTCTCTGACCGATCAGTGGTTGGCAGTGTCTTCACATCACCTTTTATCGGCTCAGCTTTATTGGATCTTCGACCAAGGTGATACAACTATCCCAGCCCAGTTACCAGGATAAAAGATGTTGGCAGTTACATTCACATTTGAGGCTGCATACCATATTAGCGTTTCTACCTGACCTGACTTTTCTGTCAGCAGGTGGAGGGGATGGTGGAGGAATTACAGGCAAGAAGGCGACTATGTTTGAACATTTGCATGCATAACACCACTGTATATTGGGAACTTGGGACAATGGCAACAAAAAAAATGATATTTTTCACAAGAGGTCAGGAAATCTCCAGATGCATTTAAGGCAGCCAAAACTGTGATCTTTTCCTGACCATAATCAAGTAGTTTGTGTGCCTACACCTCACCAAAGCATAAGCACAGCAAAGTCACAACAACGTCCCAACAACATTGTCACCCTGAACAACTAATCAATGAACTGACTAATCGTTTCATCTTCAATAGTAACTTTTTTCTGTAATCAGGTAACCTTAGTGAAATTAAGGTTTTAGATGCAACTACAGACAGAAGAAATAACACAGTCACACTTCAAACACACAAACAGACTTGTTAAGTTAAAGAAATTAAGTGATGGGTCAGATTCAGTGGTGCCATGGGAAAACATGCTTGTGCTTAAATGCACCACAGTAAAAGGCTGAATTTAAGTCCATTTGTGGAGAGCTGCTTTCAAAGACAGAAAGCAAATGTTAAAAGGAGTAATGATGATTGTCATGCATGGCCTGTGTAACCTCCGGAGCTGGGAGTAATGAAATTGAGTTGTGGATCAAACTGCTGACGGGGGACGACTCAGAGACCTGGAGAGCCTTACACCTCACACCTCCACTGAGCTTGTATAGGACAAATGAATCAAGCATTCAACTCATCAGTTAATTGCGCCTCATTTCTATTGACATGTTCCCAAAAGAAACCAAGAATAGAGGAAATCAATGCAGCTAGTCAATCAGTGGAGAAACCAGGCAGCTATAACTCTGATAAGGTGGTATTGTGGGAGTTATTTACTTGGCTGCCACTCATGCAGCATTAGTGTTTTCTCCTCTTTTTTTTGCTTTGTTATTGGGTCTGAAACTGAGGTAGTTATCCCTGTTGATGCCGAAATAGAGGCTATTGTTCACTTTGATTGGATCTCTCCTAACAAAAAGATAATCCTCAATTCTACAATTAAAAAAACAAAAAAAAACCTATCCGGTTGTTGCTAAGAATAAAAAGGTTTGAGCATAAGGCTTTAACAAAAAGCAATGCAAGGCATCTGTTTTGTCTGGAAGACAGAAAAAAAATAGGCGTGGTGCGGACATGAGATACAGTAGCTGCTGTGCGAGCTGGATCCAGGCAATTAATTTAGTTGTTTTGCTGCCGGAAAGCTCTGAAATCACCCAGAGGGAAAATAACTATTACCACAGTATTGAAGCTATTACTTTGGCTGCTCTTTATTTCTTAGTATTCAGACATTCATTAAAGTTATCAGACTGTTATGACCACAACTTCTGAACACAGAGAAAGCTGTTCTGCATAGTGCTCCCCGCTCCCTCTTTGTTATGAATTAATAATTTTGGCTGTAATTCAATTGGCTGTAGATAAATATAAATGTTATCTCTTTTTGATTAAATTAAGTTACACATCTTCTTCAAATAACAAGAACAGGAAGAGACTTCCCGTGCAATATTTATAATGAATAAAGAAAAATCTGTGTCACATTTTTAAATATGCATGCTCCGTACTAAATGAGACTGTGGTCCTGACAAAGTGAAGCTGTGATTACCCTTCTCACAATTTGTAATAATGAGATCCAATTAAATTTAATGCAGTAATCAAAAGCCTCTATTCTTCTATTCACACTTTCACTTCTTTTTACTTATCATTCGTCAATGGTTTTGATTAAAGGAAAGCATATTATCAGAAAAGAAATAACTGAGCAGAAAATACATTGTCTTCTTAAATATCTGTTTCTGTAAAGTTATTTTTCTGCTGTAGCTTCAATGCCCATTTAAAGGTGCACTATGTAGTTTTGGGGAAGAAATTTTAATGTTGTTTTTTATACTTTATAAACAAACTAGATAAACAAACTATCTTCTTCTTCCTGACTGAATAAACAAACCGACAACATAATTTCATACTGTTTTATTTGTTTATATTTAGCGGACCCTGCCACCTTTCTAGCTTCAAACAGTGTTCTGGGGACCTTATTTTCCTCTAAGAACAGCTTGTTTATTCAGTTACGGAAAACATTCAATTCTTCTGAGTTTGTATTATTACCTCATTCAATTGTAAAAATATAAAAAATTTAAAGTTTGAATTTCCTCTCCAAAACTACATAGTGCCCCTTTAAACAATTTGTGTTGTTTTTTTGTTTTTGTTTTTTGACAAAAAGCAGGCTTGATGGTTATTCCACCGTAAAAAAGTAAAAACTAGAGCTCAACTTGACTTTTGGGGCTGCTGCTGATACCAATATCAGAAGGAAAAAAATGTCAATATCGATATATTGGCCAATATACACACAATTTTGCAATGATCCCTCAAATGTGGTTATCAATCAATACATCTTATTGTCTAAAATGACATCATTGCGCTGAAACGGTAAACTTCTCTAGGAATTGAATGGTTATGATTTTTCCAGAGCATCTTTTGCTGTATTATTTCTGCATAACATTTTCATATTGATGCAATATTGGCTGATAATATTGGCCACCTGATATATATGAGTCGAGCTCTAGTAAAAACAGTAAGTTGTGGTTTCCTGGACACACCAGGCTAGCTGTTTGCTGTTTATGCTAAGCTAGCCTGCTAGCTCTAGTGTCATATTTTAGCATATGTATATTATAGTTATGCCAATTTTTACATCTCACATTCAGATTTTTTCCTCAAAATGTGTAATTTTCCTGTAACATAAAACTGTATTTTCATGACTATATTTTAAGATGAAATGTTGGACATGAAAAACTAAATCATGGATTCAGAATTGGCAGATCAGTTCTGGCATCTCTTGACATTTCTTCATCACTTTAAACAGAGACAGGGACCCCATGATGCCCACCCTCCTGTTATATTTAAACCAGGTCGATTCCAATTCTTTTATTAAATAAATTACATCTAATCTTGCAAATGACACCCTCTCCTCCAAGCACACACTGTTATCCAACATTTAAAGCCGTTTTTCACTTTCTACAATTTTTCTTTCTTTTTTTTTAACAACCTTTTATCACCACAGCTGTGATCAGGTTTCTCCGCCAAAGCTTACATTTCAGTCTGAGAAGATTCCAGCGAACATAATAATAAAAAATAGTCTCCGTATCAAGCTGAGCCTTCTGCCAAGCAGAATCCTCTGATAGACTCACATAAAACGAGCAAAGCACCTTTAAAATCAGCGAGAGCCACATCTGCATGCAGCAGGATGTCAGCCCTCATTACACTGCGTTTGTGAAATTATATTTGATACTGGCAGAATGAAGAACTGGAAACTGTACTGTAACGGATATTTCTAACACAGTTCAAATGGGATTTTGCTGTATTTTTCTCTAACTAGCTGGCTCCCATTAGTTATCAATTATAAAGAAATATTGATCCACGAACCAGGCTGCAGATCATCAATATTAAAGAATTTCAGACTTCATCATTTTCTCTGTTGCTTAATTTCTTTATCACAATTATTTCTACTTTGATTGATTCCTTCCCCCCGCCTCTCCATACCATTGAAGGTCTACTTCATCACCGGAGGAAAACAATTTCATCCACTGGCTCCACCTCATTCTCCATTCGACTGTAGAGAGAGTGTGTAGGGGGGCAACAAGCTTTATATTCCCTTCTGCAGGCAGCAAGTCAACAGACTAAAAAAGCATCTCTTCAATCTGTGGAAAAAGGGAGGAGTTGGGTTCTGGGCAGCTACTGCACAAAGAGAGAAACCACCGAAATCTGCAAGTATTGTCTGGCACTGGAGAGGGCGATGGAGGAGTGAAAGATCTGAGCAACAGGGGTAAGCCTCTCCGGATTTTCAAAGTGATTGCCTCTGGGAGTGAAGTCGTCGCATACATCTGCAATTATCACGTCCATTTATCTATTGATGAAGGACTGGTGATGGTTACGCTTGATGGTTTTTGTTAATGGAGTGATTCAGCTGTTTTTCTCATAAAGGAATCATTATGTAAATCAATTTTACCTCCCCCAAGGAGCTCAGTTCCTTTTGTTTATGTTCACGGCAAAGAATTTTTAAGCCTGAGCAGTGGGACAGCTGCACACTAGGACTCCTGTCGCTGCTACCTGGAATTTGTGATACATAAATCTGGAGATGTTTGTGGAGAAAGCCACTGTGTGTAAACTGGGGATGTGTAGAGCTGGCTGCTAGGAAACAACATTTGGTGAAGAAGCACCTGCCTTGACACAAGCAATTATGGTTGAAGCACCAACATCCGAGTCAGTCGCCCTGGGGCCACACAGACAAAATGATTCCCAAGAGACCCCTGTCAAAGAGTCCAGCTCGCTTAAACCATCGTGGAAAGAGATCACGGTGGGTTTCATAATGAGGACCAAGATCCACGGTTTGAAGTTTGTCTTCTCTCCGGACAAGTCCAAACCACAGCGAGTCATCTGGATCATGGCCTTCTTTGTTTGTGTCAGTCTCCTCTGCACCTGGTCCTGGAATCGAATCCTCTACCTGATGTCCTACCCAGCCATCACAAAGATTTACATGGTGTGGGCTCACAACATGTCCTTCCCAGCTGTTACCTTCTGCAATAAAAACGTTTTCCGTGCGTCCACTCTGACCAAGGAGGACCTGTATCACAGCGGCTACTGGATGGACCTCATGTATCCTAATCACACCGTGATGGAGAAGAGCCTGTCCATCCTTAAAGACAGCCACAAGCAGGGTCTCCTGAGCCTGCTGGACTTCAACAACTACAGTCCGCACCCCGATTACCGCATCAACACCACCGAGATGATGGGACGCCTCGGTCACCAGTTGGAGGACATGCTGCTGGAGTGCAGGTTCCGCGGGGAAACCTGCACCTACAAAAACTTCAGCACTGTATGTACAGAAAATAAATATGGTGTTTGTCAGGTGTTGATTTGAATGTTGTTTGCAAGGTGTATTAATAATTAATGCCAGCATTTGAAGACGCACCCTCCAGCAGCTACTCTCTCTGGGTGTTGTAAGGTGTTGATGTTTCAAAGCTGCAAACAAGCCTGTCCTGTTTTTACCTCTCAGACATGACAGCTCCTTTCCTTATTAAACTTGATGCCTTGAAAAAGTCACTCAAGGAAACAAGTACTATGTCACCTTCATGTTGTGCTGGGAAATCAATGTCATGTCACCATCAATGACTTCACTGTCTACTTTATGTTTTTTTCTTTACGGTTTCGCATGCAGTTATACTCACCATGGCGAGTTTCTGAGTTGCCAGATGCTTTTACGCCTTTTTGCTTTATAACCCGTGACAACAGTGGTAAAGGAAGAAAAGACATTAGAGCATTAATAATTCAGACGTCGTAAATCAGTTCAAATTAAAGTTTTAGCTTCTCTAATTAAACATCTGGAGGGCATGTGGAGTATATGGCCTTGTTTCAAAAAATGCAGCTGAGTTTCACATTTGAAACACCAGACGTCTAAGTCTATTATACCCATTAATTGCAAGTAATCACTGAATGCCACACGGAGGAGGTGGATGACGTTTCGGCACCACTTCGAATTATATTATTTTCTCAAATAATTTCACCACAACCAGGCAACCTATAACATCATCAGAAAAAAAATGTAAAAGCTTGATGGAGAAACTTGTGCAGTGTGAAGTATGCATGCAGAGAGACTAATTCATTTCTCCAGCACTGAGAATAATTTAAATCTGGGAACAAGCTTATAGATTTCAAACACTAACCTTGCACTGCCATCGCACAGTCAAAAAATATAACTGTGACACCTCCATTCATCTTAAAATGCAAAGTCCTGCACGCTACAAGATGTCGGCTCACCATGGTGGCTTCCTTGTTTTGCACAAACCCGTGCCGAGCCTCCACAATCTGTTAAATCAGCCTTCATGGCTAGATTGGGGTCAGAGTTGGGATTTAGACTGTGTTGTTTCCATGGTGTGGCTGTGGTGTGGCTGAACAGAGGCTTGTGTCTTATCCAAACCTAAATCTGAATCTTTAAAAAAAAGGCTGCCAGTTAACATGCAGACCTCATTATATAGCCAGCAGGGGGAAAGGACCAAAGCGCTGTCTTATCTGTCTGAGCTTCATGTAAGTCTCTCTGAGTCTGGACATGGAACACTGCCTCTGATCTCTGGAGATCAGCTTTTCCATGGTGGTTGAGTTTTTGCCAGCAGCCATCTTACCACGACCTCACCACACTGGGTTGTGAAAATCAACCATAAGATGACATCCCTTTCCTTTCAGGCATCACTTGTTTAAAAATGTAGCGAAGACAGACAGGAATCCAGATTGTCGACAGCTGGCAAAAACATCATCCCAGCAGTCAGAATTGTGTGTAAATGTGTGACCCCTTTCTGGTTGCCAAGTAAGGAAATTTGACAACCATGATCACTAATGGAGGAAGTGTGACTCAGTGTAGCAAATTACTTATTTAACTTTTGCAGAAGGGGTTTATATATGCAATAAAGGGTCGAAATAATATGATTTAGAGCAACTAGTTCTTACAGTTGGTCAAGAACCAAGAAGAATCAATCTGAATGTATGTGGTTATAATTTCCCTTTTTAAAAGTTCAGAAGGTAATTTCTTCAATTGAAATCAAATGTATTCAGGCTTGATTTCCCTGATGAAGTTTGAATTTTGGTGTCTAAACGTAACTAATCCAATTTGAGCAACTTGTTTTTTTTTGGCATAATGTTCAAATCCAAAAATTACCAACTTTTTATTTATTTCATTGGACACTTGCATTTTCTTTGTGAAGCCTTGAAAGATTTTGAAAATCTAATTTGTAAAACTTAAAATTACCTAATGGAAGTTTAATTTCACTGGTATTAATTTACACTACTAAACATTTAATAGTGACCATAAAGTACTGAGTATTTAGTTGCTTATAACATTCTAGAGTTAGAGATATTGCGATTATGATGATTCAAGGTTAACTTGAATGATCATGTTTAACATTTCAATTTTCATGTTCACTGAAAAAGCTATTTAAATCACGATGACGTGACATTTGTTGGGGTCTGAACCAAACATACACATTTCCTTACTTCTGGACATCTCTCATGCTGTTTTGTCACTGAGCTGGCTTTTCTTTGCTTCCACAGTTTAACAAGGATTTTACAGTACAGTCATGACTCATTCACAATCACTCCCCCTTAATTTGTAGTTGCTTGCTTACATGCGGCATTTATATGCAGTTTGATGAACTTGTGTGACTGTTTGTAAGCCACGCGTAGGTGTTGGCACAATTCTAAATGATATAAACTTACTATGACAGCTGTTTCTGGCATTTCTTAACACTGCAGGTTTTTATATTGTGTTGAAGTGCATGAAGGAGAGATATTCTAGTTCCTCGGAGTGTTGCATAACCAATCAATTATACAGTTTCATAGTCTTATCTCAAATTGATAGGCTTATCTTGAATTTACTCAACCCCTCAAGCTGCATTCAGAATTTCAAACTTCTTCAGTCTTTATCCAAACTGTAGAGTGAATTTAAAATGTGACCGTTTTTAATCTCAGTACAGATTTACTTTACTTGTTTGGCAGAGGATAGAGAATTTTCTAATCACAGAGAAAATCCATAAACTCGGGAGAGGGGAAAAAAGTCAATCTGTCAACTGTGAGTGCTGAAGCAAAAGCTGAAAATAAATAACTCAAACCAATTGGATTAATTAAATCAGGAAGATATTTGGTGTGAGCAAATCTACTGTAGCAATTACACATCAAACGATAAGTACCGCTGAGCTGTACTGGCACAAGTTCGGTCTCTTAAGAAGTTCGTAAGTCAGGACACACAAACGTCTTTTAAAAACCCAATTTGGAGTTTGTTTGTGTGTCCAGAGAGCTTCCACCTCAGATGTTTTGTATTTAATGACAGCAAACCAGTACATTCACTCTAAGTTACTCAGGGGAAATTTGGTGTGAAATTGGGTAAAGATTGATAGCTACTGCTGCTGCCGCTGCTGCTAAGGAAAGCTCATTATTTCTCAAATCAGAGCCAGGTGCCTGCTTAAAGCTGCTGCTGCCTTCTCTGATAATCACAAAACCTCTGCAATGATTACCTGTCCTGCACAATTACAGGCTGATGTGTAATACATCCCATACAGGTGCACAGTTTACCCCGGCACAAAGGGAAGGCTTTGACTTTCCATTAATGCCCCTGTTTCTTTTTGTGCTCTTTACAGATTTACACGCGCTACGGAAAATGCTACACATTCAACTCGGGATTAGACGGCAACCCTTTGTTGACGACGTTAAAAGGCGGCACAGGGAACGGCTTGGAGATCATGTTGGATATTCAGCAGGATGAATACCTGCCTGTGTGGGGAGAGACAGGTCAGTGTGGTACCTTTTTAACTTGTCGAACACTTTTACCTTTTATCTTGTTGGGTAACCCTTAAAATCCTCACTACTCCACTGGTCCTTTGTCATTTTTAGAACATGTGGATGTATCGCTGGATATTAGAGTTGAAACAGTGAATTGAATAGTTGTCAGCTATTTATTAATCACCCATTATTTTGATAATTGATTCATTAGTTTGACTGTTTTTTTTCTAAAGAAAAAAGTCATAATTTTCTGATTCCAGCTTCTTAAATTTTCTGGTTTCTTTACTCCTCTATTACAGTAAACGGAATATCTTTGGGTTGTGGACACAACAAGACATTTGAGGATGTCTTCTTGGGCTTTGGGAAAGACTGCTCGACATTTTCTCACATTTTCTAGACCAAAAAACTAATTGACAGATTAATCAACAATCAAAGTAATCATTAGTCGCAGCTCTACTTGATATAGATAACAAAATCCCAAGATTTTCCTGGGTCTTCTTATTTAGTGTACGCCTAAATTTCTGCCAAATTACACAGAAGTGATGTACTAGCATGTATATTATCTTGATATATTCCCCCATGTCTGCAAGTGACATCTAATAAAATACATTCATTGACATATTGTCTTATATTTATGGCAGACAACAAAGCCACTGAACCGTACATTCATAAAGTATACAGCATGTAGTAAATCATTGGTTGTAATCCTGTACAATACCGGTCCTCTACACTAACACATGAGTATCTCACTAATATTTGCTTCCAGCATGGGGCTTTGGGAGCACTTAGCATCAGTGCCAGAGCCAAAAAGCGGGTCCCAGTGGCGAGCGTACTTGTTGTTATATTTTTCTGGCGTGCTGTATCCACAGATGAGACCTCCTACGAAGCAGGCATCAAGGTTCAGATCCACAGCCAAGACGAGCCGCCCTTCATTGACCAACTGGGATTTGGTGTGGCCCCTGGTTTTCAAACTTTTGTGTCATGTCAGCAGCAACTGGTACCTAACGTTCAGCCTCCTTCCCCTCCG
Source organism: Pagrus major (assembly GCF_040436345.1). Classification (NCBI taxonomy): domain Eukaryota; kingdom Metazoa; phylum Chordata; class Actinopteri; order Spariformes; family Sparidae; genus Pagrus; species Pagrus major. Next base: position 20,402,305 of record NC_133235.1, on the reverse strand, counting down.
ACCTTGACCTCTTTTTTGCTCCACTTCATTCTGTGTTTGTCCCCAAATCCTTGCCAGCCAGTGCCCATTACCTCTGTGTCACAGAGTCTGGAGCAAAATCAAATCGTTGATTTACCTTGTGAGGGAAAAGTGCAGTCAAGGTGTTAAATGAACACCCAGTTTTTCTGGATACATGAAACAGAAGGAATTATTGCAGCCAAGGAATATTGACAGAGCAGGGCCAAGTAACGATTGGATGCAGGCGTTAGAGCATACTGTGCTTATCTGAGCCAAAAGAAACTCAGACTACACAGCAAGCAGAAATATCTGGCAGCTCAAAGTGTTTGTTTTACTTTTCATATGGAGTCTTCACTGCTTTTAGCATGGGAACAAAATACAAATATGGCTGATTTGAATGCTGTGAAAATTGTCTCCAGTGGCGCATTCAAAGAGAAGGAAGAGAAACTGTGAGGAAGACTCGCAGGATTCACACAGCCACGGTTAACAGGCTTCAATGATCCAACCGTTAACTCTGATTAATAAGAAATAAACCGAAGAGTTTGAAGAGAGAATGGACAATTTCTTATCATTACCACCCTTTGAAGAAATTGTTAACGTGATATTAAGCTTTATGAATGATTTTCCTCTTCATTATTGGTGAAATGGTCGGCAGCGTTTAGCCAAAATCAGACTGCTTTAAAGACTCGCTATAAATAACTGACCTCGGAATACTCCCTCTCAAGTCTTACTGTATCTTGAGGGAAAGATGCTGAAATATTGTGTTTTTGAAGTTAAAGTGAACTATTAAAAGAAGCCTGGTGCATCTGTCCTCATATTAGTTTATTCCTCAGTTCCACTTACACTTAAGAGTACGCGTCATTAGATGAGACTACATACAGCTATTTTGAAGACACATTTTTAAAATGTAGGATAATTTTTGACACTGTAAAATGAGTGTTTTCGCACCCATTTTAGAGAGAAGCAGAAAGGTTTGTTGACTGTAGAAAATTAGATCCTGCCGTCAGTGAGGGATAAAAATTGATCGTGCAGGGTCATAACACTCAGCGCACATGGATTTCCTATCCAGATTTAATGAAAGTATACAGCAGTTGTGTGACGTTGCCAAGATAACAAATTCAAATTCCTTTGTTTGAGCTAGAGTCTTTTGATGTCCAAACGGAAACAGCGACAGGAGAGGGAAATATCATCACTAAGTCACAAGAAAATGGCGCCTGTGCCACAAAAGATTTCAGGCTGTTTTGCAATGATTACCTTTGAGATCAAGTGTATTCTTGCATTGTGCTGCAGGCTCATTAAAATTTCCACCACATAATGAGTCCCTGTGAAGTAATGGATACTCCAGCAGCTTATCAAAGCCATTATTTTAAGCAATTAATCGAGTCTAATTTAGATGATTTTGCTCCTTAAGTTAATGGTCTTGGTCAGTTCATGAGCATGAGATAAAGAAATGATCACGTAAAAATCTTCCACCCTTGATTTAGCAGAATAACATGGGATGATTGAGGCAGAGTTTGGTCTCCTAAAACAGACACTTGGACACCACAAAGATGACAAATGTTATTTCGGGGAAGCAGTTATGAAACATGTGATGTTTCACTCTCTTTCTCTTTCTCTGTATGATTGTTGTGAAATGCTCCAAGTGTATCATCATTCAGCCATCTCCGAGATGTGAATCAGATCTATTAATCACCATCAGGAAGTTTCCCCCGCAAAAGCAAAAGTGCACGGGTTGTCATTTATAATCAAGACACGAGCACCCACACCAGCGGCAGCTAAAAGACGTGTTTACGACCTAAAAGATGGGCTGAATTAATTAGACTGTCATTAAAGTCTGGCCAGCATTAATTTCAGTCAGTCTCCAATGAGTACAGTGACACTGCTCTCAGTGTAATAATAGACAGCTGGTTCAAGCACTTATGATTTCAAGACTTTTCATTTGTTAAGCTTCTTTCGGAGGAGTTTAATTTTTAATAGGAGCCTATGACTTGTGAGCTCAGAGAGCCATGAGGACTATTGCACCAAATTTTAACTGGAGTTATGTCACGGTTGAAACTGAGATGTGTCCTCACTCAAGCTTGAGTGGATGTAAGAGGAGAATGGCTGAATGACAACCCACCAGCACACCACTGCTGCTGAGTCTTCACGCACCACTGGGAGTTGTAGCTGTATCGTTGTTATCTGACAAAAGGCTGCCTTACCATCCAGAGAGGAGTCGACAACTTTCTGCCCCCTTGCCTTTGCTGTTGCTCCTCTTATTATTTTTTGATAATGATGTGGGCTGTGTTCCCTCACCCCCTCGCCCTAGATGAGACGTCCTATGAGGCCGGCATAAAGGTACAGCTTCACACTCAGTCAGAGCCTCCTTTCCTCCATGAGCTGGGCTTCGGGGTCGCCCCCGGCTTCCAAACGTTCGTTTCCACCCAAGAGCAGAGGGTAGCGTATGACTGTCTGGGCTTGCTGCATGCCACAAATGCTGTATTGTTAAATAGCTACACACTCATCATTAAGTACCAGACTTTCATCTGCTAGTCCCCCCCCTCCCTCCCTCCCTCCCCGAGGAATGGATCCATCTGTCCCCTTCCTCTGTGCGGCTGAAGCAACTACATGCAACAACATCAGCAGTGCGTCCTTGTCGTCATTGTCGTCTCTGTTTAATAGATATCAGTAAAGAGCAGCTAATGTGTTTCATTCCAGCTTTAAGCCATACATTTGAGTCTGTAACTTCATCAAAGCTGTTGTTTGGCTTTACCCTTTCACTGCCATGGACAGTTCTGTTGACATTTTCCTTTTGTTCGTTTTGCTTTTATGTCTTCTTGGGGCGATCCACTGGACCGCTACTTAATGTCATCTGGAGGGACCAGACAATGTGATTCATTAGGTTTTATTACCCACGAGGACTCTGGCATCAGTTTGAAGTCTAGCAGTTATTGCACTGGGGTTTTATCTCCAGTGTAACTCCAGTTATGAGAGTCTGTGGGCTAGAAATGGAGTCCAATAAAGGCTTAATCATGTTTACTAGTATAAGTCTACTCCTTCAGTGAATTCCACTCTATCTCTGTCACTTTTTATTGACTTAATGAGCTTCAGATTGTCTGAGTTAGCCAGGTTAGAGCCAGTGGAGATGATTTAGAATTACAGCGACAATAGCATTATCATTTCCCTGTGAAGTTTGTCAGGAAGAAGCCTTTGGCATTGACTGCTGGCTAGCTCCCACTGCAATTAGCAGAGACATGCACAAATGCCCGAGCAAGCATCGGTGGCCCTCATAAATAATTGGTTAGTTTTTGTCCTGAGAATGAGTAGTAGGCATTCATTACCATAAATTGCTGTAAACAAGACTTTTAAAGCGGACTGAGAGTCTTGTTGGTGCTTAACTGTCAGTGTGTTCGGTACACCAAAATAAGAGCTCCTTTAAAGTGTTAAAAGAAAGCTCCACACGTACGTACGTACGTACACACACACACACACACACACACACACACACACACACACACACACACACACACACACACACACAGGGCACATCGCTGCAGTTATAAGACGAGCACCGTGGGTCTAATGTTTAGCGTGAACCCAAACCTTAAAATTCAGGCATTAAATATTCCTCATTAGTGGATTCATTGAGAATTCCCTCAGTTACTCATAATTGTAATGACCTGCTCTTCACCTTTTAATGAGAGTTTTACCTCTAATGAGACTGCAAACTGCACATCTTCACTTCATTGTTAAATTCACAGGGGTTATGCAGTCAGGGTAGTGTTTTAATAAACTCTCCAGGGCTTAGATTAGAAAATTTAAATAGTTAATCAACTATAAAAACGCTTTCATTAGCTTCTGGAGAGTAGTTTATTCATTAGGACTTATTTATCATTTACTATAAAACAGGATGTAATGCTCTGTATAATGTCTGTTAAACTCATGTGTTCGTTCATCCGAAACCTGTAAACTGTTTATTGTTCTGAGTTCTGTTCTCAGGGTTGTAAAATTTGTCCATTGATTGTGGTGTCCTGTCTGAAACTACATATTTTTACAGATTCCTCTTAAGCTTGTTTCTATTCCCATGGTATTCTGCTTCCTACCGGGGACTAGACCTGCATCAGTAATGTTCTGCATGATGTCTGCTTGCTGCTATACATGAGCAATAATGTTGTTCTGACTGGACGTTTTTGTGCCAGTATTGTCTCAGTGCACATTTTCATTTAAATGCTTCTGTATTATTTTATTTTATTTTTTTATGTTTGAGACATTTGTGTTGGGTTTTGTCAGCTTGTTGTCCTCTTTTGTACTTCAGTTGTACCGGGCTTGCAATATGTAATTTGTTGTTATCCTGTGCGCCGATATACTGAGGGAAAACATGTGCTGTTTGCTCTTTCAGCTTCAGTACCTCCCTCCGCCTTGGGGAGATTGCAAGTCTACTCCCATAGACTCTGAATTCTTCTCCACGTACAGCATCACCGCCTGCCGCATTGACTGTGAAACCCGGTACCTGCTTGAGAACTGCAACTGCAGGATGGTTCACATGCCTGGTATGATTTCGGAGAGGCTTGACCAATTAAAATATGTGGCCAACACGTGTTTACTCATTTCTATTTGTGTAATTATTATGACTTTTATGTAATCTCAAACAGGAACCTCCACAGTCTGCACTCCTGAGCAGTACAAAGACTGTGCTGACCCAGCTTTAGGTGAGCCCACACACTTTACTGCATAAGTATGAATTGTTAGTGTGATAGTTTTGCATTAATTCACCCGAGTGTTCATCAGCGCAGCCATGAGACTATTCTATCTCTTATATAACACCTCTGTAGCTTTAACTCGAAATTGCTTTAATCTCAGACAGTGCTGAAGCAAAATAATAAAGTAAAATTATTGTTTAAAAAATCCATTAAGAAGATTTGTGATGTGTCTATGCTTGGCTGATATCAAATAAATCCCACAGAGCTTTTTTCTCCCTCTGTATTATAGCTTCAGTCATTATTTGCTTTCATGGAAAGTGAACGATGGCAGCAGATGTAGTTTTTTTTTGTCTTGTCGTGTGCGGAGATATTTTTAGCAGAATCTTTTGAGAGCCTCTATGTGCCGGTTTGTTTGATTCTTCGCAGTGATCACAATATTTTTAAATGACTTTGATCATCCACAGACTTTTTGGTAGAGAAAGACAACGATTACTGTGTGTGTCAGACCCCCTGCAACATGACTCGCTATGGCAAGGAGCTGTCCATGGTTAAGATCCCCAGTAAGGCATCTGCTAAATATCTGGCTAAGAAATTCAACAAAACTGAGCAGTATATTGGGTAAGTATTATTTGGCAGCAGTCAGTTATTCAGATCTCACCCTCTTTTCTTTTTTTTCTGTTGATGGATGGATGTACTGTGGCATAGCATTACCTGGGTCTCCATCGTTCACCTTCAATGTAACAATAATGAAAGATAGTTACACAGGAAATGTGAGATATCATTTTGTGTGATATCATCAGAAATAAACTCTTTTGGGTGTGCTTTTGTCTGTCCCCTTTCCAGAGAAAATATATTGGTCTTGGACATCTTCTTTGAAGCTCTGAATTATGAGAAGATTGAGCAGAAGAAAGCCTATGAAATTGCAGGGCTTCTCGGTAAGATTCTCACAGTTTTCAGGTTCATGGTGACAGAAAAGTGTAGCTGACCTCGGTGTCAGCACTCTCAGCGGGCCCCCACCGCACATTTCACATCGTCTGCTCACTGTGCCCAGTGCTTTGAGGCTTCCCTCTTTGAACTGAAACAGGCGGAACACATTTTCATAATCTGATGCTCTTGCAAGGGCAGCCGGGTTGGGCCTGATGAGAAGTTGGGGCTGGATGGACACTTTTGACAATTCTGCTCAGATTACAGTGAGAGATACTGAATTGGAAGTGACAGCATGGGGAATGGTTTCACGCACCATTGTTCAATTACTGTACCTGCCCATATCTGTTAATCTCTTTTGTTCTAGGTGACATTGGAGGTCAGATGGGGTTGTTCATCGGAGCCAGTGTTTTAACAATACTGGAAATCTTTGACTACCTATATGAGGTAAGTGGTGGTTATAAACTGTTAAAATGCAAAACTTTGAACACTTATTCAATTTATTCTTGTCCTCGTGTTTATAAAGGTAAATAGTTTAGTGTTATACTTGATTTTACTTTTTATACCTTATAGAAAAAGTCAAAGGCTCAATCCCATCTCCAGTTTGAACCCCACCCATTGTTTTTGAGTGAACCCCTTGCCCCTCAGAACAGACTTACAAGGGTTAGAGGTTGAAATCTCCCTCTATGAAAAAAGATAACCCTTTAAGACCCTCTTCTGTAGTTGGACTTTTCCAATATGCCGTCTTCAGCTGTCTTCAACTTCACGCTATCAATCAAGTCATCAAATAAATAAAAAAAAACAGTGCTTCATTACCTGACCACTGGCGGTGCTTTTTAGGTTAACGTTAGCAACCTGTGCTCCTACCTATCAGTTGGAAATGCAACACTGAAATGCGTGACTGTCATGCACAAATCAGCTATAACAATGTAACGTTAGCTAGCTAATTAGCAACCGAGACATCAGCAAACTAGAAGTGATTGTTTTTATGCTTGTTATAAAGAAAAGGATCATCATACACTGAAACGACAGAGTTCGCGTAACCCTCTATTTGAAAACCTCAGGTTGACCAAGTAGCTCTAACACTTCCCACAACAAGGATCAGGACACCCTACCCCTAGGCATGAACGCGCTTTGAACTGGCATGGGGTGTCATGGGATTGGGCCAAAGACGACCTTTGAATATATTTGGACTGCATGTGTTTAATCATAAAGGAATAGTTCGACATTTAGGTGAGGAAGCTCATTTAGACAGCCAGGTTATGTCTTCCGGTAAATATGAAGGTCCAGCCAGCATCTTATTAACTTAGCGTAGCTTAAAGAAACCGGTAAAACCGGTAAACAGCTAGCCTTGCTCTGTCCGAAGATAACAAAATCTACCCACCAGTACCTCTAAAGCTCACAAATGAACACTTGTTTGTTTCATGTGTACAAAAATTGAGGTGTAAAAATGTCAAGTTGTGACTCAGGGACCAAACTATTTGTCTGAGAGAAGTAAATGCCTGACAACTGCAGTCCAGCGCATTGCCTCCAGTAAAACCACAACTTTCATGACTTTCACACTTTTCAACAACAACCATTCTTGCACTTCAGTTTATGTATGGATTAAATTAACAAGATATAAGTGTTTAATTGCTGCTGTTGTCCCTTGTGTTCATGCTAAGCTAAGATAATTTGCTGCTGGCTGTTTATGTTTACTGTACAGTTATCTCTCCTGACTCTCGAATAAGCATATTTCCCAGAACGTAAATATATTTGTACTCAATGTTTAGTCTTAATGTCACTGACCATGACATCTTCCATGTGTGAATAATGTGTAACTGATGTTTTTGCATTCAGGTGTTTAAGGATAAGGTTTTGGGTTACTTCATACGCAAGAAACGACCACAGCGTTGTCAGAGCGACAATCTGGTAATTCTAGCCTCTCTGAATGCATTTGATTGAATGAAATGAATGTGATGTGATATTAGATGAGCTCAGGAACAACAACAACAACAACAACAACAACATGTCTGCTAACACTGGAAATGCTTTTAATGAACAGCACCAGAGAGAAAACAAAGCCGCGGCACACTGTCATCATTACTTTCAATTTCCCATGCAGAAAAGACATATTGTGCTAGAAAACATAATCATTAATATTGCATAAACATAGTTTTTATTGCACAGTATGAATGCATAATCAGTGTATCAAATGGTATACAAACAGTGCTCTTTATTTACTATGTGAATATGAGAATCAGCACATTTATTCCTTGTAACGACAAAAAAACAAAAGCTGATCAGTGTTTACAAGGAGAAAACTGACTTTTTTTTCGTAGTGTTGTGGTTTGTCAAGTGTTTTACTAACCGAGTTTCCTTAAACTACAGTTCATGGACAAGCACAAGTGAATTGTCTGACCTACTCTCTATTACATTTTCATCATGACTCATTAACTGCTCTTATATTTGGTTTGTATTACCTCAGTTGACCCAAACACCGATCCACTTTTAAATACTTACACAATATGTAGTACAGTAGCTTCTTGATTTCACATTCAATCAAGAAATTGCGGCTCACTTAGAGCAGAAAAAGCTGTTTTTTGTACTGGCTTTATACTGCTTTATGTCTGGCAGTGTGATCAGAGCGAATTAAAAATCCAAGTGGATTCAAGTGAGGAAAGAAGAATGAGCTGAAAGCAGAACAAGATTAAGAGGTCTGGAGATTTTATTAACATTTCATGATCAACTCTTTTTCAAAGCCTTCAAGGCAGTAAAACCCATTTTAACTTCAAAATGAAAACTAGAGTAATGTGTGGCATTTTGGTCCTGCCCTAAATCTTAGCATTTTGTCGAGCCCAGCGGTTTAACACTGCGGCCCTCCACTTCTCCTGCAGACTGTTATGTAAGCTTTATCCAGAGCAGGGAAGAAATTATTAATAACTGAAATGCACCTTCTTAATAGCAGTAATCAGCAAATGTTCATCACATACTGCTGAATCAAACTCTTACTAAAAGATGGAGAGTCTGCAGTTATAGAACCATTAGTACCCTCACTGTGCTGAGAAAAAAATACTTGAGCTTATTCATTTCAGGCAAGTTTAAAACTGATGTTATTGATCATGGTTTTCTTAATGCCAAACTTAAAAATGATAGTTGTTCACCTTCAGTTCCCGCCTGGGAGGAGCCCTCTGATATAACAAAGCAAGAATGCAAATAAATGGTTAAAACAACTCCTGGGGAGTCCCACAAGGAAGTTGATTGGGTCCACTTTTATTTTCCACGTTAAGTAATTTATTTACTGTATATTAGTATGAGTATTCATTTGGTTATGTATGTTGACAACCTAATCAGTATATAGCAATAGTATCTCATGAACAAGGTGAGCTGCATACTATTAGAAAAATGGATTAAAATAGTCAGTAAGGGACCTAGCTACGGCTAAATGTATTAATATCTGTAATAATTGTCACTCAGCTTAGTTTGTCTGTTGAAGGAGTAAAAACAAATGCTGAGGCTTTAAGTAAATTAATGTACTGTCTCCCTTTGATCATCATTAGTCACATTTTTTATATGATTGAAAAGTATATAGTTGCTGTTTTCGAAGAAATGTTCTGCATATGATCTGTCTTCTGTCATGGCCGACGATGACTCACGACGACTTGTGAAGAGACAAAGTAAAAAATGCATTGAAAAGAAAGATACCATCATGACTAACTGTGGAGGCTGGATCAAATCTGCTTTTGTAGCTCAGCAGCTATGACAAAAAACAAAACGAAAAAATGTCATAGATGTGACACGTTTTCTGACAGTGACATGTTCACAAACAATTTGTATAATGAGAAATGTTCTCTATAGAGCCTCTTCTGTGTGGAATATCCTACACGCTACTATAAACAGATCTAAATTCACTAAAACATATGACAATCTCAAACTAAAATTGGTACATCTTAAGACCTATTTGAACAGGGCTAGTATTACTCGGAGACCTCTAGTAATTTGTAATAATTACAGAGGACGTCCAGGAGATAACGTCAGTAAATACGAGTGAAATACAGACTTATGCTTATCCCGAATGCGAATGCACAACACGAAAAACAGACATGGGGTAGTCATTTGTAATTCTAGTCTGGTTTTCCTTTCTTGCAATTTATTTTTAATGTAATGTTTGTTTAAAAAGTTTTTTAAAAGGTTGTTGACCTGCCAATATAACCGCCATCAAATTAACTTTCCTCTCAATGTGAACATAACTTAATTTCAAACTGTAAACTGTAGAAAGCACTTAATCAACCGCATTCTAACGCATGGGGAACACTGGTCAAGTCCAAATAACAGCTAAAAGCCACTAATCCCTCTCTGCAGCTCATTGTAAGCTAAAACATTTCCTTTTTTCCGGTGCCGTTTTCATCAAAAGCATTTAAGAAGATTTCTGTTAAGCGCAGACGTTTTGTTTTGTCCCTGAGCAAACTGTATCTACCAGTTTGCATCCAGTCTTATTGGCAGAACCTTGGAAATGCAAGGTCTAATTCTTTGTTGTGTGTCACACAAGCCCAAGACTTTTTCATTTCCAGCAATCCGACTTACTTTTCTTCAAATCTGTGAAAAAGCCATGGGTTTGTGTCTGCATGTGGATTGTGTGATGCATGCTCACTTGCCTCGGGTTCAGGATTTGGTTTGACGGCTTATGTGGAGGGAAAAATTGAAAGAAGTGGTCACAGATTAAGATTAGGTTAAATCAAGGCAGCAGAGTTATGAATGAGGTTAATGCAGTCAGTCTGGCTTGTGGAGAATCAGCTTTTAGAAATTAAAAGTGGCAGAAGAAGAGTGTGTCATGCTTTTACTAAAGTCTTACATAGTGTGATATTTACTGTATTCTTTCCCATTCATGTCATGTTCACCTGCTTACAATAAACCATCTTCTCGTACTTCTTTTCTCCCATATTCAATAAACGTTTTTTCAACTAGTCCATTGTCACATCTCCACTCAAACAGCCCGACAGTAAAGTAATGCATTTAGTGGTTTATTTGACTCTATTTTAAGTTTGACTGTCATTGTCCTCAATGATCGGGAACACTTATGGATGGCAGTAATTGTCTTTTGTTTACCCGGCTTATTAGAAAAACGCGTCTCTTCTTATCTTATTTTGAACACCTGTCCTCCTCCTCCTAATGAAATGAGGCGAAAAACAACCTCTTGCAGTATTCCCTCGCAAGTTTTTAACTACTAGCATTTGCATTGTGGTTTATTTTCATTTCAGTCACCCTCACCCATCTTTCTTTTCATCATGTCTATTCCAGGAGTTTCCAGAGAACCCAACCAGCCCTGGTGTCACGCCTAATCATGCCCCCAGGTAGCACACCCCATTGATAATAGATGCTCCCTCCCCATGCTGTCCCTCTCTTTCATACATACTTGATACCATCTCATACATCATTTCCTCAGTGGCTACAAATGATTTGGTTGCATTTAGTAGACAGTCAACAAAAAGAGGGGTGATTATTCTACTGCAGCGAGCGTTATTAACATCAGGTTAGTTCGGTGTGTTTCTGTATTTTATCGGCTCAGCAGAAGACATGAGTTGGTTGGATTCTCCAGTAAAGATACGACTCTGTGCAAAATGCAAAAACTTGCTCCTTCCACTGAATAATGATGCTTTTTTTCCCGTAGGATAGAGCGCAGTACTCCTGTGAAAACAGATTACGTATTTATTGAACTGTTGTACAAAAAGCTGAACCACATGAGATCTATTTGTTTCCCCGCAGCACAGAGGTCCATTTAGAGGCAATGCATTTGAGGCTCACGCCAGATAACATCACTAGATGCATTACTTTGTGATGTTATCGCAGGTCTGCATGCAGTGAGTTTGCACAACATATAAATGGTTCTTTGTCTGCTCGAATAGCGAATTTTTTTGCCAATGGGGACTACCAGTGATTATCTACTCACGGAGCACATAGAGAAAAAAATGCAGACATATGTGGATGTTTTCAGCTTCCGTAACTTTAACAGTTTAACATGCTAGTGTAAAATCAGGACTAAAAATATGCTGTTTTCTTTCTCTTCTCCCTCCTTTCATTCATCTTTTCCCCACCTCCCCCTGATTTTTTCTTTAAACTCGCTTTCCACTGCGATGTGGCTGATCTTGGAACTTCCAAATCTGTTTTATTCACCACCTCATCGTTGTCCACATATGTTTCTGTCATTCATTGTGTTTGATTATACATCCTATCATTGTGATCAACCTCATCTATTTTCTGTTTCTGCTCAATTTCTCTTCTGCCACATACGTTTTTCTCCCCCCCCATTCGTCCTGGTCGCTCTCATTTTACCTGTGGCTCATTTCTTTCCTCCATCATCACCCCCTCCATCGCCCCTCCCTCCCTTAACCCGGTTGAACTCGTCTTCCCTCCTTCCTTCCCCTCTGTTTTGCAGAGCACCTGTGACACCCTCCGGAGTCACTCGGACAGTCTCGGATTCACGCCGAACATGTTACCTCGTCACCCGACTCTAGGCAACTTTGAGGAGTTTGCTTGTTGACGACATAAAGTAGGGGTTGTGGGTGGGGTGGCGGCACATCCGGGGAACTTGACAGCAAACTGTGAAATAATGTATGTATTTAGCAGAGTGTGTAACTCACAAGACGTATAGTAGAGTTTATCAACGCCTGAATAGAAATAGAATACTATCATCAGAAGAAAAAGAGACCACTTCCAAAACAGAACTCAGGTTTAACTGCCATGTCGAGGCATTAGTGTTAATTTATTCATGTTTCATTTTGTGGATTTGTTTTTCTTCTCACTCAAGAGTATACAATCAGTGAAGATAAATGTGTCCAAAAAAATGGCTTTCTGACCTGTGTGAAATGAGTTACATAGTACTGTTGCTCTAGTTTTGCTGTACATCAATCCAAAAAAAAAGAAAAGAATACATATGGATTGATATGTGTAGCATTGCAGTTTCTTATAAGTGTTAACGTCTTCAGCACCTAAACAATGCTGTATTGAGTGACCTTATACTTGTCACCAGTTTGAACAGGAGAGCCTTTCTAGAAATCTGCTCGACTTTAATGAGCCGATTGTTGGTTAAAAGAGCTTCTCGCACCTGAATCAAAACACAAGACAAGTGTTTAACGTTGCCTTTTGCTACTATGAGGCTTTGCCTCATTAATTAGATGACTGTGCTTATTCAATTTAAAAACAGAGGAGGAACTTGATTGTATATATGCAAGTATCTAGTTTTGTTCCACGTGGATCCCCGGACTACAGAGTCGGATGTTTTTGTTAACTTAAGTCACTTTTTACACACAGTTAAGGTAAAAAAACAAAAAAAAAGAGAACCAGGAGGCCGAAACAAAGGCTGTTGATTGTAATCTTTTTATCTTTGTATAGCTGACATTTCAATTTTTATTGTTTTCCTCATTTTTGGGGGGATGGTTTTGCTGTGCTGACTGTCACAAAAACAAATAATGCTAGCATGCAGCTTGCTGTAGAAGTTGGCCCTTATTTACATTGAATACATTAGAAGAGAAACAATCAGGCTTTCCTTTTTGCCTTTTTAAACAATTCTAGCTATTTCTCATTACAGTGTCTTAGAGGTGTTCATCAGCACAATCCCCTGTGATAGTAATCTATTGTCTATGGAACATAAGTAAAGTTTAAAAAGGCTTGTCGGTGACATTCCTAAACTTGACAGAAATTTGTAAATACCCGCAGTCAAATCAATGCCATGAAGAAATTCTATACCACTTATGTGAGACATTGGTCAAATATATATATATATATATCTATTTACTGTATATATAAATATAGATATATATGGTTAAAACTGTTTCTTCATCTGTTCTTACACCAGAAGGAATTTGGACTTTCTATCTGAGTGGACCGTCTTTGAGTTTCTGGTGATTATAACGAGTGAATAGACTTTATTAGAATCAAGAGAATTGCCTCAAAACATTAAAAACCACCACGCAGCTCAGCCCCATTCAGTTCAGTTGATTTATAACAGAAATGCATTGTACAATTTACCCATTGTGTCCTTTTATTATTCTTATTCTTATTATTCCAGAACGTGTAATAAGTCACAAATAACAGTTTGTGATGTATAAATGATCAAGTATAATAAACAATATATTTACCCATCTTACCCACGTACACAACTTTTCTTCTTATCTTCTTCGTGTGAGTCTACTTCCTCTACTGTTAATGTTCACTGTTATTTAAATCCTTGACACTACAGTCATGGACTTGTAGGTACATATCCTCACTATAAATACTGAAAATCCAGAGAACAGTTCTGTTTTTATAAATGTGAAACTTTCAAGTATAATAATGCCAATCAAGTAAATGGTGTTCATAACACTGTAGCTTTATTACTCTGTTGTCTGTGTATTAGATGACTGTTGATGTGAAGCACAAACCCTTGGAGATCAGCCATCACTTGAAAAGCCAACGACCGGACGTCTATGGTTGTGACTACCTTATATGGCTCTTATTTTAGCTACACACACGTGGTGTGTTCACTGCTCCTCCATCGTTAATGATATAATAGAGCAAATACTCCCAGAGGAGGCAGAGATCGATCACCTCATGAAGAGACTTTTTATCCAAATGGAAATGTTACTTTTCAGGAAACAAAAAAAGCATGTATCAGTGGTGGTTTGTTTTGAGCAATAAGTGCACTGAATCAGAACCAACTGTTCAAATTGACGTGAAAAAAAATATATTTTGGGTCCCCATTTTCGATTCATGACATATTCAACAGCTGGAATGGACGATGACTGAACAGCTGCAACACAGATGTAAGATAATGATGATTGTATATTCTCCTAAAGAAAAGGGACACGGATGCCAATTCATGTTACGCGATGATGCTATTCTGATGATGCTGCATTGCCTTGATGATTTTTCGAGTGTGTGCGTGTGTGTCATGTTGTCGGGTTAAAAAGCAGAAAAATGACCCAGCATTTACCGCAAAACTGTGGATGAAGGATTTGTGAAAATGGCCTGGGTCTTTACCTCTCTCCCCCCACCCCCTGCCTTACTACTAGTCAGAGAAAAGCAGAGTGTATGTGAACTGGCAGAAACTAATAACTGAACTATTTGTGCTGGATTGATATTTACCGCATAGTTATGGCCAAGTAGAGAACAGTATTCTATATATTTCTGTCACCCAACACCTAGATTTGAACTATTTAATTTAACAGTTAATAATTTATGTCACATCGCCCCATTTTCTTCCTTGCATGACCATTGTGTATTCCTACAGTATTATCTCTGGTCTCTTAATGTAATCTTAGCCATGCTATTCACTTTGTAAGGTCCAAAATGTATTTTCGGAGCCAGATGAATCAAAATGAGTGTTCTCCACATCATGTGATACCACATCTTGAATATTTATAGCATAGAAGAAAATACTCAAACCAGGCTTGGGATCATGCAATACTCAAAAAGAAAGATGCAGTGCAGATGTGGGGAAACTGCATTATCTTTCTATCAATTTGTAGGGATTAAGTAAATATAACGTGGCTTGAAGTGAAATGTGCCTTCAAGACTGGTTGTAACATCAAGATTTTCATGCGCACAAACATCTGGGGAACTGAGCTTGCTTCATCTGGCTCCAACGTGCTTTATGTGCATTTTATTGTAGATATGTGATTTTAACTCTGAACTGTACATTAAATAGTTAATAACAATTAACTATGTGTAACGTAGTCAGTCTTAAGTCAAATGGTCATGAGCATTTCAAATTGCAAACCAAACTGTGTGGCGCTCAAAGGCCCTGAAGACATTTTATCACCTTCACACTGAGCGATGTGATCCTACATGAGCAGATTTGCATGTGAAATAAGAAAACTTTATTTCTGTTGTCATTTTCAGTCATAAGTGCATCGTGTTAACGCAGTGGTCCCACCTATCTGGCATTTTCTGCTGTGCCCATTTCATGTACTGTGTTGTTTTATCAGTGTCTAGGGTAAACCAAATATATCCAACAGTGGCATGTCACTAAGTAGCTAGTTTTGTTGTTTTGACATTGTTTAATCAAACATGGACTAGCTTGTTGTACACTGAAGCTGACAAAATTACAAGTGAAACTAGGGCCAGATCCAGTCTACTGGATTCTTTTATTTTTACAATTTAAAATGTGGCCGTCACAGATCTAACAAAGATGTTCCTGAAATAGTCAAGGTGACTTATGAATGATTCTCTCCACAAGGGTCTGTGTAGACGCTGTTGTGGAGCTCTAAATCGTATCTCACCATCTCTCTCTGCAGATGGAGTTTGCCCAGTTGTCACAGATAAGATCAAGAGCTCCACAACAGCGACTACATCAATGGACTTGATGGCGAGATGAATTCGTCAGCTACTGTTCTGTAGAGAATAAACTTTTAATCTCAATTTTAAAGACAACAAGAACGAGAGAATTTGAACATCATTTCCGTGACGGCCGGGCTCCATGTGATGAGAAAGATCTTGTGATTATGTTGAAAAGGTCCGGAACAGAGACAATTTTGGCAAATACTGCTCCCAAGGTCAAGAATGAACTTCAAATCTCAAAAGCAAAAATGTATTTGTCTTATTGGCTGAAATATACACAGAAAGAATCATTGACATCTGTCCCAAGTTCTACCAACAAAAGCAAATGTACTAGCAAAGTGCAAAATCCACTCTTCATTCAAAATGGAGATCTAACTCTACAGCAGTTGGTCTGAAATCTTGTGTCGCTATGAGATAATGAAATACTGAGAGCAAATGCTTTTGTGTTTTTGTCATTATAACTTAATCCACACACACACAACCTTCAAAACATTTTGAAATCCTAAAAAGAGCCGGCTAAACGCTAAAGATCCGAGTATCATGAAGTCATTCAAAAGGAGAGTTTCTGTACCAAATGAAGCTGTGCTACATCAAACGAATGCAAAAAACATGAGCAGACATTCCATCATTAATAAATACATGCATCCATTATCATGTCTTACATCAGCTAAATGAAAATAAATCATTTCCCTATTAACACAGTCACTTCAAACAGCTCATTATGTAGGCTTTTATGGGATGAGTAGCACTGTAACAATCTGGAGTAAAATAACACTGCAAGCTGTTAACCATGTTAATATAAAGTAACCAAATGGAAACAGCTAATGGTGCAAAACAATCATGAAAATACAGATTATTAGTGGATTTTTTCAGCTCTAATATAACTATTACAAAAGCATTATTAAAAAAAAAAAAAAAGCTATTAGTACAATAATGATAAAGAAAAAAATGAATGTGTGTGTCACTAATGGTCCACTAGTCATTAACATATATATACTGTATATATTGGCCCATTTATTGATAACCGGCTATAATCCTGGCTGTCAGTGTTCAACATATTTAATAATATTAATAACTTGACGATTTAAAATAAAACTGTCAGTTACAAAGTGCACGAAAGACAAATACAAAAAGGGAAACAAAAAGCCTGAGCAAAAAGAAAATTATAAATTAGCTTCCCGTGCTATTATACAATCTCGTAACAGGTAGTGGGACAGAGAGTTTTACTGTTGGTGCGTGAAACATCAGTATGACAAGTCTGTTCTGGTCTAAAAAATTTAAAAATAAAGAAAATTAAAAAACAAGGGTATTTTACATGTCTGTAATTTCAAAATAATCATTTCCTGGGAAGTTTCCAAGGACATAAGTATTTGATTTGGTACTAATTGGTGTTTAAAAGCCAGTTTAACCTCAAGAGTCTCAGTGCAAATAAGGCTTGGGCCGATATTGGATATTATCGAACATCATGATATTTGCTGTCATGTGCAATATTTTTAATAACGAATATCCAAAAGCTGTTACAGCATCTATGGGCTTTTATTCTGAAAAGCAAAACATTGGCCTGATGTAGCAGCAGGCACGCAACGCTTTAATATACAGACACTGACAACTTCGTTTCTAAGAAGATTGCGAGCTCGCTAATGAGGCAAACTTTAGGGTTTAAAGAGGGAGAAAATGGCCTGCCAAGGGATTTGAATGAGGCTACATGTGGTCTTTGCTGGAAACAAGTGCAAAATAACCATAAATTTGCGGTCTCACCTCAGAGTAGATTACCCAGCGCAATTTGCTTGAGCAACGATAATATTATCTATCGCAAAATTTAGGCAGAACAATATCGGGATATAAAATGTTACATATCAGCCAGGCCTAGTGCAAATGATCATCTGAACATGCAAAAATCTTAAAGTTGTTCATCTTTTCCTATAATAAAAGAATAACTTATGAATATTAGTCAGATTTAACTGGAAAAGTTCTTTCAAAGAAAGAAATCAGTAACAATAATTAGTACCAAATGACATACTGTAGTTAAATATCCTGAAGAAATTACAGACGTGTAAAATTAGGTGTTACATAAATAACATACAGTCCTTAAAAGAGACATTGAGTTAAAGCCTTTACAACTTTCCAATGAATCGCTCGCTTGTGGTTCTAAAACTTACAAATCAATCTCTTTAATTAAGCGGCATTGTAGCGTTAGCTGCCCCAGGAAACTGTGGTCTCCACTTAGAGCAAATATATCTGTGGATATTAGCACAGATGTATCAGTACCAGCATACATTGTGGCTAACAAGCAACAACAAACTACAGAGGACAAATGCCAAAGATCTAATAAGCAAATTTAAATGTCATCAAGGAAAAACAAACTAATACTGGCTGATAAATCATCGTCATATTTTCTGAACTCCCGTATCGGTCGAGCTACAGTTTCCACTGATGTTAAGACTTTGTAATAATGGAAGCTAATTGGCAAAATACATCACAACAGCAACAGAAACCAGATTGTTCAAGAGGCTGTTTGAGTAACTGATGCAGCTAAATCCAAGTATCTCAAATGAATTCACCAAGATTAAAAAGGTCTATTTTCATTCACGCTCAGCTATTAGAAACAAACAAACTGCACATGTTAATTTCAGTCTTATTGGAGCAGTGGGGCTTATTGTTGACAACCATTTCCACAGGTATAAAATGTATTCAATGCAACACATAGTGCACCCTCCAGCATTTTGTGCTAATTAACCGGGAGGCGTATATGTACCAAATTAACAGGCTTGCAACTTAAAAAGAACCTAAAACCTTGCAGAGCCACTAGGACTTTGTTCCACACAGAGGCACAGCAGAATTAAAGCGGGGGAGGGAGTGCTTGAAAACCAGTGAGGGATTTGCCTTGTTGGGGACTGGTCCTAATGACCCAACAGAGGGAAGGATGGAAGGATGATTGATTCTGGCGGCTGAAGTTTAGTGAGAGGCAATTTAGCATTTAGGGTGGGCAGAAATCGGCGAAGTAAGGGTGCTGCAAGGCCTCCTCTGCAGAGATCCTCTGGACAGGATTACATTTCAACAGGTTCTGGTTGAGATGAAAGGGAACATTTGAATCAGCAAAAAGCAATAACACATTTGTGACAAGCAAGAAAATATAGTAGCAACATCTGGTGGGTCATTTTAGCTTAGTTATTGAACTGTTTGTGCAAACAATCATAGAACACAGACGGAAATTAAAAAGAAAGATTATTAATGACAATCATTTTTGAATGTTGGGGCGTGTGTATATACAAAGCCAAACACTGGTGCAGACCCACTTATTCTATTGGCAAGCTAAAAGTGAACGTACCTGGAGTAGATCTCGTCCTGTGCTACTTAGTTTGGGGACCACGTTCACCAGTGAGGTGGTGGCTGGATACATGGGATATGGCTGCAGGTAGGAAAAGAAACTGTAAATAATAGTTTGGAAGGGAGAGAAACAGAAAAAACAGTAACATATGGTGTATACTCCATCCACTGTGGGTAATAATTTACCTTGTAATCAGGGAGTTTTGTCATCGTCTGCCACTGTTCTTCAGTCGGTGTACCCAACAATGTACCGAGTGGTTAAAGAAAAACTTGTTGAAAACAGAGGGATGTGTCAAACCTGTTAAGACTCACTGTTTGTAAATCATTGATCACAGACTAGATCCATAGTTCTGGCTGAACAAACCTCATTGGTCCCCAATATCAATACCTACTAAAGTTGTCAAAAAAAGATATCTGAAGATTCTTTTCAACTGGTCGTCCACATCGTTCCCGGGGAATAAAGGCCTTCCAGCATTAGCCAGCTCTGAATGGGACAAGAAATCAAAATGGAATACAATTAATATTTTGTATACGGCTTGATGGACACACTTTTCTACGTATTCACCAGAAAACACACAGATTCAAGTCTACATGAAACATGAACACACAGAACCACAAAACTACAAACAACATGTAAAACAAAGTGTTTGCATAAGTTAAAGCATGTCAGGATAACAACACTAAAGGCTAAAATAAAGTATTTCTACTGTAGTCCTGGCCTGCCTTACTCTACAAGCTGCACATTTTTAGGGCTCAACAAAAGAAATTAACACGCATTTTTGTTTCCTGAGCTGATGCTGTTAGTAGCTAAGGAGTGAGTCATCTCACTTCTTTCTCATCTATGTTGACAGCTGCACATTGACAATACCGAACTGGCACTCGCCATAATACGGTGGCGGGTAAAGTCTGACTACGTACTGCTCGGTTTGCCGCAGGCTTTAGAGCAAGGCGGATAAGATTAAACATGACAAGTAACTTTAGTTCTTGTTGTTATTTCATAACCTCTAATTAAAAAAACTATTTGTTGAGGGGAAAGTAAAACTTGACTCATAGCAATTATATTTCTGATCCAAATGAGAAAAAAGCTGTAAGTAAAAGGAATAAAAGCCATAAAACAGGCAATATCACAGAAAAAGAAAGAGAGGAAAAGTAATGCAAAAATAGAGATAAATAAAAATAAAATCAATAAAGGACCATAAGAGGACGACATAAAGGGCTGAAATTGTCTGCTAGAGAGCTCTCTTGGACGATTTGACAGAGAGACAGCCCTAAACCCTCGCGGACTTACTGGGAACGAGTCTCAAAGTCTGTAACTCTGTGAGTGCTGACGTTGGGATTGTGCTCAAGTCACACCAGGTACCAGAGCAAAGTGAGAAAGCAATTTAACAAACCTGCAAATATGCATCCAGCAGACCACATGTCAATTGAGGTAGAATAAAGTTTAGCACCAAACAGCACATCTGGAGGCCGATACCACAATGTCACCACCTACAAACAAATCACAGAGTTAAGTGTTAGACTTAGACCAATTACAGCAGTTATCACGACCATTAACTGATGTTAACAATGTTCAGACATTGGCGTTGATGACTGCTCTCTGAGGTGGGTGTTATTTTGTCCTGACACTAATTGTACAAGCACTGTCACCAACAGTAAGCAGTCATCTTACAACAGCTCTCTGGTTCCCTCGACACCTTCTTGACATTTTAACAAACTGCAGCTTAATCGACCGTCCAGTGTTTTACAGACATCTATTTTTCCCGGTTATGTGAAACTGTTTGGTGAAGAGGTGCACTGACAGAACAGTGTAAAAAAATCATAAAATCAAACTATAGAAAAGTTTCCCAGAGAGAATGTGTGGGCCGACTGAAAGCAGTGCTTTTGTTTCAGCTTGAAAAGTTTAAAAGTTCAACTCGGTACAGGAGTTAATTATGAGACCACCTGCTAGAGAGTCGCAGAACAACTTTTCAAAGTCATTTTACAGAGAAAAAGAGGAGTAAAATTGTGACATAAATGTACTGTTAAGCTGTTGAGTAGTTTGAAAATGTTGAAGTCGGGAACATTTGCAGAGTTCATTTCTTATTTACAAAAAAGTGACGCACAAAGACATAAATTGAGCGCGTTCTATCGCTTTTTTAATGCTTTACAACACATCCTGCAGCACTCTGTTTCAAAGCCACCTGTGGGTTGTGGGACATTTTTAATTCATCTGGGTGACTAGTTTAATGCAGAAGAACTTCAAAATTAGTGTGGGGGACTCTGCATATGCACTTTTCTTGCATAAAAAATGCTTATGCGCCTGAATTAAACCTCTGTTACTGCTTTAATTTAACTCTGAGTCTTTATAAAAACTTAATAAAAAGTAGAACTGTAATGAACTCCACTCAACTATTTTCTTGGATTTTTAGAGATCCGACTTGGGTGGAAATAATGCTTGTAATTCAAACAAAATCCCCATACTATCAAAAGAAGTTCAGCCACTGTGTTAATCTATGCAGCGTGTTATGTATCACATCCAGTACATAGTGTGAAACAACTGCAGGATCCATTCATTTCTTCTTGCAGAAGAGTCTCAGGGAAATACATCCTCTGAAATGACCTTTTAAAATGACCTAACTTCAAGCTTTGTTCCCCTCTAGGTTTTCTGTTTATTACATTTTCAGATCAGCGGTGTCACCCTGGGTCAAGAGTCCCCTCTTGAGATTGGCTCGCCGGGCCCTTAGGTCAGCCAACCAAAAACCACTAAACCTTCCTGAGACTCGCCTGTCATTTCTTTGATGGCATCAGCAACAACAACAACACACAAATGAAACACTACTTAAGCTGCTGCTGTGTGTTATACCCTATCCTCCATCACTAATTTAGCTGATTCAGGACATCGGAGAAACAAATCGAGGCCATCAACAAACACAATTGGGTGTCCCTGATACATACTGAACATTGCTGAAGTGTCCAAGAATCTGCAATTGCTGCTGCAGTTTGCTAGTTGATTGCTACTACTGTGCCATATTTTGATATTAATTTTAACACCGAGATATAGATTTTTAGGTCATGTTGTCCAGCCCGAAATATTGCTCTATTTGAACATGAAATGGCTTATTTAATGCACCAAAGTAGTGAGATTTCCAGCAACACTTAGTGGCACTGCACAACACCATCTTATGGTTTGAGTGTCATCTATTAGGGACTAAATGCGATATCATCTGTGTGTGTGTTTATGAATATTTTTGCACTTGTATTTTACTTATCAGAGACTGCTCATGTGACCGACCTAATGGCAGTGTTGCCTGGCACATCACTACTTTAGAGCATTAAAATAAAAACTGGATTTTGGAGCACTGCAGTGTGCGTTTCATTTGTGCATGCACACTTATTTTTATCATATTATTCAAATTAGAAATACATAGGGCTGAGAGATATCATAGAAAATAGAAAAATGTCAATCCTTTGACAAATGCTTATCATTTATGTCATTGGGTTGCAAACCCAAAAAGTTTTTTTCATGATTTGGGCGACGCTTTGCATTCTTCTGCATGGCTTCAGGCAGGAAATGTGCATGAATGCAAGACAAACAAACATGGAGGAGAGTGAACAGGTTTAGGTTTGTACCTAAAAGAGTTGCTTGTTCTGTCGCATGGACGTGGTTTGTGTATGAAAAGTCTGACACTGACCATATATCTATTAAACAACACAAGTTTGTATAATGAAATTTCTGTTGCAATTCCCTAAGCTTCTCTAACTTCTCTCTTCTTCTAACCCTACAGAAGGGTGTTGGACCATCTATATAAGCTATACAGACATAATACAGCTTCTATGACAGCCTGAATTCAAGAGCACAAATCTCTTCATATTGTTAGTTAAAAGCCCGCAATAGCAGTCAAACTATTCAGAAGTCATTCTGCGACTTGGTTTCTCTTCAGATACTGAATGTGCCAAAAACCAATGTGAATGTCACACAGATGAAACAAGTCAGTCATTAGCACCTGCTGTGTTAATGAAGTACAACCTACCTCTGCTGAGTAACACCTGACAGGAATGCCAAAGGCTCGAGCCAACCCAAAGTCAGCCAGCTTCAACTCTCCATTCTATAGAAAGAGACACACATTATCACACAGTCATGGGTGATGTTAACACAGCTTTTACAGTGCATCAGATTTAGCTACACATGTCACACATACTGTTACTTATTTAACAAGTTACAGGTTTGTTTTTGTTTGCCTTCCTCAAATGATTTTCTCATACAGGGAGTTATGAATATTTACCAGCCTCCAAGTCAAAGTCCACATGCACCTAACCACTCACTCTGTTTATGAGGAGATTCTGCGGCTTCAGATCTCTGTGAAGAACGTTTCGACTGTGACAGAAAGCGAGGCCTTTCAACAGCTGGTACATGAATGACTGCAAGTGAGAGAGAACGAGTTTAGAGACAAAACAACTGACAGCAACTGACATATCGATGACAATCACAGGCCAAACATGACGCTATCTAAAAGCCAAGCTGCATCGCTCTTGGTGAAACTTTTTTCATTGGCTAGGTTTATTTTACCTTCACAGTTTCAGGATCTAGATCCCCATTGCAGCTGTCAAAATACTTCTTCAAATCCTGCAGATGATAAAAGACTCACATTAGCCTGAGAAAGTATACATTCAAACATATGGTGTTTTTGGGGTGACTCTATCTCACCTGATCACAATATTCAAAAACCAGGGTTAACTTCTTGTCACTGTGCAAAACATCATGTAGTCTGGAGGAGACAGGACAGCTTTAAGTTGATGCTGGTTGACATAGGGTTAAATGCAAACTGCTGGGTATATTAACTCATCTGACAAACAGTGAAAAACAACCTGTCACTCCCACATAATAACAAGTTGGCTTCAGCTCGGGCTGCAGACTGACCTGACAATGTTTTTATGCTTTAGCTCCTTCAGAAGACAGATTTCTCTCAGGGCAGAACTTGGCACCCCCTGAAAGAAATGACACCCAGCTTCATTAGCACTAGCATGCTAACAGCTTGCTAGCATTCAATGAATCTAAAACGTTACTATGAAAACGAACCTCGTCGTCGTCGTCCAACCTCACCCTTTTCAACGCCACAATTTCGTGGGTTTCTCTGTTTTTCGCCTTGAAAACTGTCCCATATGTACCTGCGAGGCGGATAACGTAAAGTTCAACCTCAGTTATCGTACTGATGAATGAGCATAGCAGCGTTCAGAGGTGCTAGCATTAGCTTGTAGCTAGTATTAATATCGAATACGCTGTCAGACAGAAAACCTCTGGCAAATCGTGTCACTAACATATTATAGTGTAAGTAAAAACTGTACACGCTGATTTGTATATGGTTAACTAACTAGGAAATTAGTTACAGTAAGCACACGGTTTACAATCAAGCTTTAACGTAAGCTAGCTCTGCATGCTAGTTAAGCAAACCAGGGTAACTAGCTAATATTAACTTTATAAAGAAAAGCGTAGGAAACTTACCCTCTCCGATTTTTTCAAGCTTTTCATATTTCTGCATGTTTGGCCAGTGAAGCCAGCCTTTAACGGGCTAGCAACCAATGAATGATTAAAGCCCCAAACGGGGGTAAATAATGTTATGATAGCTAGCGTTAGCTTTAAGCTATCTTCACTTGCTGCTCCTGGTCGGTCTGCAGCAAAGCTTCTCCTCTTGTCGGTCATCTAGAGGCCAAGGGATGAACTGCAGCACAGGTTGAAACCCAGGCCAAAGATACCAAATCATTGCAGGATGCTGTGACATTTTCGGAGCAATTTTCTACTCTTTGAAGACATTTTACGGCAGATTTAGGTTGTAAGGAGAAAACAAAATGAGTGTATCCAGATGGTAAACTTGTTCAAGTACAATATTCACTCTCAGACCCACATACTTTGCAGGATGTGAAGCCCAATCTGCCTGTTTAATGTTCAAATTGATACAAATCTTAGCTTCTCACTTGTTCTATTTAGCATATTGGCACATAATGAACAGTGATGGCTTATAGTCACCTGGGACATTCATGTCAAAAGAGACATTAAAGGATTAATTCACCCGAAAATGAAAATTCAGTCATTCTGTGCTCACCCCCGTGTTGATGGAAAGTCGAGTGAAGCTTCGCAGTCCACAAAACATTCCTGGAGCTTCGCAGCAGTCTCCTAAACAACTTGAGTAGATGGGGACTTGTTTTAAAACATAAACAAAACAACTGAAATAAAGCACAAAATGGCTCCGCAAAGCCCGTCCAGCGCAATTCAAGTCATCTGAAGCTCTGCAAACTGATTTAAACCCTTTTTTAATCTTCACTGTAGCTGCTAAACTAAAAAAGCATTAGTGCTCACCCCATCTCAAGTGGGTGCACAAGTTTGACTGTGTCGGAAAAAACGCCAGACAAGCTGTATGGAGCCATTTTATGTTTTTCTTCTTCTTTTTCTGCACATTTTAAAACAAGTCCCCATCCACTTCAATTACCTAGCTGAATGCTACAACGCTGTTCAGCTGTGAAGCTCCAGAAATGTTTTGCCGACTGCGAAACTTCACCCGATCTTCCATCATCATGAAGCTGAGTAGATAATGTCGTCATTTTCAGTTTCAATTTGGTGAAATTATCCTTTAAAGTCATACATCACACATTCAGGGAAAACGGTGGTTGTAAAAATGTTGTAATTTCCAGCAGTTATGATAAAATAGATTTGACTACAGTTAGTGTGACACATCCTGAGGTAGATTCGTGCTTGAAAAGTTTACACCCCTGTAAGGGAGGTTATATTGGTGCCAGAACAGCCGTTCCTCCCAAGATGTCACATCTAAACAGAATGGATGACTGTGAGGAGCGACTGAAGCACAGAGTAGAAATTACATCCTGCTTCCTTTTTTCCCCGTAGAGAGCGAAAAGATTTCAACTGCAGAATCACAACAAGAAATGACACCATCCACGAAAGACATACTGTTCGTTATTTAGGTGCAGTGTTCAGTTTCTTCTGTACGTGTGACCAAATGTGTGTTGTGATTCATACAAAAGGAAAATACAGTACATTCTCATTAAAGCAAAGTTTAATTATGTTTTCTATTACATTATAATTATAATTCTGTACAGGATAAGAGAAAAACAGTGTTATGAAATATCCTTTTGAGTGAGATACTGTACAGTAGTGTGGTTTGTTCCTCATCACAGGCTGATGCAGTTGGTCCGCTTACACATTTACATACAGTTTGTCATAAAACTAGCTTTTAAATTTACATAACGTGTTTAAAATGAATTATCTGTTCAGGCAAGACTTCCCTATGAATTTCATTACTCTTGGTAGTCTCACTGTAGAGCTACAGTAAACAACTTCTGGTGTGTTCATTTCTGCCCCTCAGCTCTTTGCCTGCGGATCAGATCAGAATAAAGTCCTCCTTTGCTCAGCAGCTCCAAGTGAGTCCCAGCCTTAAGAGAAAAGAGGGAGCTGTTAGATAACATCAAAACGTATATCACAGTCAGTGCATTGAGATGGAAGCGAACAATATACCTGTAGGATCTCTTGTCAGTACCTCTTTGAACTTGTAAGTCAAATAAAGAAGCCGAGAGGAGATAAGAGCGCCTCCATCTCTCCGAATACCTCACCTCCACAATGCGGCCGTTGCTCATGACACAGATGAGGTCGGCCCCTTGGATGGTGCTCAGCCGGTGGGCGATGATAAGCACGGTGCGACCCCTTGTGGCTCTGTCCAGAGCCTCCTGCACCACACGCTCGGATTCTGCATCCAGGGCGCTCGTGGCCTCGTCCAGCACCAGGATGCTGGGGTTCTTGATCAAGGCGCGGGCAATGGCGATGCGCTGTTTCTGGCCACCTGATAGCGTCACACCTCGCTCACCTGGGTTAGAACTCTGCGGCTTAGTATTTAAATGGAACACAAATTTTATGTGTCTTGTAAATACCTAAACGAGGGCACATACCGACCACAGTGTTATAGCCGTCTGGGAAAGCTGTAATGAAGCGGTGAGCGTTGGCCTGCTTGGCTGCGTTAATGACCTCAGCATCTGTGGCCTCAGGCTTCCCAAAGCGGATGTTCTCCATGACGGATGATCCAAACAAAACGGGCTCCTGCAGAGACACAGGGTTGGTGATGAAGACTGGACATGCAAAAATGTTTCTAAATAATAGTTTGCTTAAAATGACAAACTATTGTTTTTAAAACTGAGATGGATTAATAATTAACCTAAACCCAACATATCTTCAGCCATCACTTTGTGGACTACCGCTCTGAAGCCTCAAGTTTTGCATTATGGCTGTAGCCATCTTGGTTTTCAAGGCCAGAAGTGACCATTTTTTAACAAGGAGGTGGAGCTGGAGATGGTATCCTGATTGGATATGATGGAGACCCCGAGGTCATGCGGTGGTAGCAACTTAATACCCTGCTTCATCGTCTGTTTTACTCTAAATGGGATCATCATTTACATATGAACATCATGCTGTATTGAAGAAGACTTGAAACTAGCGACTGAGAACACAAACTCATTAGGAAACTATTAACTGAGGTAACAAATAAAAGGAGAAGTAGGGTCATTTTCTTATAAGCTTACACACAATCTGACTTAATTTTGAAACCAGTGGAGTCGCCCCCTGCTGGCGAATAGAGAACAATGTAGATTTAAAGCATCTCTGCATTGCCTTCACTTTTCAGACCCAAAAACTCTGTCCGGTCTTTACCTGATTGATAAATCCAATGACTTGCCCCCTCATCCAGGACAAATCAAGAGTTCGAATGTCAAGTCCGTCCAGCATGATAACACCACTGGTTGGGTCATAGAAACGCTCCAGCAAGGACGCCACAGTGGACTTCCCTAAAATGTATCAAATGAATCATTACAGGCTCACGGTCACATTGTTTACACGTCATACGTTTGCAATCAGAATCGTTACCTCCTCCAGATTCTCCAACAATCGCGACGGTTTTAGACGGTGGCAGCGTCAAGTTGAACCTCTTCAGGATCTGATGGCCAGGTCTTGTTGGATAGCTAGAAGTACATATATTAAAAAAAAAATTATCATCTGATATTCATGTTCAGTTAGCGTCTAGAGTTGTCTTGAAATTGACTTTTGTTTTGTATTCACCTGAATGAAATGTCCATGAAATCCACTCTTCCTGTCAGAGAATGGTACGGGATGCGTCCTCCTCCGGACAGGGGAATAGTCGGCTTCAGAGACAGGTATTCAAAAACCCGAGCACCAGAGCTTATTCCTCTCACCATCTGTAACGAACGTAAGAGATTGGCTAGATTTCTGCCTGAATAATATTTCAGATTTCTACAAATATGTGTCACTCCTATGAGTCACGCTCAACACACATATATCATTTTTACTTACCTGTCCAAAAAGGATGGAGATACTGGCCAATGACCTGAGAACAAAGAGAATACAGGAGTTATAGCCTAAACATCAGCTACATTTCAACGACTAACGTTGACTGTAAATGGTCATAACGAGCAGTGATTGTAGAACAAGTTGTGTCTTCTACCTCTGAACAGTCTGAGAAGCAACCAGGAAAGACATGAGGTCTCCAGGGGACATTTCATTGCTCGCAATTAAAGTCCCTCCAGCAAAAATGGTTCCGAGGACAATGCCTGTATTAATGGCACACAACACAAAAACATGACTATACAGAGTATCATGAGACGTGTTTATCTGTTTCCATCATAAAATACACTCACAGTTCAGGGTGATGTTTGACAGTCCTTGGAAAACTGCTATTCCAGCACCAAGATTTTCATTCAAGTCACATGATTTGTCAACCTCGTATGCATATAACCTGTAGGAAAAAGATTTGGGAAATTGAGTCCATACATACATTTTTGGAAACAGGGTTTCGATCTCTGTCCTGATGAGTGTTTTAGCACCGTTTCAGAAATAATCTCTGTCCACATTAACACCCCTGAAAACGCACATCACGTGGCCATTCGTGTACACTGGGCATGCCTGTGCCGTTGTTGACAGAAAGCAGATACTATACTCTGGTCGAAGTTGTTGCTTAGTTACAGAAACTTCCATTCTGTCAATGACCAAACACAAATACTCCAATATCATAACACATACGCCGAGTTCACATTTGCCACTAATGCTACACACACAGATAAGGCCTTAATTAGGAAGCAAACATGTGTGTCCAACATTGTCTCTGACTTCCAGCACACTGAGTCTAAGTCTATGAGTTCATCAAAACGTGGTCTCACTCACTGGAGCTCCCGCTCCTCCATCGCAAAAGCTTTCACTGTCCGCACATTGCCAAGCGCCTCATCTGCCACTCCTGTTGCTTTTGCCACCTTAAGTTAAGCACATTTAAGTCAAGACATATTAAACCTTGTTTGTCAAAAAATTATACATGCTGTAAGTACAGACACTGAAAATGAATAGCTTGGTTCGTTATGTAATAACATACTTAAGTTTCATGGTATCAGTGCAAAGACTGGTTCTCAAAACCACCAGAAATCTGAAGGCAAAGACTGCCGAAGGCTTATTACTTTTACTTGGACTTATAATAATATATCTCACAATACAAGCATTAACATAGACATATCTTTCTGTTTGCGTGTCAGCCCACACAATGATGAGAATCTGAGTAGGTGTCAAGAAGAAATTGTAAAGAAACTTTTTAATATTTGTAGGCAGAAGTGAGAACAGATCTAAATATTTATATATACTGTGTTAAGACAAGAGGAGGTAGAGTACGTTGACCACCATGCTGGCATTTTGAGTCACACCTGTTCTGATTTTGCAGCCCCTTGTGACTACCAAAATTTCTGAACGAAAGGATAATAATACTACATCACCTGTTCTTGAGCCAGACGCGACAGTTTGCGGAGGAATGAGCCAAAGAGTGCACCTGCTCCCACGAGACACGGGAGGACAACTACTGTCAAGCCTGTCAGTTTGGGGGAGATGACGTAAAGAGAGACGAAACATCCAATTGTCTGTGTGATACTCCGCAGCCCCTGCAGATATGCAAGAAACAAAACAAAACATGGGAATAAGGAGGCTAAAACAATATAGCACGTTACTTATTATTTTACATCACAAATATAGCACTTCTTACCTGAGAGATGACAAGTTTAAAGGATGACTTAAACTCCTGAATGTCAGCAGTCAAACGATTCACCAGCTGTCCAGTTTTATTGGCGTCATAGAAAGCCACATCTTGCCTGAGACAAAAAAAATAACACTGACTGCAGATGTAGTCCATCCATGAGCTTAATAATGGACCATTAGCATATAAATGACAGCACCATCGCTGGTGACCAGTGCAACA
Source organism: Pagrus major (assembly GCF_040436345.1). Classification (NCBI taxonomy): domain Eukaryota; kingdom Metazoa; phylum Chordata; class Actinopteri; order Spariformes; family Sparidae; genus Pagrus; species Pagrus major. Next base: position 20,371,809 of record NC_133235.1, on the reverse strand, counting down.
ACACTGATGGATTTATGTACCTCAGTAAAGATGCAAAAAGGGTTTTCCTCATGTCTGCTGCCACTCTCTCCCCCACCCTGGAAAGCAGGATGATGTAGCCACTTGTCAGCAGGCCCTGCACAAAGGAGGTGATTAATGACCAGTGCAGCAGAACATTTTCCAAAAAAAACGGCGGTGACATTTATAGGTTTTCTTGCAGATTATTTTTCTTCACAATGGATGTGAGTGGAACAGAACGTGCAGACATGCTAGGGTAATAAGCATCATAGCTCTTAGGAAAATGGACTTTCTCAAGCCATAACATCGGCAAGCTATAACTGAGCAGAATGATTAACACACCAACTACAGCCTGGTATCATAGAGATACACTTGTCTTCTTCATTAACGCTTCTCTGACATAGTTTCAGTAAAAATATAGCACAATTAAAAGCTTCATAAAGTGGTCGTTATTTCAGAGCTGTTATATTGTCCAGGTGTTACTTTTATGGCGTCCACCCCCTACATTTCTTCACAGGTAATTAACAGAGAAATAAATGTCTAGTTATTATCCTCTATATCAGTGATTCCCAAACAGGAGTACTTGCACCCCAGGGGGGAGACTTCTGTTGTTGCTAGGTTGCAAATGGAGAGATTGTAAATGTAGCTCAACTACAATTTCAAAAATTTTAATTCATGATTTGATTAAAAAATACATCCACGTATCGAGTCAGCTATAAATGATTAATTTAGGTGATGAACTCATTTGGCTGTGGGGGTTAGGTCATACGAAAAGGTCGGGAACCACTGCCCTATATTACAAGTACAAGCACAAGACTCCATGCGTAAATAAAACACCTGACTGGACAATGATAGTTATATTAGACGTACTGTATATCTCCACTTGACAGTAGAAAAACAATGGCTGATTGTACTCGTCTCTTGTCAAAGCTCTGGCACAGTAAGTTGTGAAATTGCTTGGCAGAATGACAGATTTATTTACTTACCTGGAGACCATACATTGCAAGTAATTTTAGTGCTGGACCTCTTATCTCCTGGACATAATTCCTTGTATGTTCTCTCAGGTAGCCTGCCACAACATTCACCAGGTCGCCAAGCATCAGGGGGATTTTTATGTTCAAGATAGCTGCGCCAAAGGCAAGCTGGAAAGAAAAATACTCAAATTAGTTGCATGTCACATCATATTTTATTTTATAAACACTGAAAACATGTTTGGGTGAACTGATTTTGAGCTTACCACAACAGCACCGATGAGAGCAAACAGTTGAGGCTTGACAAATTCCCACAGGATATGCCATTTGAACTCAGGCACAGGGTTTTTGGCTACAACCTCCACAGGGATGTTGTTATTCTCATCTGCCTCGCAGTAAGCTACGTGGCAAAACAGTCGTGCGGAGACAGTGAGCGCTGCTGGTCCCAGGATGAACTTCAGAGCTACTCCCGGGGGTTTGGATGTTCGGGTGGTGGAGTGGCGGACAGCTCTCTGAGTGAGGCTCCAAAAACGGCTGATGGCATTTCCAGGCTGCTGTGAGGAGCTGTGAGCTTTAGATCCTGGAGATGTGTACCACCTGGATATAAAAAAAGAATATTAAAGTGACATTATGTAACTTTTCACCTTAAAATATAAGCTTTAAAATCATTTTGGTACAGTGTCTTGTAATAGGGTGAATGGTGTCTCTGTCTCAGCCACTCCGCCCCCCTATCACTTGTTTCTGCACTATGTAGCTTCAGTGAGAGGGTAGGATCACAGCGTCACATACATGTTGACTTCCACATACAAGTTTTCAACACGTAACATTGTTATGACGTAATGAGTTTTGTTTGTAGTTAGCACCTACGTTACGTCTGAAAAATTGTTACAGACCTGGGATTTGTATTTGAAACAGTGGTGTTGCAATCAGAAACTGTAGAAAATGACAGTTTCTACATAATGTTGTTTTAATACAATTAGGCATTCAATAATTGATCATCAAAGTATTACAAAGCTAATGTAACAATGGTCAAGGCTGAAGAAATTCAGACTGATATATAAAAAGGATGTAACTAGTATAAATCTGATGATTATTTTTTCAATTAATCATCATTAATTAATCTTATCTAAATCTTACATTGGACTCAACGGGAAGGGATTGCATCAAGGGCAACCAAGTTGCTTGTTTTGACTAAAACTCAAAGTAATTCAATTTACAGTGATGTAATATAAGACACTGGAGCAGCTGAAACAATTAATTGATTATGAAATTTCACCACAGGCCTGATGTTTTGTCAGTTTTACATTGTAGACCTGAAGAAACATGATCTCATTTGAAATTGTCTTTTAAAGTTGAAAAGACAAATGAAATTAAGCACAAATATGTTGTTTATTAACTTTTAACTTTCTGTCATCTAATTATTGTCTGTTTGGGATTACGAACTACGTTGAAAATCTCTAATAAAGTCACGTAAACCTGGAAATAATTGGAAAGGTTGAGGACTCAAGGAAGTAAATGAAAGTGTCAGAAGTCAAACTGTTATTCTGAGCAGGGGGGGGGGACTAAAGGTTTCTAAGGGGGCAGTGCATCAGTTGTATCCAAAGCACGATCAGGCAGACCCAAAGTGACCACACCATCATGTGATCAATACATCAAGCTTGGTTCACTGAGAGATGGAGTCACTGATACAGAATTTGCTCAATAAACAACGCAAGACACCAAGCAGCAAAAGTACTGTCAAAAGATGCTGTCTCATAGTGGTCTCAAAGGACGGGTAGCAGTTTCTAAACCACTTCTCAGGAGGGGAAACAGGGCCAAGTGCTCCAGGCAGGCTAAAAAATACCAGATTTTCACAGTAGATGACCAGAAAAAATGTCTTATTTACTGATGAAGTTTATGGCAGATACAAAAGGACGTATGTAAGGAGACAACAAGGGAGAAACAGTAAAACATAATTTATTATAATATATCATACTATATATCATAATATTAACATAATTATATGGGGGAAACAAATAGTATTACATTACTTTAGGACTCACTGCTCCTAAGTACTCTATCTATCCATGAACACTAATGAAACCTCATATGCAAAGATGTACTGTTGAGAAAATCAAAGTAGGCTAAGCTTATCAGTGTTGATTAACTAACACATGGCCCACACAGCAGCTACAGGTCGGCTGTCACTAGCTAATGTAGTTGCCGGGTCACATTACCCTACCGTGCAAGTCTCCATATCTCTGCTGTTTTACTGCGTCGCGGGTATAACGACAATGACCGCACCGGAGCACTGACGTTTGCTCTACAACAGAGTAGCTGGAACATAATTCACGCCTGTTTTCTATTAAAAAACGCTCATTAGATCAAATGAATCGTTAAGCTGTACAGTAATCCACAGGCAACCTGCAGGCTGCCATATTGGCTCTGACCCAGGGTGCATTGCATGTAGCTCGAGAGGAGGTCATCTTTACGGTAAATATCGGTTTGTGGCGGCGAAAAGGAGGTTTGTTTCATAACAGGCAACAAACTGACGAATATTTAACGATTTGTGCAACGTTGTTGAACAGAGACACGACAAAAATCTGACTTTCTTTGGGGAAAGCTCGAAAAAAACTACAATCCTGACCCGGAAATGACGGCGGGTAAAAACCGGAAGTGACGCCAATGACGTTTTGTTGACATTTATTTGTGAAAGACAAAAACAGTGGACACACAGAGGATGGTGTATTTTTGGAAGCCAACCAGCGGACCTCGGGACAAACTGAAGACCACCGTGTCGTGATTTAAACGCAGCTGTGGTCACAGATTGGACTCTCAAAGCGACGACGAAAGCAGATCTGGATCAGCAGATGGACGGAGCAAGTCGGGAACAAAACAAACCGTGTCACCGTGACTACACGAGAGGCTGAATCATTCACAGGCTAACCAGACAGCAGACACTTGAGTTAGGTTTTAACGTTATTTTAAGGCAACTAACATCCAGTAGTCAATCTGTGGGAAATTCGAGCTCTTATATTTTATCTGCTACCAAGTATATTACATGTTAACATGGTAGCGTAGACTTACAAGAGCGTTGTCCGCTAGACTAGCAAGTTAGCACGCTAATGCTAGCCGTGGCTAACGTTCCCCTCATCTGAACTGCTTGAGCTGCTGAGAGGCTAGCTTACACGATGTACTGAGGCTGCGAGACTGCATTCACTTCCATACAGTGTTTACTACAAGTAGCTCGTCAGTAGGGAGCGACCATAAGAATGTAAAAGCACAATGGCCAACTTTGAAGCTTACCAGGAGTATCAGAGAATTGAGGACTTCGAGGAGGACTCACCACCAGGGGAGGAGGATTTAATAGTGCATGTGCCAGAAGGCCTAAAAGGTAAACATGTCATGTAGACTGAAGCATCTTTAATATAATTGACTAATAGGCTGATAAGACTGTTTACTCTGTAGGGGTTTCTTGCTGTCTAATGCTTTTGTTTATGTTGCAGACTCATGGCACCATATCAAGAACCTGGATAACTTCTTCACAAGGATATCCTTTTAAATTACAGTGTAGTTAAATAGCAGGTCTCCCAACATGTCATTGGCATCATGCCATGCTGACACACATACTTATTAAGATGCATGTCAGCAGTCATATATAGAATCTGTTGAACTACACAATGTTTACTTCTCGACAGCCTCTTACTTTTACAGTGCTTCAAGAGCAGGGATCACTAGGAAAGTGAATTTCCTCGGAAGCCTTGAGTTTGATGATTTAGACAAATGTCAGGTGTCTTTGTTGGTGTTTTTCCTTAACCGGCCTGTCCACATCTATCATTTCCATCAGAAGAATGGCTTTGCTTGTATGATGCTGTCAGAGTTCTTTGAACTTGTGTAAGTACCATACTGATTCCTGGAAAACATCATCACGTTTTTAACAGGAAATTTATTTTCAGTAAAACCTGGGTCTTCCTCTTCATGGTGTTTATGACAGTTAAGCGTGCCTCAGGCTTCAGCATGAACAAGTTCAGCCAGATGATTTCGACACCAGCTGCACTTAAGTCTCATGTGAAACAGTTGTTTCTCAGTAAACAGAAGAATTGTGACTATTGCTTTATTTACTATTTGCTCTCTTACTATTTATATATACTTATTATATTATTATTGTTACTTATTTACCAGCACCAGCCACCACCCAAATACAAATGGCTAGTTGATGAACCTCAAACACAAATCCAAAAAAAACACTTACTTGACATTTGGCCAGTAGACAAAACAGTTCATTTTGCACCCAGACTTATTTAGTATTTAGTATTGTTGCTTTTCTTTAACATTTATTATAGTAAATGAAGAGTCTTTGGGTTTTGTACTATTGGATAGACAAAGGAAGTAATTTCAAGTCGTCACTTTGGGCTCTGAGAAATTATGATGAGCAACACAGTTTTCACACATTATAAACTGAACAATTAATTGTAAAAAATAATCTGCAGATGAATCAATAATGAAATGTTGCAGCTCATCTGTGAACATATTAAATAAGCGACACGCAATTGATCTGCACGATTAAACATGAATCACTTCTCTATATATGCTGAGTTCACTGTCTGTGGCTTGATGGTGAGAAATTAAATGCATTCACTTATCACAATACTATATACCAGTATTAATCTCTTTTGTCATTGTTGTTATTTTCTTGTATGAAACCTAATCTCTTTTTTCCCTTTTCGTGTCTTCCTAACAGTCAGCTTTTGTTTGTTGTCACATTCACGACGTTCCTGGTCAACTGTGTGGAGTATGACGTCCTGTTTGCCAATCGAGCAGTTAACCACACCGGCCCAGGCCACAATCCGCTCGACAGGAACAAGGTCACTCTTCCAGATGCCATCCTACCCAGCCAGCAGTGCACTCAGAGGTAATCATCTTTAACACACTATTAAGGAGAGCTTTAGTGTGTTTTCCTAAATGGGACAAAATCAGTCTAAAGTTGAGGTGAATTAATCAAAAAGGCTGTACAGTCGCATAAAGTGATGTTCTCTCATTCCAGCCAGTTTGATAAGGTGCTTTGTTCTAAAGCAGACATGGTCTTGGATATTATTAGAGCCCCTTAGAGACAGGCCTTTTGAGGGATTTAATTTGTCTGGCTTAATACAGATGCAATCAGACTTTCACACTTACTTTTTTATTGGATTGTGCAGGATGTCGCTTCAGACCTCAAGATTCGGTCGCATTAACAGTGAAGGAAAATGGAACAGTAGCCTATTGAGATCTACGCCGTGGCTTTCCTTATTTACCCCAGAAAATCATGAGAACTTTCTTGTATTTGTGATGCTAGACAACGACTCATCTGAACATCTTTTTTTATTTTTAAACTTAAAAGAAGCAACTTTAACCCACATCCCAAGTATGTCAACGTGACACAGATTTTAAATTATTTATTGTGCATTATTGTTTTGAAGATATCTGCAAAATATAAGTAATTTATGTTAGATAAAAGTGCCAGAGGTAATGGCAGATTAAGAGCTAGCATTAAATGTTTGATTTGTTTAGAGACCCGTTCTGTGCAAGAGCATAAGGTTTTTAATTTATTATTAATGATCTTTACGTTCATTGTACACTCACAGTAGCACCCAATACTCAAAAATAAAATAAACAAACACGTAAGAAATATTATTTCTAAGTGACAACTCTTTCTAAGAAATGTATTTCTTTCTCAGTTTTGTTGTTTATGTCAACCTGAGATTGGTAGCTTCGAATTGCAACATTCCTCATGGTGACTTGGAGGGAGGTATTTGTGTACTGTGGTCAGATTTGCTTCAGGGAACATGGCAATGCATGTAACTGATAGCTCTGACGAGGTAAAACTGTCCTGGCGAAATACTGACAACTTGGCTGGGCCAGCAGGCTGACAACCACATGACACCTCACTAGCTGGCCTCAAGGGACAGACCCTCCCACCCCACCCCACTCTCTCCCTAGCCCCATGTTATCAGAATTTTTTTTTTTTTTTTTCCAAGATCAAGATGTAACCTAGCCTCTACTTGTTTTCTCCAGCTAGGCCTGTCATCAATTTGTTCCTGTTTTGACGGTGGCTCAATAGTCATTTATATCAAAGTCGATGACGTACAAACGTTTGGAATTCTAATTTGGGAACAGCTTGTCCCACAGTTTGAATCCTCTCTGTCCTCTCATACCCGTCTCTAATTTCCCTTGTAAAGCCAGATCCATGTCCTGAAAACTAATATTTTGTTTATTATGTCTCAAAGTGACCTAATTCATTTTTCATTTAACCTTTATTTTGACTCAGAAATATGAAATGATATAGACGTTTAAAGGAGCGGCAACATTTGTGCTGATATGGGCCAATGCATGATTATAAGTATTCTTAGCTAATGCACAGTGTGTCCTGTGTTTTGACATGTTTTGACATGAATACTTTAATAGATTACAACATACGCTGAAAGCAACAGTTGCTCATTTTCTCATCTGTTTATCGTGTTATAAGTTAAATACTATTTAAAGGGTCAATTTACAATGTCTTACTATGCGTCCAATTAGATGTATGTCATTTAACATAAATTCTAAGACATAAATCCAAGATTTCAAGTTAGCCATACCAGAAGAGCTTATACATTACCTGAACAAGTGGTTAACGACTTGTTTAAGTAATGTACTAGCTCTTCTGGTTACCCATCTAGTAGAACCTGCTAACTAATTCACTAGTGTTAAACTAGTGAACTGGCTATGAGAAAGACCTCACTTTAAATTTTGGACTACTTCTGAGTTAAAAAGACTTAATTTAGAGTTATCTGAAAACTATTAACACTTGTAGTTATGTGTTTTATTACATAAGAATATATCATAATTTAAGGCCCACACTGAGGGAAGCATATTAAGATTGTAAGTACAACAACTTCCTTATTTAGTATGATTAAGCAGTTAGGAGGTTATTGAGGTAAAGCTCTTAGTTAATGGCCTTTTAGTTGGAGAATATGGTCACAAAGGACAAAGCATTGATAAGCGCTTTAAAATGATTCATAAAGAGCCAGTGTGCTACTAATTTGCATGCTAAAAGCAACTAGTTAATGTTTATATGTGTTTCCTAATCTAAAGTGTGCCTATATTTCCATCCCATTCTAAATATTGCGTGAGCGTTGTCTTTACATGTTTGATTACAGCTGTATCTAACATTTACATAGTCGCCATGTCTGAATTGCAAAAAGCCATTACTAACAAGAAACATGAAGCCAGCCATGTCTAAAAAGGTTTTTTGTTTCTTTCCAGCATTCAAGAGAACAGCTGGATTATTTTCCTCCTCATCATGGCAGCCATCTTCTGGATCTATCGACTTATCAAAGTCTTCTGCAATGTTCTGAGCTACTGGGAGATCAGGCAGTTCTACATCAAAGCGCTGAAGATCAGAATGGTAGGTGCTGCGCCTGGAGACCTTATCATTACATACAGGAAAATGTCATTCAAATCAATGTGACAAATGTCTTATGCTTCTTTGAAGATGACATGAAGATAACCATACCTAAAATGATGATGTTTGTCATGCATCGTCAATCTTTCAGTTTACTTTGTATTCCTTGCCTCCTCGTCCCAGGATGAACTATGCAACGTCACATGGCAGGAAGTCCAGGACCGGCTCATTAGCCTGCAACGAGAGCAGCAAATGTGCATACACAAGAAAGAGCTGACGGAGCTCGACATCTATCACCGTATACTGCGATTCAAGAACTACATGGTGGCGATGATAAACAAATCACTGCTGCCAGTGCAGCTGCAGCTCCCCCTGCTGGGCAATGTGGTGTTCCTCACCCAGGGCCTCAAGTACAACTTTGAGCTAATCCTCTTCTGGGGTCCTGGCTCTCTGTTTCAGAATAAGTGGAACCTGCACCCAAAGTACAAGAAGAGTGGAAACCGGCTAGAGCTCGCACAGCAGCTCAGTAGAGTCATCCTGCTGATGGGTTTGGCCAACTTGCTGCTATGTCCCTTCATCCTGGTGTGGCAGGTGCTCTACGCATTCTTCAGCTACACCGAAATAATCCGCAGAGAACCCGGAAGCCTGGGAGCACGACGCTGGTCCCTTTACGGCCGTTTATACCTGCGGCACTTCAACGAGCTGAACCATGAGCTGCACGGACGTTTAGGCCGTGGCTACAAACCCACTTCCAAATACATGAACTCCTTTACATCACCACTGCTGACTGTGATGGCGAAGAACGTTGCCTTCTTCTCGGGCTCAGTGTTGGCTGTGCTCATCGCACTGACGGTCTATGATGAGGACGTTCTGACAGTGCAGCACATTCTGACCGCTATCACTGTGCTGGGGGTGGTTATCACTATCACCAGGTGAGCTTTCCTGCTGTTTATGATATACAAACAAGTATATTCTGTAATAGATTATGATTTGCAACGTATTTATTACATTTATCCAATTTGTGTAATTAATTCATTTAAGTTGTATTTAATGGTATGCAGAAGCTTGTTTCAAATTGGGGTAGTACTTTATTTCTTACTAATGAAAATAGCAAGATTTCCAGTCATAAAAATCAAACTTTATCATACAAAACAATCCTATTTCCCTAATTCATCTCACATGTCCAGCAGTTCTGTTGAAAAATGTCCATATTTTGTACCTGTCCTACACCAGGTCCTTCATCCCAGATGAGCATATGGTGTGGTGCCCAGAACAGCTGCTGCAGTGCATGCTGGCACACATTCACTACATGCCAGACCACTGGAGGGGCAATGCTAACAAGAGCGAGACCCGTGACGAGGTGGCGCAGCTGTTCCAGTACAAAGCGGTGAGGGACGGAGAAACTCGGTGGATTGGAACACATTTGTCAGAATACATTTATGGATGATTTTTTTTGTTGTGATTGATGAAGTTGTTAATGTGGCTCCTGGGTCTGAGATGCAGTCTGGATTTATTAATGAATTCTTGGGAACATTGATCTACATTTGACTGTGTGAATTTCAGAATGTACATTTAGTGTTTTTCTGTCCAAATCAGGTGTTCATCTTGGAGGAGTTGCTCAGTCCAATCGTCACACCCTTCATTCTCATCTTCCTCCTGAGAAATAAGTCTCTAGAGATCATCGACTTCTTCAGGAACTTCACTGTGGAAGTGGTGGGTGTTGGAGACATCTGCTCGTTTGCGCAGATGGACATCAGGCGTCACGGAAACCCAACAGTATGATTTCTTCCTTCTGTTACATCAAATACAAACCACTCAATTCTTAAGGTTTTTTTAATAAGCCAGAGAGAATTTGACTCTCAACAAGCAAAAGTCTTAGAGAATATTTAATTGAATGTTATAATGTTGAATTGAAATTCAACTTTATTTTTTTTTTTTTTTTTATTTGCAGTGGATGTCAGAGGGCCAGACTGAGGCCTCCATATACCAACAGGCTGAAAATGGCAAGACAGAGCTGTCTCTCATGCATTTCACCATTAAGAACCCGCGCTGGCAGCCGCCTCAGGAGAGCTCAGTGTTTATCAGTCATCTGAAGGACAAGGTGCAGCACGATGCACAGGGCGGCCCCTCCACCCAGCTGCTGCTCTCTGAGGCTCCCCTCTGCACCTCGCTGCAGTCCAACGAGTCTGCCACTGGGGTAAGAAACCCAGAGGACACAAATAGTGTGCCCCACACGTGAACTAAAGCTATTAGTCATGCTAATAAAATTGCATTGTCTATTAATATCGCTGACAGTCGGCTAATACATTTTAACAAGAACAAAAATGAAAATGATTAATAGTTATTACCACTGGATATTTTAGGAATTTAATCAGGTATTTCCCCCAAAGAATTTTAGCGTCGATGTTTTTCTTTTCTATTCTACTTTAATTTTATTTACTTATTGGCTCTGATGTTTGCTGTTTCCAGCCTGATAATCTGTTGGCGAGTGTCCTGGCCCACCCCATTCTAACTGCGTCAGGACTACAAGGCCGAGACCATCGCTTCATCCCACCAAGCACCGCTGCTTCCGCTGCTGCCAGCGTCCTGGCCTCTCTGTCCTCCTCTCAGCTCGCACATCCCGGCCGTAGCCGCACACACAGCCTCCTGCCCTCATCCGTCCACCCCGAGAGCACCATGTACCGCAGCGATCGCACCATCATTGACAGGTACTTAACATGCGTCACATTTTTCTGCAGCATGATTTATATACTGTAGCTTTTAGAATTAAATAAACAGCTGTGTTTCTTTTTCAGTATGACTAACAGTGACTCTCGCATCCGGAGCAACACACTGCAGTCAGAGTTTGCCTCAGCAGAGATGAGTCTTCACGCCATCTACCTGCATGAGGTAATTTCCTGAGCTGCCGCCCCCAGGCTCTGCAGTTGACATTCATTAATATATTTATCCGTCTTCTCTCTTAAGTTTTAAAGTGATTCTCCCCAGACATATCCTCTGAGTATTATACAGGACATACACCTCTTAAAGGTGCTTGTAACGTTTGTATACTCAAAAGATAGATTTAGGTCAAAGTAACACTTTTCAGTATCTCTTGTACATTAGTACTCTGTTCTGTTGTACACTGATGACTGCTTATCTCCAGCTCCACCTGCAGAGCTCCCATCCACAGAGAACTTCTGGGCAGTGGCAGAGCCCAGTGCCAATGAGAGATCTGCACACAAACACTGGTAAATATTGATTTTAAAGAACCTTGCAGCCTCAGTTAAGCTATAAAACAATTGATAAGTTACTATCAGTGTCAGTTCTGTTCGTTAAGCTTGATTTTAGACTTTGACGTTTTCGACTTTTGACGTTAATATTAAATGTAATGAGTCTGTGTAATGTGAAAAAGATTGCTTATAGTGCTGAAATCATGGCTGTGACCTAAATCTGCTCCACTTAATTACACACTCCAGTCAGATCAAAAACTACAAATTGAGCAGAGGCTTAAAAGACATCAGATTAAATTAGAATAGATTTTAGAAGCAATTATGTCCGCTTTAATATTTGTCTAACTTACGTTATACTACATGGTAGTGCACCACGGAAGCCAAACCTGCACTGACAACTTGGCACAGTAACATTACTGCAGATATGAAGCTCACTGGGGCGTATTACAAGTTTCAAGTCTCTCCGAGTTGATTTTCCAACTAAAGTGAAATGGCTGCCAGAAACATGAAGAAATACAATATAAAAATATTTAACATTGCAGCATACTTTGAAAAAATTTAAATATTTGTTTATGATTTGTAAATTGGCTAAAATACACGTATACAATCCTTCAATAATATCCCTCTTTGTTCAAGAAATGAATATATTATATGATATATTATAAGTATTAACATGTAAACATTGAAAAAATAATCACACTGATCATAAAATCTTCAGTGCTTCAAATCAGAAGTGGGATAAGGTTGAATCATTTCCCTTCTGTTAACTACACTATGCCTAACAGCATGGCTACATTGAACACCCCACTTTGGGGTCTTGATGATTGTTTAGTTTACCTCTGTGTAAAAATTCTGATGGTTGGTTTCAGCCTCTAACAAGGTCTGTCAGCCAATAGTATAACTCGTTATTATTACGCATTAACTATGTTTCGTTGGCATCAAAAGTCTTGGTAGTTGCCAGTTTGTGGAAACCATGTAAATGGCTGGTTTCTACAGTATGCACCCAGCATACTGTAATGCCCTAATGTTAACTAGCTAGCGTTAGTGACATTAGCAATAGCTAGTTAGCATTAGCAATGTTAGTGTTAACAAACTGGCAACCACTTGAGGGAGTGTTATCAATAACACCTTTTTAACTAGCTTACTGTATTCTGTAGATTTTAACCTCCAAACTCTAATCCATATTATATCCATATTATACAAACTCTGTGAAAAGACAGTGCTGCTGGGTCCAAAAATGTAAGACACAAACCCAAAAACAAAAGCTCACAGTCTTGTTATGACCTGTGACTCACACAGCAGGTGTAGTCAGCTAAAAGATACATTCTGCTGCACATTTGCTCTGCAGCGGTCTGAGTACATTAGGTGTTCAATGTGCTGTGGCCGAAGTGCAAGAAAGACTGACCTTATATCAATATTCTTCTCAGGTTTCCAGGCACAGAGTGGCCTTGGTACCAGCATTTCCATGCCCACCCCAGTCCACCTCGGACGCTGGCAGGAGGAGGAGGAAGAGGAGAATGAAGACGATCAGGAGATTAACAGTGGATCTACTCCAAAGCAGGGCACTGGGAGTAGTTGTTAAAGTGCCTTATGTCATAAGGTACATGCTCTCTTTTAAACACATATCTAAGATGTATGCTTTGTGGTTCTGTATCCTGTGACACTTGTTTGTTGACACTAACAACAGGCCTTTTATCCTACAAGGGAGACATTGTCATGATAATTTCTCCTCTCTCTCTCTCTCTTTTTTTTATAGAGTGTTTACATTTTACTTTCTTCTATGAACATTGTGGCCTTAGATGATCTTCATGGAGAATATAGCATGGACCTTTAAAAACATCATTCAGCTTTTGTTGTAGGAGAGGCTCATTGAATAACCACTGTCTCCGCACCTCCACGCCTCATCCTGTCACATCAGGCAGACTATGGCATCAGGGAAACCATACGTCTTCCGTCCGTTTCGTCCTGATTTTGTCACTAACTTGTACAGACAAAGGGCGTGTAAAGTGGCAGAGAGACAATATAGTGTATTCATTGGATCACTGTGTGATGGTGGGTGCGGCCAATTTTTATTGTGGAATACAAAAGGCTCATAGTGGCTTCTGCTGAGCCTGTGTGTGCACAATTCTTGTATTTGTGCATCACAAAGTTTTACAGCACGAGTCTAATTGAAGTTTCTCACAGAGTGGTGTCTTGATCTGTGTTACAAAGACTGCAAACTGTATTGTAGCTGCCTGAACAATTTTGATCACCTGAAGAAAAAAAGAAGTCAATAATTCACGTTGTGCTGTTTGACCCTGGTGATTTGTAAATACACTTTTGCGTCTTACTTATCCTTTTAAAAGTCCTCATTTTTACTACCAGATCTAATCCTTGAAAAAGATACCAAGTATTGACTGTACAGTAGCCGTACTTCTAAAACACCATGTGTACCTGGCAAAAAGCCCTATTGGGTTTGACAGAACATGTCTATACACATGCTTTGATGCTGCTGTCTGTGTTTAGTGGTCCTAAGTACAGATTTTATTCAGTATTAATAGTTCTGAAGCTGATGTATCAAGACATTACTGTTCCTTTTAAAAACACAACAGAAATCATGGGGCCCAAATACACTTGGCGTCAAAATCTGATGCAGATATAAGATGTCTTTTAAGTCTATTTAAGCTGGACCTAAAGTCAGCTTTATGCCTTAACACCGATATAAAGACATATGTATTTAAATCCCGTATGACCTCAGTGGTGGTGAAGAAAAACTAATACTCCAACCAATACCTCTGCAGTGTATTTACTTTTATGTAAATATATATATATATACAGTACATAAAAGAGTATTTGCAGTGTACAGATGCATCTTTTAACTGCATTTTGATTTTAATGGCAGGTGTAAATGGAATCTGTTTATTTTCTGATCTTATTTCTCGCCCAGAAGATGTTTTGAATGAAGCATCCATGTCCCAGAATTTATTTTATTTTATTTTTTTAAAGAACAAAACAGGGTGGTATTGCTTTTACAAATCTTTATCGTGCACATGAACATGTAGTTTGTGTCCCTTTGTCCAAATTGCTCACATGAAAATAGAGCCTCGTCATAAAGGGCTGATTTTAGTTTAGATTTTCCACAGTCAGCATAAAATCTTAGCTGTAGGTTTATTTATTCCCTGTTTCCCCTCCAGATATTTAATTGAGATATGACTATTATTTATTTGAAAAGAAAATATTTAGATTCTTTTGTCAAATCATTTGCTATCACAAAAGAGTATAATCTTCTTAAAGGAAGAAATGTAGCATGTACCCCCCACTAGTTTTTGAAAAAAGCAATTTTTGATTTTGAAATTCTGATAAAAAGGATTTATTAATGCAAAGAAAACAAGGCCAGCAGCATGATGTTGAATGTGATTTACACTTAAACTCGGACTAAATCTGCTTGTCGATGCAGTGTGCAAAATATCTTTCTACTCTTTTCTTTATTGCATTCTACATAGATCACAGTAATATAGATCTCATCCTCCAAGACTGCAAGACTTTAGAGGATGCAAATGTGTCTTTGCCCTCGCGTGTGCTTCGAAACTATTACACTTTTTGTTTGTGTGTGTGTGTCCGTGGAAGGAATGCGTTTTGACACCTGCGTAATTATGCTAACATGAACTCAGAATTTTTGCACTGACAGAAAATAAACCATTTTTTTAAGATGTGTGCATATATACAGTACTTGCAAAAGTTGATTTTAGAAAGGGCAGGTCTCAAAAAGGGACGCTGAGTCAGTCTCCATCCTCCTCTCGTTGTTTGTATATAAGTAAAGCATCAGCATGTTTCGTCACTGTCCACAGCAGACCACCTGGAACCACTGTGGCCAGATCACATAAGGTCGTTCTTCTTACCTCTGGTCAGTAAAAAAAACAAAAAAAAGCGTGTTTCTGTCACACCGTTAAATATGCTTACATGCGTATTGTGGTCACTGTCCATTTGCGCAGTGAGTTTATCATTGTAGAGACACTGGAGCTCAGCTTTGTGCACAGAGTTGATTTCTTTTGACGGTCTCCACAGTTACACCTCACTGCTATGTTTGTCGTTTTATTTTAAGCAGTGCCTTAGTGTTAAGGTTTAGTATTTGCTCTGAATAGAAGCCATTTCATGTAAACTATTGCATTTACGTTCACAGATTTAGCAGCACACATATGTACAGTATTTTATTTGGAAAGTCATTGTGTATAGCATCAAGTATGTGGTGATGTTGTGGATGTGGCTCCTAGGATGATTTCTACTGTCAGTCTGTTTATGTGTCTGACAGCACACGTCTTCTTATCATGGTGTCTAAAATTGCACTGTCCTCAATATCCTACAGCAGCAGGAGTTATGCCTTGTAATTGGCAGTGTCATCATGGCCAACCTTCTCACCGTACTATGGTTTCTTATCCACTATACACCAGTCTAAGAATCACACTGACTGGAACAAGGTGCTAAGTTTTCATCCTGAAATGTTGAACATGTTTTAAGACGTGTTTTTTGTTTTTTCTTTTTGTTACATAGGTTTGTCTGTTTGTTTTTATTCTGTAAATTAAGAAACACTAGCTGAGAAATGAAACATGCCAAAAGAACTTGTTTTCGGCACAGCTTTACAATACATGTGTTGTTTTTCTGTGAGTGAGTAGAGAGGCAAATAAATCTTATTTTGAGTGTATTTAATCATTTCATGTGTGGTTGATTATGTGATGTTTATTTGAAATAAAAATCTATTTTAATTTTCTCTTTGTTTTATATTATTTTGGGTAGTTTGCTGCATCTTGTGAGATTCCCACGTGGAGCATTTTCTCTCACACTAATATGGTACTGATGCATGTGTCCCTCTGAACTGCAAAGCCTTTTATATTAAGTGTATATCTTATGGCTCAATGTCAGCCTGTCAGCCTGACATTTTTGTCCACAGTGAAGTGTCTTGATAACTGTTGGAATAATTGAAAAGAGACTTACACCTACACTCTTACTCCATGCCACAGAGGTTTAATGAAATGATAATGACTGAATAATGAATTTAAATTTACTGAATCATTAAACCTCCATGGCATGGAGTAAGTGTGCAGTGGTTACCCTCTTCTCATTCACATGATTTCCTGATGGCCTTGAACCTACGTGATGTGTGTGTAACCAGCCGACTCTTTCTTCAACTGTTGGAATGATTGCCATGACATTTTCTGCAGTCATTCAGTCCATTCATTCATGAATGATGAGATTAGTACTCTGCCAAAAAGTTAAATCTCATCAAGTATACTGTCCAATATCTGGTCAAAATATCTCATTATACTTAATATATGTCAATGTTGTACATGTCAATCACCTAGAAAGTAACATCTCATATAAGGACTTGCTTCTTGAAAATTATCACTTGTTCTATGGGCAGGTATTTTTTGAAAAACTTATTACACACAAGAAACACCCTGTTTTCAGTATCGTTTCTGATTTCTCAAGTGTCATTTTGCCATTGTAGAGTCCAGCATTTCTTACCTGCCAAAAAATGATGTTAACATAGGCTGGTAATCCTAACTATTGTTGGCGTACATTTGGCCCCAACCACAATGATCCTATGTGTATCTGATCAAATAGAGACTGACAAACTGAGAATGAAATGTCCCAAAACAGCCAGTGTACAGTGTCTAAATAAATACTGGAGAACAACTGCATATGTGAAGAAAGTATAAGGCCTTTTGTGGCTCCAGAAGCAGCTGCATGTAATCTGATAAATTAGCTCTAGTGATGTCATTTATTGGCTAAATTGCTTTGTGGGTAATGTAGGTGCCAGGATTTGAAAAAGCTTTCTACTGGTCTAGCATTGCACCTCTGTAACACTGCCAGTCTCATTATGGATAGTTAGAAACAACCAGAAACATATGAATAAAATTCATACAAGCCTTTCTTATTCCATGCATTCTTCTTGGCAAATCACCCACAATGCAACTGGCAATTTATCAGATTACATGCAGCTTCCTCTGGAGCCATATTAGGCTTTACACTACTCTTTTCACATTATGTAGAATTACTCCTCAAGACCTGTAAACACACTTTAATGTGTAAAATTGGATACCCTTTAAAGCACATTTGTGTAGGATTCAGAATGGCTGTTTGGTGACTCCTATGATTGCATAAAATAAGTCACTTTGTTGGACAGCAGCATAAGGTGCATTGAGGTTATGACATGGACAACACAACAACTCAACCAATGATGAAACAATTAAATAACAAAATAATCCTGTACCATATCTTTAAAGGATATAAAATAATTTATTTCATGTAAACATCTGATTTATATGACTTCTGAACTCTTCAATAAGAGCTCACTTGAACAACTTTTAAAAAATGAAAAGCTTTATATATAGTTGCACACAGGACACCATGTCTCTTGTGTTGTAGACAGCGATCTAAGGTGGATTGAAATGCCTCCTCTTCCCCTCCCTCTTGCTCAATCACTCACTGTCTCTTCTCAGATACTAATCAGCTGACACGTCTCAGAGTTTAGATCCACCTCTCCTGTGCATGCCAATTCAGATGCTGTTGTCTAATCTTTGGGATGAACATCAAATGCAAGGACATTTACTTCTTACTTTGCTCGCCCTAATACAAAGTCGGGTAAAGTTGTGTAGTCCACAAAACATTTCCGGAGCTTCACAGCAAAACGGCGTGGAAGCATTCTCCACTTGTTGTTGTAAAAAGAAAGCCAAATACAGCTCATCCGGTGTAATCCAAGTCTCTGGAAGCCCCAAGATCCCAGATTTATCTGAAAAGACACCTTTTCAGGCCAAAATCTTCACTGTAGCTGCTAAGCTAAAAGTGTTAGTATGCATCCAGTAGGTGTAGTGGGAGCAGTTGTTGCAAACACTTTTTTGCTGTGAAGCTCCAGAAATGTTTTGTGGACTACATACATCACCTGACTTTCTATCCGCATGGGAGTGAGTAGATATTTTTGGGTGACCTTATCCTTTAATAACAGTTGATTGATGGTGCAAGGGACCTCTATCCTTTTTGTGGATTTAAATAGTTAAGGGGACTTTTGTTTATTGGCTTTCTGTCCCTGCTGTAATATTTGCTACTCTGTCGATACTGTAAATGCTATCTTCATTGTAAATAAACACAACAATGGCTCTATTTTGTAACACACCGGTCTCATCTTTTTTTATATAGTTGTTGAACTCCCATAGAACATTTCAGGAACAGAAACGCCCTCTAGTGTTCATTCTTGGCTATCTGTCCTTGGTGCAGCTCACATTTGTCTCACTTGTCATCTGTTGTGTAGATGTTCTTTGGAGATAACACCCATGTGTTTCGGTTGTGAACATGATACAACCTTGACCTTATTCTCGAAATGGCTAAGAGGTCAGGTGGAAGGCCTTGTACGTAGGTCAGATATTGGTGAGTATATGTTGTGGCTATTTTTGTGAATATTGTCTAATCATGAAGAAATGTTTTACTTGGAATTTGATCCAACTCTGTAAGTGCGAAAAACATATCCAGGTGCGAGGTGCCTGCATGTCCACTGCCCCAGGCTGCATTGTGCACAGGGTGTCATGACAGGGTGACTGCTGGCCGAGAGTGGCTTTTGGATGACGACCAAAGGTTGTGGAAATACCATCCATGATGTGATTTGATGCTACTAACTGATTTGGCATCTTGAAATGCAGCAAAGGAGGGGGAGGAAAAGCAATTGGAAGCAAGTCAAAATAAAAATGTATAACATTATTTTATTTTTATCCTCATTAGTAATCTAAACGGTTTGGATAAATAGGACAGGACAAACGAAGGAAGGAATTATCTGTAATTTTCTTGTGTTCTTTTGCTCAGTAGACTTTCGGGAGTATGGAAACCATGCACAGTAGCCAGAACAGGATGAAGTAGAAGCGAGCAGCAACACTGGATTACTGTCTGCTAGAGTTTCGGAGCGTTTAAATAAGGGCCCAGGCGACCTGCTGCTGTCAGTCATTGGCACTGGGGGGAAAGCCCGCTCTGAAAGACCGAGAAAATACCATGGAAGCCAAAGAATAGGAGGGGAAGGGGTAAGACTTTCCCCTTGTTGCTACGTACCATCAGCATTACATTTAAAAAATATTGTCATGTCTCCAAATCTGCAATAAAACAGAGCATAATAAAAAATGGCACACAACTGCTCTGGCATCTAGGGATTGCTTTGTCATGCTGAATGATTGCTAAGTGTTTCCATCATTGCAAAGATGTCATGGGAGATACATTTGGCGCATTACTGTATTTAAGGCTTTTGCACAATATGAAGTCATAACTTAATTATGGGTCTGACCAGCTGGGTACAGCAGCTGTCAGCATGGTGATTGTGGAATACAATGTGCTAGGGGGCAAGTTCAACCAATCTCTCAGCTTACCCCAATCGCATCTACATTCAGTTTAAATAAAGAGCTTAGCACGTACAGTATCATACATGTGGGTAGCAACTAATTTAGATCATACTTAGAAGGTGATAGCCACAAGAAAGGAAAGGTTACTCAATAGTGAGTACAATTATGGCAGATTGTCTACCCATTCATGCTTTTAAGGCAACGAAGAACAAAAAATAAGGTTTAAAGGAACACTTATATTTTGGGAAATATTCTTGTTCACCACATACACTCAGCCATCAATCTAATGTAGCTGAAAAAGTAAAAGAATGAGGTAATGGTTAAGATGTAATCATAACTGGAAAGAACAAAATATGTTCATATACAACTGTGCCAAACTGGTAACCTCATGATAAGGACAAGGTAGGGACCACCTGTTGTTAATTAAGAACTCCAAAGCACAAATTAACTTCAAATTTAATTTGGCTCGTCCTCAAACTCATTTCCCACATTACCCTGTGGTAAGATGAGCCAAACGATCATTAGATGAAGATAGAGGTGACAGGAGATTAGTTTGTAGGTCACAAAGTTAGACATACAAGAAAGATGAAGTTGCAAATGTATTTGGTTTTGTCGAGTTAACCTGTACCTGACATTTTTTTGGCTTTTCTGGCTGCCTGTGGATTTATACTGTTCAGGGACTCCTGTCGACTTGGGTGACTAGGCTGACTTGAATGAGGTGCTGAACAAGCCAAAAGCAGGGTCGTAAATAATAAACAATCATCACAGAATAAACAGTCAAGTGAAACGCTAAAATATCCCAATATCCCTGACTAATTTTGAGTAGTTTACCTTCTAGGAGGGATTTGGGTTCATGACCGCCTTAAATCCTCAAACAGACATAAAGCAACCAGACTGGAAATAAGAAAAGGTGGTTAAATGGTGCATACTTATAGGCTGTTAATTAGTATGCTCATAATTCCACTTAATTGCAATACGCCTAACAATTAGTGAAATTCAGCATTATAATGAGTTGTTTACGACCGAGTTGTAGTGTGCAGCCTACTTACCTAACTGTTTCTATTAGCCGGATCCCGCCACCTTTCTAGCTTCATATTTTCCTCTGAGAACAGCTTGTTTATTCAGTCACGGAAAATACAAATATATATGAGTTTTTATTATAACCTCATTCATATTGTAAATATTGAAAATCTGAGTTTGAAATTCATCTACAAAACTACCTAGCGCCCCTTTAATTGTTTGTCTGCGTTAGCTCGGACAAAAAGACGTGATAAGATAAAATATACAGAAAAAGCTGCTGAATAAATGACATTGGAATAATCAAAATAGAACATTTGACATACTTTCTAGGGGGGGATTAGGCTTCATGGCCTCAATATATCATTAAAAAACTATGAATTGACTGTTTTGTATTATGATTATCTTCTTTATGCATTGACTTACTTTATTGTATTGTTTTTTGAGTGACTTGAAAGGTGCTTTAACATAAAATGTATTATTATTATTATTATTATTATTATTATTATTAAAACAGAGGAAAAGCAACCAGACTGGGATCAAGACAATGCGGTTAAATGGTGCATAATTACAGGCTTAATTAATTAATTAATTAGTATGCTCATAATTCCACTTATTTGCATTACTCATAAAGAGTGCTGCTACTGACAGCTCCTCTCTGCAGGTGTAAGCCAGTTTGGTAGTAAAATTCGGCATTATGATGAGTTGTTTACGACCCAGCTGTAGTGTGCAGCCTGCAGCAGTGTGCAGGGGCCCCGGCCAGTCTGCTGCTGCTCCCGCCCGGCCTCGCCGCCAGCAGGCTATCTCCTATCTGCGCAGCTAAATGACAAGTCTATTTTGGAAAAGGAGGCTGCGCCAAAATAGGCACGTCAGCTATTTGGCATCATGAGGTACCGGAGAAGAAAGAAGAAATAAGTCTAGTCAACCGCCCACCACCGGAGACTGGGGGGATGTTCCACCATCCTGGATTTACAACCATTTCACGGATATTTGAGCACAAAGAAGACATTTTTTTTTTGGGGTGGGATTTCTAAAACACTGATATTGGAGTCCAACGGAAATCTATCTTTGACGGCCAGCTGAAGCCACATGATTCAGTTTTACCTGAGTGGCTGAAGACTCAAGGTGAACAAAGTAATTATAAGTCTAATGAATGATAACAGCTTTAAATGTCACATTAATTATGACAAGGAGTGTAGTAGACCGAAGTTGTAGCAGTTTTTTAAATTAATTTGAACTCTTAATTTGTATGTGTACTTATAACTAAACTTTCACACCTGTAACTGCTAACAGTTAGCTAGCTGCAGTAATTTAAGCTAACCTAGCTAACTTACAGCTTCCAGTTACCTTTTCGTTACTTTTATGTGTTTTACCGTCTTTACAAACGAGTGTGCTCCTGTTTTAGCAGCTGTACAAACGTTTAATTAATACTTTATTTCCAGCATCATTTTGGAGATATTACAGAATACAAAATGGACACTGTGAGAGATGAAGTAACGTTATGTTTCTGAAGTGGGAGCTTTATCAAGCAGCTGATGTCCCTTTCGCTTCTACAAATGGCAATGGACAGAGACAGGGTCTGACAGCTGAGGTTATTTTTGGGACAGGCAGTTCAAGCGACAGAGGTGACAAAGCTCGCAAATGTCACTCTTTGAAAGGCACATGTCGGCACAATTTGACCTTGTTACAGGGGAATTTGTTTGTTGTTGTGCTATTAAACTACCTTCCCATCGAATAGGCTGCATGGCGAGAAGTTAGGACTTTGTATTGGTGATATCTGCAGGGCCAGGACAGGGGTGTGTTGACTGACACTAAGGCTACTGTAACTGCCAGCCATAAATATGACCTGAGGAGTTATGTCTATTTTCATACCATAACATATTTATAGAGTACACTTAACAAACTGTCACATCTGACAATGGTCGCATTTGACAGGCTTTTAAAAAATATATATATTTGGTCATAATACATAAGATAACTGAGAACCTTTATGTGAACATACAAAATATGTAGTTTTGTTTGTTACAGTCAGGAAGAGATTTTATTTGTGTTTCCCAAACATTTATTTAATGCAAGAGGACTGCAGTGAAACTGCATATTTATCCATTATTCACAATTGTTTTTTGGAATTTGGTACCTAATCGGATAAACCATGCCAATCAACTACCTGCTGTTTTGCCAGCTATGACAATTATCAGAAGAAGCATAAATAAATAAAGATAAATGAATAAGTTTAATTAATAATTTAGTCATTATCTACTCACCTGCATGCATATGGTAAGTCGGGTGAAGTTTCTATTCCATGAAACATTTCTGGAGCAAAACAGCATTGCAGCATTCACTTAAAAACAGAAGTAGATGGGAAAACAAACAAACAACCTTAAAAATGGCTCTATACATTTCACGTCCGGTGTAATCCAACGTCTCTGAGCCAAGATCCCAAATTGATTTTAAAAGACAATATTTACACCCTTTTTAACTTCCTTTTTAAAACTTTTTTTACTGTAGCTCCTGAGCTAAAAGCGTTAGCGTGCATCTCATCTAAAGTGGATGCACGAGCTTGACTACAAGTTGAGGGTGTAAATAACATATTTTCAAATCAACCTGGGATCTCATGGCTTACGAAGACTTGTATTACTCTGGATAAACTGTATAGAGCAACTTAATGTTGTCTTTTACTCTTTAAAACAAGTCCACAGCTACTTCAGTTGTACAAGAGAATGCTGCAACACTGTTTTGCTATGAAGCTCTGAGACATGTTTTGTATATTATATACATACATATATATATATATATATATTATATATATTATTATAATACTTCACCCGATTACCCAGCAGCATGGTAGTGAGTAGATAATGAGTGAATTCAAATTTTTGGGTGAACTTACGCTTTAAATAAATGTGACATCCTCTACAATGCTGTATACTATTTCCCGCCTGGTACTGTTGTGTAATATTCACCTGTTCTCCGTTTATAGGAACAAACAATGGATCCAAACTTGTTTGGAGGAGTCCCCAGGTTTCTCAGCCGCCCAAAGGCATTCTCAGTGTGTGTAGGCAAGGATGCCACACTGAGCTGCACTGTTGTGGGCAGCCCGACCCCATTGATCACCTGGGAAAAGGAGAAGCTGAAGCTGACGTCTGGGGGGCGCTTCAAGACCGTGGAGGATGGAGACGTGTACCGCCTGACCATCTATGACTTAACACTGGAGGACAGCGGCCAGTACATGTGTCGGGCCAAAAACAACGTTGGGGAAGCTTATGCTGCTGTAACCCTCAAAGTGGCTCTGCCAACAGAGATGGCTCAAAGGGCCCCTGTTTTCCTGCTTAAGCCGACCTCTACACGTGTAGGTTTGGGAGGTGATGTTGTTTTCCTCTGCCGTGTTGTAGCTCACCCTGAAGCCAACTTTGATTGGGAGAAAGATGGCCGCTATTTGGGGGAGTCTAACCGTATCAAGATTCTAAACGAAAGTGACGGCAGTACCTTAAAGATCCAAAGTGTACGTAACCTGGATAGCGGCACCTACACCTGCAGGGCCCAGAACACTGTCGGCCGTGCACAGGCTGCAGCTGCTCTTGTCGTAGACACCCAGGATTCCCGCCACCTGACTGCAGACAAGAACACCTCCCTCCTCTCTCACCTACAAAAGCGCAAAGAGGAAATGAAGAAGGACATCTCCATCTATCGCACCGAAGAAAGCAGCACCACTGTTTCTTCCTCCTCCACAGCCAGCATCAGAGACGGGTTGAGTCTGGAATATGAGCTGAGGGCATCTGCTTTGGCGAAGCTGCCCAAAGGTGTGTTCACCCGTACCTGCACGGTGACTGAAGGCAAGCACGCCAAACTCAGCTGCTTTGTGACGGGTCACCCAAAACCCCACATTATCTGGAGGAAGGATGGAACAAATATCAGCGAGGGCCGCAGGCATGTCATTTATGAGGACCAAGCTGAGAACTTCATCCTCAAGATCCTGTACTGCAAGCAGAGTGATAATGGTCTCTACACCTGCAATGCCACCAATATGGCTGGGCAGACCTACAGTGCTGTGTTGGTAACAGTCAAAGGTAAGATGGTCATAAATTATATGCATGCTCTGCCAGCCTGTACAAAATCAAAGATTTTGTCACTCTAGACTAATTTGTGTCCACAAGGATTTTAGGTCCTTTTGGTCCTTTTTTGGTTCCCACTGAAGACATAAATCTTTAGAAATGGCTCACAAGTATACTGTACACCAGGGCTATTCCGATACAAATTTAGTTGGGCCAGATTTTAAAACCAGGAAATGTAGATCAGCCAAAAATTTTAAGCAACGTATTTCAAACCCTTTTTTGTGTGTGTTTTCTAGTTTTAAACAAAGGAAAAAATGAAATCATAATGCAATCAAACTCTGTACTTTAGCGTCCTTGTCCTGTGATCCCTCTGGAAAGTTTGGCCCGAAAGTTTGATGTTTCTAAATGTGGTGCCTCCGAACATTATATTCTTTAATTACCACAATGCACTCATCCCATATTAAACACATTAGTTTGACATTTGGAGATGGCAGTCAAAGAAGTAATTGCCAGTCCAGGCTTTCATTGTTAATTTTACATTTCAGGGTTGACAGAGACATATTTTCAGTGATTTGTGAAAGATACCAGATCCATTTCTCCTGCCTGATACGTACTGTGTATGTGCAACTCTCAATAGAGATAAGAAGGAAGTAAGATGGCCACTTGTTAGCTACTTTCATCATCAACTCTGGGAAAACTATGTTTTAAAATTAAAACTGTTGGCTCAGCTCCAGAGTATGGATATGGATACAGCTGGGGCGCAGAGGACAGTAAGAAAACTGAGACGTTGGGGAAAAGTACATGATCTACTCTGCAACGTCCATTGAAATAGTAGGTGTAGTAAACACATTGAAACCTTTGGTTCACATAAAACAAAGTCAGATAAATATAAATCTTTTTTTTTTTTGCAAATTTTTGACATTTCAATAGGTACTGTACATGTACAAGAAGTAAGATGGCTCACTCGTAGCTTCCTTCATCAATTCTGGGAAAAAACAATTGTTGAGTGTTATTGATTAACACTTTTTTAAAAAACGATTTAACTTTCTCCGGATGCAGATGAGGTATATTGTGACTTATATGGACATCACATGTATAAGCAAATGTGTGTAAGACATACATGGACATATACACTATATACAGTATGTAGTCTACGTATTATGTCATAACAGATTTGTGTATGCTGTTTATGTAGGACTATTTTGAACTGCAAATTAATAGACATTGTTGCTTTTGTGAAAATTTAAACACCAGGATGGTGCATGTGTAATTTAACTCAAAATAAACTGCAGTGCATATGTTCATCGCAGTAAAGGAACCTCTTACCCAGTGCAGCAGTGTGGTCCATGTATGTGTTTGTGATAGCCATAAAAGTGTATTTATGTTGTGTATTTATGTGTTATTATCAGCAACCGCACTACTCTAGGTGTTGTCCAGATCACTATTATACCAAAGCCTCATTTTAACCTCTCAAAATGTGTGTGGCTTTTCACAACAAGGTTGAATTCTGGCTCATCCTCTGAAGGCGGGTGTTGTGTTGCATCTATTTTCTGCTGGTGATGAGTGGTTCACAGTTGCTAAGATGGTCACTCACTTGCTGGAGCTCATTGGCACCGCTGGTAGTGTGACTTCCCTCGGGAAGAAATTGTCCCAGGAGATGAAATTATAGAGGTGTTGATTTATGTCTGCTGTTAATTTCCATTCAGTCCGATAATGAAGGCTGGGCCTCTTATTGCTACTTACTTATTATTGGTACAGGAAAATGGACACTTTTGGTGTTTCATTGGTGTTTGTTAGTTTGCTGGATTGAAAGGAAAAGTTTGCAAGGGAAAATATGAATTTTTGTGTTTGCATGACAATTTTCAACGTTAGATTAAATACATAAAATACAGCACTGAATAAAATGGAGAAAAATACAATGAATGGAAAAGAAATTGTAACAACAAGTACAAGTAAGTGCACAATTACCGGCCCTTATTATCTGTCATATCTGTTAAACTTGTACAATAACAATGGCGAAAGGAGAAAAAGTTGGCTTTTCATTTTCAATAAAATAGACAACATATCTTGTATATTTAATTTAATTTAACAACTTTATGTTGGATGATTGTACATCACTTTGAGATGAAATAAAGGGTCCTGGCGAAAAGGGAAGTCAATCGCATTTCAGGAAAGATGACATATCAAGTCATAAAAGATAGCTTTTACAGGTTGTTAATCTTTAGTATACTGTATGTACATAAATTACAAGCAACTTAATTACAATCTAGGGTTCACTTTAGGAGTCAAACTGTATCTTACCAACTTTGACTGGCTTTGCTGAGTGCATGAGCTGTGTTTATGTGCAACCTGATATTCTCAAAGTAAAAAACCTTCAACTGCCAAACTGAAAACAGCTCCTTTAGAAGGCACATTTCAGGACATATTTTAATGTAAACCCACTGAACTCAGTGGACTTAAGCCATAACTCAAAGTGGAGTTCCACATGTTTCAACACTTGATTCCTAAAGTTAAAACTGTTGGCTCTGGTCCAAAGTATGTTATGGATACAGTTATGGAGCAGCGGGCAATAAGAAAACCGAGAAGTGGGGGAAACATAGAAGATCTGCTCTGCAACCTTCATTGAATTAGTGGATGCAGTAAGCCCATTGAAACCTGTAGTTCAAAGTAAACAAAGTCAAATGAATATAAACAATTTTCAGGAATATTTTTTACAATTAATTTATAGGTATTAAGCACGCAGTGTTATGCATATTTTGGCTCATTAACTTCAGAAAGTATACCTTACTTTTCCCAGAACATGTTCAAAGTTTTTTGATTGGTTTTGATTTCTCTGACTTATTTAATCCTTTGTTTAGACAAGTAGTCTCATTGAGATCGGGGTCTCTTTTTCAAGAAAGACCTGTGTACAAAATAAACATATACAGTTAAAGCCAAGACAGACACACAGATGAATTCACAGACACATACACATTTTCACAATTGAGAAATACATTTGTGATCGCGAATATATAATTGCAAACTTTTAAAATGCTCGACTGAAATAAGAGAATGTAACTTCAAATTTCTTTTGTCTTCAGTTTTGAAAAAAGCCAGTATCGTAAAGTAATTACTGCAATTTGTAATTGATAGACGGACTCAATATGGGTCAACATTGTTGTTAAAGATTCTGTTGTTTTTCATTGTCCCAGAGCCTAAAGTGCCATTCAGGAGGAAGCTGCTGGATGTGGAGGTACAAGAGAAAACGTCAGCTACACTGATGTGTGAGGTGCCTCTCATTCAAACCCAGGCAAACTGGTTCATGGAGGAAACGCGGCTGGAGCAAAATGCCAAATTTTGCATCGAGGAGGAAGGCACCCTGCGTCGTCTCACCATACACAATGTCACCACCAATGATGATGGTGTTTATATCTGTGAGATGAAAGAAGGCAGTCGCACTGTGGCTGAGCTCACCGTCCTGGGTATGGTTGAGACTTTGTTTCCATCTTTAGTTCTTGTTCAAAACAATGTACAATGCTATTATCAAGAAATATCAATGTGACCTGAAATGAAATTATGTGGGCTGAATCCACTGCATACCTGATCCACTTCTTCTCATATCCCAGGCAACATTACTAAGAAGCTTCCCCGGAGGACAGTAGTTCCTGTCAGTGACACTGTCATCTTCTGTGTGGAGCTGGAGCATCCCTGCCCAGATGCCTACTGGACCCGCAATGGCGAGAAGCTGAAGGAAGACTCCCGTATATCCATTGCCTGGGTGCTCAGACAGTACACACTCACAATTAGAGATTGCCAGGCAGATGACTCAGGAGAAGTGGCGTTTGTGGCCGGAGACTGCAAGACCTCCACTCGGTTCTCCGTCACTGGTGAGGATGCCAAAGTGAAATTTATTGTATTTATTGCTTGCATAGTGTTGCAGCAAACCCCAGGTTAGTTTTCAAAACAACTAGAGCTGCAACGATTAGTCAATGAATTGATTAGTCGATCGAAGGAAAATTATTTTCCAAAGATTTTGATAATCAATTATTCGTTTCAGTCATTTTCAAGCAAACGTGAAAAAAAATTGTGAAAATAATCGGCAGAGTAATAGATAATGAAAAAAATTGTGAGATGCAGCCCTCAAATCAACGTGCACATCTACATAAAACGTAGGTGCTCTTCAGAATTTTAACTTATGCTATATGGCTTTGGAGTACCTTGGATTTGTCTGCCCTTAAATTGTTTATAAAAACTAAAAATGGGTTAAAGTGTACAGTTTACAATAAGCTGGCAAACATAATATTATCAAAACTGGCAAGAATAATCACCACCTATGAAAATAAAACCTGTTACAATAACTCAATACTGATCTTATTATCACTCTCTCTCCTCTAGCTGCAAGGAAGCATCCTCCCGATCCCCCAGTCGATGCTGTGGTGCAGAACAAGACTGACTCATCCCTCACCATTCAGTGGTCTCCTCCTGACAGCGACCGGCCTGTTCCAATTAAGGGATACAATGTGGAGAGGAGGAAGGTTGGCACTCAGACATGGCAGAGGTGCAATGCTGGAGAAACCCTTGTGTCAACAGAGATCACCATCTGCAACTTCACTGAAGAAGCCAGCTACCAATTCCGCATCTCTGCTATGAACGACTTTGGCCAGAGCCCGTACCTGGATGTGCCTGGAAGTTTCTACCTAGGTAAGAGTGATGTCTCTGTGCCCTTTGTTGCTGTATGCATTCAAATATTCTTTTCTCATATCTTGTTTGTGTGTTGTCT
This sequence comes from Pagrus major, assembly GCF_040436345.1. Taxonomy (NCBI): domain Eukaryota; kingdom Metazoa; phylum Chordata; class Actinopteri; order Spariformes; family Sparidae; genus Pagrus; species Pagrus major. The sequence goes on along the minus strand of NC_133235.1, from coordinate 20,342,054 downwards.
GCAGAACCCATGGCTGAAATCAGGAAAGGCCTGATGAACAGCACTGCAGTCTCTAATGAGGAGTTCTCTCTCTCCGTGGAGCTGTCTGCTGTTTGCTCTGGCTTCTGGTCTCTAAATGGCCGCCTCCTGCGCAGCGGAGGCGACTATCTCATCACCAGGTCTAAGAACACACACACTTTGCTCATCCGTTTCGTGACCATAGAGATGAATGGAGCTGAAGTCAAGTTTGTGGGGGGAGGCTCACAAAGCACATGCATCCTGTCTGTAAAAGGTATGCACTCAAATCCAGTTAGACTATCGATAGAGAAAATGCTCTAAATTGTATTAAAATATTCCAGTACATCGTAATTCTTTCTCTGTATTTTTAGCTCCTACTGTTAGGTTCACCAACAAGTCAGATGTGCTGGAGGTGGTGACCTGTAGTGCGCAAGACACTGCTCAGCTGACTGCCGAGGTGTCGGATTACGATGCACAGGTTTGTGATGGGAACACACGTCAATACCAGCTTTACTTTTAGCTTTCACTGATTCTTTTCATGTACCTTTAAATTTACAAGTGTGCAAGGACTGAAAATATACACATACTTCTTACTTATGAAGCATTGCACTCAGCTACCTTTAGAAATGGAGGAAAAACATATTAATTTCTATATGAATATGTATTTCTGCCGTTTCTAAAGGTAGCTGAGTGCCACACTAAAGTAACATTTATTCTACTTGGTTAGAATATACTCTTTTAACCTTAGCTTTTTTTACTTTATTGTTCAAGATCAAGATTTGATTTATCTATTATTATACAACACAGGATTGTATTACAATATGACATGAAATTTTTGCTACTCAAAAAATGTCTTATGTCTGTTTTGTCAATCTGTTCTGTGTTTGTTTCTTCAGGTGGTTTGGATGAAGAACGGGCGGGAGCTGAAAATGGGAAAGAAGTATGAATATGTGATCACTGACCGCAGAAGGATCCTGATGGTGCACAATGTTACAGAGGAAGATGTGGGCATCTACGAGTGTGCTTTAGCTGATGACAGAATGTCCCTTCAACTCTCTCTTAAAGGTATGCTCCTAAAAATGATTGCTAATCTAATATGCTTATACTAATTATAATTTTACAGTTTAACTTCATCCCTCAGCAAACTCAGCAATCTGTCTGCTATGGTAGTAGTAAAGATGGTTTCACACATAATGCAGACAGTTTGTCCCAGACCATGTGATGCACTGAAATAAATAACGCAATGATGGAAGCTAACATATGCTTATGAGCCGTCAAACGGAGGATAGTCTGTAATCATGTAGTCAACTCTCTGGGACTCCAACTCATGCTTCCTATGCATGAGCTGCTCTGATAACAAAACCTTAAGATCCACATTTTCAAAGGGATTTTAATTTGTATCTCTTTTCTTTAAGATGAACCTGCCAAGTTTCTGAACAAAGCCAGAGGAACCGTGGGAATGTCATCGTCCCTCAAAGGAGATCTTGAGCTGAGCTGTGAGGTATCATCTGCCAATGCGGCCGTTGTGTGGAAAAAAGATCAAGTTGTGATCACTGAGGACCAAAGAACTAACTTCATCTCCAAAGGGACTCAAAGGAAGCTCATCATCAAGGGTGCCAAGAAAAGTGACGAAGGCCATTACTCCTGTGAGACAGGAACAGACAGAGTCACATTCCAGGTCAAGATAAAAGGTAAGAAGACAGTATGATGCTTTTGTACCACTACTAACACTTGACTTCACATCAAGGATGTACATTTCTTTACCTTATTTGTCTTTTTTCCCAGAAACTCAAGCTATAGCTGCCTTCTCCAATAAGGAATCAGTCCAGAAGGAGGTGAGAGCCACTCTCTCCAAGAAAGCCACTCTCAGTTGCAGTGTTTCTGATAGCAAGACAGAGGTGAAATGGTACAAAGATGGCAAGTTGTTGATATCCAGTAGGACAATATACTCAGAAGTAAAAGGCACTACTCGTCAGCTGGTGATTGAAAAGGTGGAGAAGAGTGATGCTGGAGAGTATACATGTGAAGCTGGAGGGGATAAGCTGGTCTTCAAGATAACTGTGTCAGGTATGATCAAATTGATTTATAGAATTTTAAGAATATTTTCAGCTTTATAAAGTTAATTTAATTTCTGTCTCTCTGATTGTGAGCTACTGTATGAATATAATGTGAGTTAAGATTTAACCACCTTTCCACATCACATTTATTTGATGTAGTATCAATTTTGGGATTTAAAATATCCTAAACAAGACTGGTAGAGTAAATACTTAATGTATAGAATAGATGCCCCCAAGAAAGTGCCAATTAGATGTCTCATGTTTCAGTTATTGGTGATCTTACACACCTCATAAAAACATTTTATTTCTTATTGATGTTATCCACAGAGGCCCAATCAGCCTTCTTCAACAAGGATTCAGTTCAAAAGGAGGTTAAAGCTACTCTCTCCCAGAGAGCCACTCTGAGCTGTGAGGTAGCTGATACCAAGACAGAGGTGAAATGGTTCAAGGATGGCAAACTGCTGACTTCCAGCAAGACAACCCATACTGAGTCGCAGGGCAAGAGTCGGCAGCTGGTGATCGACAGCGTGGAGAAGAAGGATGCTGGAGAGTACATCTGTGAGGCTGGGACCGAGAAGCTGTCTTTTAAGATGCATGTGGCAGGTAAGGAAGGGTAGATTTTCAAAATAATATTACCTTTTGGGTGCTCATTAATATGCTCTGAATGAATAACATCTGATATTTTCTCTGCCACGCCTCCTCCATCAGAGGCCCAGTCAGCCTTCTTCAACAAGGAGTCAGTTCAGAAGGAGGTGAAAGCCACTCTTTCCCAGAAAGCCACTCTGAGCTGTGAGGTAGCTGATACCAAGACAGAGGTGAAATGGTACAAGGATGGCAAACTGCTGACTTCCAGCAAGACAATCCATACTGAATCAAAGGGCAAGAGTCGGCAGCTGGTGATCGACAGCGTGGAGAAGAAAGATGCTGGGGAGTACATCTGTGAGGCTGGGACTGAGAAGCTGTCTTTTAAGATGCATGTGGCAGGTAAGGGAGAGTAGATTTTTTAAAAAATATTACATTTTGGGTGCTCATTAATATGCTCTGAATGAATAACATCTGATATTTTCTCTGCCACGCCTCCTCCATCAGAGGCCCAGTCAGCCTTCTTCAACAAGGAGTCAGTTCAGAAGGAAGTGAAAGCCACTCTCTCCCAGAAAGCCACTCTGAGCTGTGAGGTAGCTGATACCAAGACAGAGGTGAAATGGTACAAGGATGGCAAGCTGCTGACTTTCAGCAAGACAATCCATACTGAATCAAAGGGCAAGAGTCGGCAGCTGGTGATCGACAGCGTGGAGAAGAAAGATGCTGGGGAGTACATCTGTGAGGCTGGGACTGAGAAGCTGGCTTTTAAGATGCATGTGACAGGTAAGGAGAAAGCCCATGTTTAATTAATACCACATTAAAATGATCAAATCCTGCTGGTTGTTGTTACTTGTTGGTTTATTTTGAGGGGCATTTACATAGTTATAAACATGAAAATAAAGAAAAACAAATATACATGTTATATGTGATATATGATATTTGTGTAAAAGCTTGTCACTTATAAACATTGAGCATTTAAAAAATTGAAAAGGAACAATAATTTTGCTCTCAAGTCATGAAACCAAGTCTTATGGCAGCTTTTTTATTAACAGATTAAAAATGGCATTCACTGTGTGAAAACAGTAGATATTGTGTGTTTTCTCTTCGTGTCTGTGGTCTCCTCTGAGTGTTGATTGTAAATGTCACATTTTGGCTAAATTGTTGGTTGCTTCAGTATGGCGATGTCTGACATGCTCTCCTCAGCGCTGTCCGGAATACCATTTTTGGTATTTACATTTTCTACCAGAGATGACAGTTGAAAAATGGGGATATTTTCTCGCTTGTATGCGCTAGTGAGCTTCATGCCTTGATTTCTTGTAGCATTTGTTTGCAGGAGCAGCTCTGGTGTTGTTGTGGCTTTGTTGCTTGTCAGTTCCTGTTCACAGATTTTGTCTTTTTCTTTGTGAATTAGTTGGTTTTGATGTATTCATTGTGCCTCTCTGTGGCAACTTGTATATGCGCAATTTTATTTTGCTTCATCACTGCAAAATGTTGAATCTCCCTGAATTTGTCATGCTTTATTGGAGCTTATTGCTCTGTGCACTGTGTCTGTATGTTTTGACTGTGTTTGTCCTGTAAATCCAAAACGGTGTCTGTGCTGTAAAGTCAAGCACTTTCTTTCTATGGGTAACTGTTCTGCCGCAACACTCCTTCACAGTTACTTCTACAGAAGTCCAGGCTAAATCCGCTTTCCTCAAGAAAGAGTCTGTCCAGAGGGAAGTGAAAACTACTCTCTCCCAGAAAGCCACTCTGAGCTGTGAGGTTGTTGATAACAAGACAGAGGTGAAATGGTACAAGGATGGCAAGCTGCTGACTTCCAGTAGAGCAGTTCACATGGAATCAAAGGGCAAGATTCGTCAACTGGTGATCGACAGGGTAGAGAAGAAAGATGCTGGAGAATACATCTGTGAAGTCGGAACAGAAAAATTGGCATTTAAAGTACAGGTGACAGGTACGAGGAATCAAAGGGAATAGCAGATGTGCTTTGTGCGAATGTCTGCTTGTCTGAAAAGTTTGGGTGAAGCTGACCAAAAACAGCTAAAGCGGAGGATTTTAACTTTTTGTTTAGGGGAACTGCTGTTTTGGGTTGAATTGGGAATGTTGTATGTTGCTATTACAGATATATAAATTGTTAATTCAGCTACACAATGCAGTTTGCTGGTCTTGTCTGCACATTTATCCATCATATTTAATCCCTGTTGAAGCTTGGTTGCTCCAAGCAAATTTCCTGGTTATATTTTGGCTTGTATCTTCTGTTGTGCAATATTTTTTAATGAGTTGTATTAAAATGAATGGGGAGGTGACATCCCATAACATTCTCCATTATTACTTTTGCAGAGATCCAGTCAGTCAAGTCAGCCTTCTCCAACAAGGAGTCAATTCAGAAGGAGGTGAAAGCCACTATGTCCCAGAAAGCCACTCTGAGCTGCGAGGTAGCTGATACCAAGACAGAGGTGAAATGGTACAAGGATGGCAAGCTGCTGACTTCCAGCAAGACAATCCATTCAGAATCAAAGGGCAAGAGTCGACAGCTGGTGATCGACAGCGTGGAGAAGAAGGATGCTGGAGAGTACTTCTGTGAGGTTGGGACTGAGAAGCTGGCTTTTACGATACAGGTGGCAGGTAGGAGGAATGAGATGTTGTTATTATTTCTGGGAATATGCAGACGTGAATTGAATTGGTCTTTTTGTTTTGTAGCATTGTAGGTTGTTTTTTTCTTGTTCCCCTTGTTTGCATTCATTAAGTCTGTTCAATACGAGCTGGAAGCTGTTGGCTGTGTCCATGCATTTCAGGTTGACAGATATGTTTTACATATTTTTTACTTGCTCTGCAGAATTCCCAGCTGGCTTCTCTAACAAGGAGTCAGTCAAGAAGGAGGTGAAAGCTACTCTGTCGCAGAAAGCCACCCTGAGCTGCGAGGTTTCTGATTCCAAGACAGAAGTGAAGTGGTACAAGGATGGCAAGCTGCTGACTTCCAGTAAAGCAGTCCACATGGAGTCAAAGGGCAAGAGTCGTGAGCTGGTGATAGAAAAAATGGAGAAAAAAGATGCTGGAGAATATACATGTGAGGCTGGAACAGAGAAGCTGGTATTCAAGCTGCAGATGACAGGTGATATATTTTTCAAACATAATTTACTTGCCACAGTATTGATAATTGTCTGCAGAAAGCACTAAAAATAAGCTTTTACTTCTCCTTAGATGCAGCTGTCAAGTTCCAGAAGAAGCCTGTCAAGGATATTTGTATTGTTCAAGCAAGTGAAAACATTGTTTTGACCACTGAGCTGAACTCAGAGAGTGGTAGTGTGAAGTGGTTTAGAGATGGTGTGGAGCTTAAGGAGAGCAGCAAGTATGAAATGAAAAAAGAAGGCCTTTCTCGTACCCTCATAGTAAAATCCACTGAATCTAAAGACAGTGGATCATACTCCTGTCAAACTGCGGATGACAAACTGGAGTTCAAAGTTCAAGTTAAAGGCAAGTTGTAGAATTGTTTATAATTGCAGTACAGACCTCTTCAGATGTCAGATGTTGTTTTGATGTCGAACTCTCATGTTTTCCTTTCAGATTTAGCTTTGAAGTTTGTTGTCCCTTTGAAACCTGCTACAGTGGAGTTGGGTGGTACACTTAGCCTGGTGTGTGAACTAAATCAAGCCACAGGGGACGTTGTCTGGCAGCGTGATGGCCGTGAGATTAAACCTGGAGGCAGGCACTGTGTTAGGACAGATGGTGCTAAGCGGGTTCTCACTGTGACTGGCATGACTAAAGAAGATGAAGGAGAATACAGCTGTGAATGCAGAAATGATAAGACCTCTGCTAAAGTCTCCTCAAAGGGTAATTAATCATTTGTTTAAACTAAACAATTTAAGGGTAGAAAAACTTTTTCTTTCATTCCAGTGTGCTTCATTTGATGTTGTTTGTTCTTTTTAGCACCCAGAGTAGTGCGGCTGACCACTAAACTGAACAATGTGGCAGCAACAGAGGGAAAAGACGCCATTTTCAAGTGTGCTGTCGCTCCAGCGGATGTGAGCGTGAGATGGTTCCACAACAGTATTCCCATCACTGTTGGGCCCAAGTATAAGGTTGAGCATGGTGGCAGCAGTCACTCACTCACCATCACCTCTGTCACCCAAAAAGATGCTGGAGAGATTAGTGTTGATGCAGAAGGCAAAAGCTGCAAAGCTACCCTACAAGTACAACGTAAGGATATACATTTCTCGTCAAAATATCTGTTTGTTAAATGATTTAATCTCCTCATTAACATTGACATTTCTTTGCATCCCAATCAGATGAGCCAGTGACATTTAAGAAAAAGCTAGAAAACCTAACAGTGGAGGAGCAGAGTGAAGTGAAGCTGGAGGTGGAGCTCAGTAAGGCATCAGATGAAGTCAAGTGGATGAAGAACAGCGTAGTGCTGCAGCCTGCAGGAAACATGGAGATTCGAGTGAACGGAGCTAAGCAGAGTCTGGTCTTCAAGAGTGTGACTTATGCTGACCGGGGCATCTACTCCTGTGAAACTCTGGACGACAAAACCCAGGCCAAACTCACTGTGGAGAGTAAGACTGATACACAATCACATTTTTAAGATACAATTTGAAGTCTTTAAGGCTGTATCTCGACCCCAAATCGATAATCTTATTCTCCATTAATTAACACTCAAACATTTCCTCCTCCTCCCTTCAGTGAAGAAGATCCAGGTAATAAAGGGCCTCACAGAAACCAAGGCACATGAGACAGAGACAGTAACTCTTGAGGTAGAACTCAGCCAGGCAGACGTTGAAGGCTCCTGGACCAGGGATGGAGCCAAATTAAGGCCAGGAGCAAACTGCCGCATCACAGTCCTGGGAAAGAAGCATGCCTTAACGTTCTCTAATCTCAAGAGGGAAGATGCAGGAACTATTGCCTTCCAAGCGGAAGGAGTACATGTTTCTTGCAAACTGATTGTCACAGGTAATGGCTGCTTCTGGTCACTAGGGTCTTGACGACCAAACCACTATTGTTGTGCAGCACCCATTCTGTAGGAGAATTATAATCTAGTCACATTTTGACCAACACATGTTGATTCTACAGAACCTCCTGCCATGATCTCCAAACCCATTCTGGATAGCAGTGTTCCTGAGAAGGAGAAGGTCACTTTTGAATGTGAAGTGTCCAGAACAAATGCCGACGTTAAATGGTTCAAGGTGAAAAATTACAGTTGGAATCGCAGAGTGAAATAAGATTAAAAGTGTGAAGTACATATATTACATTCTGGAAAATGTTTTAATCTGCAGGATGATGTTGAACTGAAACCAGGAAAGAATTTTGGCATCCATTCTTTGGGCCGGAAGCGCTCTTTAGTCATCAACAAATGCACCCCTGAAGATGCAGGCACTTACATCTGTCGCACTACTGATGATAACACCTCCGCCAAGCTCACCGTTAAGGGTAATTAATTGTCATGTCATGAAGCTCACAAATCAGTGTACAGTGTACAGAAACATGTTAAAAATATATTTTTCCCTGCAGCCAGAGATATTAAGATTGTTAAGAAACTGGAGAATGTGGAGGTGATGGAGAAGGAGAGTGCTGCATTTGTTTGTGAAATCTCACATGATGAAGTGGAATGCCAGTGGTTCAAAGGAAGTACCAAACTCAAAGTTGGTGACAACATCAAGATGAGACAAGAGGGTAAGGCCTCAAAAAAATCTGTATATTAATTTGATTCAACTACCTGTATAATCATGCAACATTATAGGATTTACCTGAATAATGATTATCACTAAAAATGAGATTTTACTACTACTAGCTGTCTGTTTCTTATTCCAGGCAGAACCTATGTACTGCTGTTCAAATCTGTCACCCCAGAAGACATGGGTGAGATTAAATTCACAGCTGACAAGGCCTCTTCAACTGCAAAGCTCAAAGTGAAAGGTAAATAAGTCTGTGGTATGTGCCACAATAACATAAATGTACATAGTGTTTATTGTTGCACGTATTAGCTAACCATTATGTTACAATGTTCAGGTGGGGTTGCAAATGGATTTTATCTATTCACGATTGCGAAAGCTGTTAGAAAGTTGCAAATAATTAAACACCTCTGCACTTTTTAAGCCTTATATAATTCTAAACAGTTACTGTAAACACATTATTTGGCTACGTAGAAGCAGATTTAATTCCTGGGTCATTTCATAAACTGATTTATATATTTATTAACCTCAACATTTCAACTGGTTTAGTGAGCCAAATCTAAATGGTCACACTAAAGTTAGATGAAATGTCGTCTTGCTGAAAGAGTAAACACAGTGCAACATTCGGACAATATCAGTGAAATAGAAAATCCAGTTGCAACTTGCTTTTACATTGTTATGCCTCATTGAGACCTGATGGCAAAGGAAACGCAACTAGCTGAGGTTTGTGATCAGTCAAAACTAAAAAAAAATGTATCTTTAGATTTTTGTGATGGTCTACAGAGAAGGCATCATTGGTCCAGTAAATATGGACATATTGGGGACATTTGAAGACTGGAAATCTCAAGGAGAATGAGAAATACAATTTAAATTAGATAGCTTACTTTACTGAGTTACATCATCATGCACATGTTGTCTTGTTTCTATGTCAGTGTCTCACTGTTTGCAATCAGACACTGATATAAAAACAGAAATGAATGGCAAGTATTAGTGCAAGCTGCTAGCTATTGGCTTTAGCTTTTGCAAAAAATGTTAAAACTGATTATCCAGTAGAAATTAGCCCTATTTGCTTTGGCTATTACATGATTCAACACATTCACAATGTGCTTAGGCAAGGGCTTTGGCAAGGCCTTGGCAGTAATAGCTTTTAATCTTCCTTTGTGGCATACATGAGAGTTTTCATTGATTTAGTGTTATTGTTACTGTAGAGCTGCCCGTCAAGTTTGTGAAGAGACTCAGGGATAAGATAGCGATGTATAAGCATCGTGGTCACCTTGAATGCCAAGTTTCACGTGCCAGTGCAAAGGTGACGTGGTACAAGAATAAGACGGAGATCAAGCCCAGCAAGAAGTACGAGATCAAGAGTGAGGATGTGTACCGAAAACTCACCATCAACGACGTGGACGAGCGTGATGAAGACACGTACACCTGTGATGCCATTGATGACAAGACATCGTGTAAACTACTTGTAGAAGGTAACCTGATGGAAGATGAAGACGGTTTATTGTATGCTCAGTGTCAGGTTTTTGAAATGTAGGGCATTCATGTATATGACTGAAAAAAAATGTACATACTCAGGTATTTACACAAAACAATCCATCAGACTCTAAGTCAATGAGGTATTCGTCTATAAATGTATATGTCTGTCTGTCTGTCTGTCTGTCATTAAGTAGTGCACTATGGGAACATTATGTTGATTTATTTGTAGGCCATTTTGGAACAAGCCTGACCTACTGAATGAAATAACATATTTATTGATATTTCAAAGTATTTGAGCAAGAAAGAAATTAACAAAACTGTGTTACTACTGCTTACTACTTACTGCAGGTGAAGAAACCTATGCAGGTATTTTCTGCATTCTAAATTAGAAGACCTCAGCTCACTTAGACTTTGGTGCGAATTCATTAGGTTGTTACAAGAAAGTCCTTTGACTTGAATAATAGACAGTTTTCACTGAAGACATTTGGACATTTCACAGTCGAAAAAGTTCAGATGTAAATAATACATTTAATGATGGCCAAATTCCGTTTAGCTACCTCTGTTTCAGGTTCCTGGTATTGTGCATGCTGGCTCACTGTCGTTGTCATGACTTACTGGGATACTTGAATAGAAAGGAGCTATTGTTGAAATTTTTAGTAATACCTGTGCCTGTCCTTCTATGGGACTTTTTAGGACCTTAGAAAATTTAGGACTTAAAAACAATCCTTGATAAGTATTAACAATGGCCATTGATTTGCACTGCATGTACAGTGGTTGTTATGCTTGTCTATATAATTTATATGTTGTGTCGTTTTTGCTTATTTCAATTCAGTTGTGTGATTTTGATATTACTAATAGCAAATTATCATATTAGTTGTTGAAATATTGAAGAACTCTTTGATTTAGCTGTAGCTCTAAAATGAATCCCAAATACCCAAAACAATTAATATTTGAACAATAACGGTGAGGAGGAGCAGGAGGGTTTATATATATGGAGGCAATTATTAGCAGTGTATCTGACAAAGTAATCATATGTGGGCTATTATTAAACTAATCATACTTGTAAAATTATGTTGGTGTATATGTCGGCAGGTAGGTAACAAAAAATTGCAGTAGAAATATAGCAAGCTAGGTTTGAAGTCATTTTAAAACAGTGTCTCCATTACACCACCAGAGAGTGCTAACAAGTTTATTTGTCAACAATAAATGTCCCTCTCAGAATGTGTCTTGGTCACAATTTAAAAAACAAAGAACAAATCTAATTGTTTGTTTACATAATGTGTTCAGAAAATTACTATATGCCAATATAATATTATCAGATTCCCAAATATCAGTACTGGCCTTAAGGAGCACTATGTAGTTTTGGAGAAGAATTTCAAACTCAGAATTTTAATATGAGGTAATAATACAGACTCAGAAATATTCATTTTTTCCATAACTGAATAAACAATCTGTTCATAGAAGAAAATAACTTCACCAGAACACTGTTTGAAGCTAGAAAAGTGTCATGAAAATGAAGAGAGTTTGTTTTCTTAAGTTTGTTTAGACATCTCTTATTCTCTTAGGATACTAAGATTTTTATGATTTGTTTCGTACCCTTTGGAATGACAAAACAGGTGTTTTGTGATTCATGTTTCACATATCTCACGCAAGACTTATGTTCCTACAAGATGATTTTTATAGCACAAAAAAAAAATATTGGATTCCCATTTAAAAAATTTCTGACCGCTACTGCAGAATTCGGCACTATAGTAAAGTATGTGGGATTTGCAATTTGACTTAGGTCTTCTTAAAGGCTAAAATATTCCCTATGCTCCTTTAGTATAACTCAACATTACATTTATTTTATAAATCATACTGTACTATTGACTTCTAACTTAGCAATTTTCTTTTCATGACCCCTCCAGAGCAGTCCATCAGCATTGTGCGGGAGCTTAGTTCAGTAGAAGTGACAGAACCCTTTGCAGCTGTTTTTGAAGTTGAAGTCAGTATGGAACTGGTGAAACCTCCTACATGGACTCTGAATGGAGTTGCTGTTCAGGAGAGCACTGATGTTGAAATGGAGAAAGAAGGCACCATGCACCGTCTTACATTCAAAAAGACCAAAGCATCAATGACAGGACCTGTGCAGTTTACAGCTGGGAAGAGCAAATCTGTAGCCCAGCTCACAGTCAAAGGTAAATGTGGTAAATCTTGTGTATACTGCAGTTTGCCTCAATAATGTATGTACTGTGATGCTGTTGAAGGTAAATATATCTAATCACATACTATTCCTCACATTTAGAGCGTCCGCTGGAGATTGCAGAGCCCATCAAAGATGTGAAGGCAAAGGAGAAAAGCTCAGCCATGCTTACCTGCAAATTCTCTGCCTCACCCAAAGATGTTAAGTGGTTCAAAGGTCAGGTAACTCTGACAGCATCAGACAAGTATAACATAAAGCAAGATGCTACAAGGGCTCAACTTACCATTCAAAGGTTGACTGAGGAGGACAGTGGAGAGTACCGCTGTGAGTCTGGACCTGCTAAGACCAAAGGCACGCTTACTGTTGAAGGTACTGTCAGGACCTTTAGATACCACACAAAATACAGCAAGTCTGTATAGTATTATTAAATCCAACATAGAGAAACTGATTTGGACTTAAGCATTCTTCAAACTAAAACAGTCTTGTTTCTTTTGTCCAGTGCGTGAAATTAAGGTCACCAAGCACTTGGCTGACACAGAGGTTGACGAAGACAGCGACGCAGTGTTCACAAGTGAGATTAACTATCCAGATGAAGAGGTACAGTGGCTTCTGAATGACAAGGTGCTCTTCACCAATGAAGTCAACACCATCACTCATGAAGGAAAGGTTCACAAGCTCACACTGAAGAACTTGGCACCTCAGGATGGAGGTACTATCACCTTTCAGGTCCGCAAGGTGAAAGAGTCTGTGACTCTTAAGGTTAAAGGTAAGAACCATCATGTGTTATGTGTACAAGCACACAAAAAAACCCCACTATGTATATCAATTAAAGGCAGGAAATCAAACATTGTGACTAAAGGCATGGTCATACCATGCCTACCATTCCTTGAAACTGAACTCTTTACATTTTCTTTATTCCTATCCAGAGAAGCGTGCTGTCTTTCTCAAGTCTCTCGATGATGTCATTGGGGAGGAGAAGGGCATGATAACTCTGGCATGTGAGGCGTGCAAGCCTAGGGTTTCTCCCACATGGAGAAAAGAAGGTAAAGTCTTAAAGGCTGGACCAAAGTATGAGCTCCTTCACACGGGCAAGTCTTTGGGACTGATCATCAAGGACGTCACCAAAGAAGATGCCGGAGAGTATACTTGTGATCTCGGAACTGAGGTTTCTAAATCAAAGGTCACTGTAAGAGGTTGGTACTGTTGTTTGAGATACACAGATTTACAGTGTTAGCCTTCATACATATGGTATTATTTGGCAATGTCACCAATGTATGCTCTCTGTCCCAAATGTAGAGATTGGCATTGGAATTACCAAATGGCTGAAGTCAGCTGAGGTGAATGAGGGAGAGGCGTGTAGCTTTGAGTGCATCTTGTCTCGTGAGAGCACAGATGAGTGTTCCTGGACTGTTAATGGCCAAACTATTACAAATGGAGGTCGCTTCAAAATCACCAGTAAAGGACGCAAGTACATGCTGACCATTAAGGATGTTACTCCTGCTGATGCCGGAGAGGTGGTCTTCAATATTAAAGATCTGAGCTCTAAAACAACATTAACAGTCGAAGGTAAGCTACATAACTAATTTTTAAGAAGCCCAGACAAAGTAACAAAAATACTAAGGTAACAAAATAGACACGTTGTTGTCCCATGTTGCAGGTAAAGCTTCATCTGTGTCGAAAGGACTGGAGAATGTTAGCGCTGTTCAAGGAGAAGATGCTGTATTTACCTGTGAGGTAACAAAGGCCAGTTTCACTGTAAATTGGGCCAAGGACAGCAAAGCCATCAGAAAGAGCCAGAAGTATGACATTAGCCAAGAGGACAGAATCATGAAGCTGATCGTCCATAATGTCTCGGCTCAAGACTCTGGAGAGTACAGCTGTGAAGTTGTTGGAGGCGCAACCACCAAAGCAAAGCTGGAGATCAAGGGTGAGACTGAAAATTATATATTTACCTACCTCCATCTCACTGAAATGTCTGTCTTCGACATTGTTAGACACTTACCTATGACAGCAGTTATTTATAGATTGTGGTAAAAAGCTGATAATATCCTTATTAGATATAGAACTGGTATTTTCTGAAACCATATATCAATCCTACAATGTTATACTGTGCCTTAAACTGTAAAAACTTTGTTTTCTTTTTCCAGAACCAATCCATAAATTCACTAAAGCGCTGAAGGATAGCCAAGTAGAGGAGAAGAGCTCTGTGACCTTGCAATGTGAGACCGCACTGACCCCATCCACTGTGGTATGGCTTAAGGGTCACACAGAGCTCAAGGCTGGAGGTCGATATGAGATGTTCCAGAAGGAAGGAGTCTTAACCCTCACCATCAAACACCTGGAGGAGAAAGACACTGATATCTACACTTGTGACGTAGGCACTGCCAAGAGCATGGCAAAGGTGTCAGTCAAAGGTAAGAATTTAATTTTGTATGTGTGTATACAAGTTTGGGTTAAGGTTTTGTCATGCAGAGCTGATTATCTTTTTGAATTCTGTGTGAAGAGTTACTTACTTCTTACCTTTGGAAGAAACAAAATTGGTACAGTGTATGGCGTTTTTTCATATCTTTATTCAAAAGCATGGTCTTTTTAATTTGAGCATGATTCAAAGATTTCAGGTTCAGATTTTGTAATGCTTTCCCTCATGACCTTGCCCTTGTAGTCAAATGACTGTGCGCTTTGATTTGTTCTGCTTCTGCTCAAACTGTACAGGTGCTTGCAGTCAGATATATTGTTGCTTGCACAGATTTCCCCGCTCCAGCTTATGCCCATCTCATCGCACTCAGGCTGCTTCTGTGTGCTCGTGCCGCTCTTAAATTTCTCTTCTGCTCTTGGATTTTTTGTGTAATAACCCTAGCAAAATCCCTCAACCAATAGAATGCCAGGTTTAGTGTAGACATGATCTCTGCCTTGTGGCAGGTGTGTTCGCTTTACTTCTTAGCGCCTACCTTACGAATGGCTAAATGGGTTAAATGGGGTCCATCCACTCCCGTCCTCATTCTCTCAAATTGAAAGACCACACTTTTGAATAAAGGCAGGAATAAAGCCCCATAATACTGTGGATGATAGCTGGTAAGTAATTATGACTTAGATGCAAGCTGTTTTATCCTGTTGAAGAAAATGTATTTATATTTAACATTAGCTGAATGGACCCTCAATATCAGAACCTGAGACACTTCCACTGTTAATGTTTTACTGCAATGTTGAATTTCCTCATAGTTTGGTTTGCTTTTGCTTTAAAGGCCAGTTGGTGGTTATAGTGGAAAAACCACAGGATGTTACTTGTTAGGGGAATCTGCCACATTTGTTTGCTGTCAGTCCTACTGCTCTGCCTCACGTACAGTGGTGCTTAGATCATACCCTGCTGCAGCCAAGCCCCCTCAATGATATTCACATTCTAGAGGGGGGGTTCCACTCTCTTACTGTAAGAGAGCTAACACGAAAGGACTCTGGCACCATCTCTGTGGTTGCTGGGGATCAGACAGTATATGAGTCCCTTGTTATCAAAGGTAACAGACACCGCCTGCAGTCACGTACAAATCTAGATTTGTCAAGTACCATAAATAAGGTTGACTTTTTACTAAATCTCATGCATTCTCCTAATAGAATTTTGTTTTCAGTATTTTGCATTGTGAGTATATTACTGGAGGATCTGCTTTTCCCTTTCTGTTGCACCATTCTGTCTTGGGGTCTGTATGATTGAGAGACTGTTTACACATCTACAAATTGTGAACGACAGTCATCAGCATGTGCCGATGTTTCAAAGTGACCTGTTCCCAAATGGATTGTCTTGTTATGCAAGGACTGCTCACTGCATTAAGGAATATTTCATTTTTTGGTAATCCTTGTGCATTTCAAAAGGATTCCATTCTGTAGAGTTGTAATGAGATTTTGATTCTGTTTTTGGATCAAGTGCTCGGTTGTAGCAAAACCTTCATCAACAGGAACATCAGTTCAACTGTTGGAATCATTTTTGACTCCAAAGGCTAACCTTGGGCAACTGGAGCACGACAACTCACACATCATCTTCGCCTCTAATCATTTCCATCCTCCATCACAACCAAACAAAATGCAACACAATATATTATATAATCAAGTCACTGTTCATTTTATTTTAGCCCTGCCTGCTAGTTTTAAAGAGGAGCTCAAGAACCAGGAGAAAAACAAAGGAGAGACTGTGACACTCTGCTGCAAGTTATCGAAACCCATGGCCGACATTCAGTGGAAGAAAGGCTCTGAAATTCTCAAAGCTGGAGAGAAGTATGAGATGAAGCAGAAGGAGACCTCTTGTGAGCTTCAGATTAAGAATTTGAAGACTGAAGATAGTGGAGAGTATTCTTGCGTGTGTGGGGACCAGAAGACGTCTGCAACTGTGAAAGTCAACGGTATGGATCCATGAAGTCTTATCTGCAGTTTTAAGTTTTGTGTGCTCATGTTGTATTTCCCAAAGGAGTTCCACTTTTGTTCCCTTCATGGTGTTTTGTTAGAACTACCTTTCCTGATTTTGAATGACAACTTGGTTGTACAGCATTGCCGCCGACCTTCAAACAGAAGCTGGAGAGCCAGGAGGCTGAGGAGGGAACAAGCATTACTCTGCGCTGTGAACTCTCTGAAACTGGGGTCCCTGTTGAGTGGAAGAAGGGAACACAGGTCCTGAAGTCTGGAGAAAAGTACCGGATGAAGCAGAAGGCCTCTGTGAATGAACTCCTGATCAACAAATCGGTGCCAGAAGACAGTGGGGATTACAGTTGTGTGTGTGGAGACCAGAAGACCACAGCCAGCCTCAACGTTAAGGGTAAAAAGGGGATTTTCAAAGAGATGGTCCAAGTAATATATTATTAAAATGTACATATTTAGTCATGTTTGTTTTGGAGTCTGCATGTCATCCTTGCTTGTAAACTGTATGTGTTCAGCTTTTAGTTGTTTTATTTCTTTTTTGTATAATTTATGTAATGCATGCAACTGCCTGCTAACCAACTAATAAATGCTCAGCCCAACCAGTGACCTTCAAACAGAAGTTGGAGAACCAGGAGGCTGAGGAGGGAACCAGTGTTACCCTGCGCTGTGAGATCTCCAAACCTGGAGTCCCAGTGGAGTGGAAGAAGGGATCACAGGTCATGAAGTCTGGAGAAAAGTACCAGATGAAGCAGAAGGACTCTGTGAATGAACTCCTGATCAACAAGGTGGTGCCAGAAGACAGTGGAGACTACAGCTGTGTTTGTGGAGACCAGAAGACCACAGCCAGCCTCAACATTAAGGGTAGGAAGAGGATTTTCATACAGTTGGTCTGAGTAACATATTAAAAAATTGGAGCACGGAGCATTGTATAAAAAATGTATACAACAGGTTTTTTATGTACATATTTAGACATGGTTGTTTCACAGTTTGCATGTCATTGTGGGTTGCAAATGGTCAGTGTTTGTTTCTTGTCTTTTTGTTTTATTTTTTATACTTTATGTAATGCATGCAACTGGCTGCTAACCAATTAATGATTGCTCAGCCCAACCAGTGACCTTCAAACAGAAGCTGGAGAGCCAGGAGGCTGAGGAGGGAACCAGCGTTACTCTGCGATGTGAGATCTCCAAACCTGGAGTCCCTGTTGAGTGGAAGAAGGGAACACAGGTCCTGAAGTCTGAAGAAAAGTACCAAATGAAGCAGAAGGCCTCTGTGAATGAACTCCTGATCAACAAAGTGGTGCCAGAAGACACTGGAGACTACAGCTGTGTGTGTGGAGACCAGAAGACCACAGCCAGCCTCAACGTTAAGGGTAGGAAGAGGATTTCTCAAGATGTGGTCTGTGGAGCATATTTAGACATGTTTGTTTTAGAGTCTGCATGTCATTGTGGATTGCAAATGGTCTTTGTTTGTCTTTTTTGTTTAATGTATATTTGTATAATTTATGTAATGGCATGCAACTGGCTGTTAACCAACCAATAAATTTTCAGCCCAACCAGTGACCTTCAAACAGAAGCTGGAGAGCCAGGAGGCTGAAGAGGGAACCAGCGTTACTCTGCGATGTGAGATCTCCAAACCTGGAGTCCCTGTTGAGTGGAAGAAGGGATCACAGGTCCTGAAGTCTGGAGAAAAGTACCAGATGAAGCAGAAGGCCTCTGTGAATGAACTCCTGATCAACAAAGCCGTGCCAGAAGACAGTGGAGACTACAGCTGTGTGTGTGGAGACCAGAAGACCACAGCCAGCCTCAACGTTAAGGGTAGGAAGAGGATTTCTCAAGATTTGATCTGTGGAGCAATTTATGAAAACTGTATGCAACTAGTTTTCTGTTTCTTTAACAGTATGCATGTCATGGTGGATTGAAAATTGTCAGTTCTTTTTTTTCCTTTTATACATGTTTGTATTTTATGTAATGCATGCAACTGGTTGCTAACCAACTAATAAATGCTCAGCCCAACCAGTGACCTTCAAACAGAAGCTGGAGAGCCAGGAGGCTGAAGAGGGAACCAGCGTTACTCTGCGATGTGAGATCTCCAAACCTGGAGTCCCTGTTGAGTGGAAGAAGGGATCACAGGTCCTGAAGTCTGGAGAAAAGTACCAGATGAAGCAGAAGGGCTCTGTGAATGAACTCCTGATCAACAAAGCCATGCCAGGAGACAGTGGAGACTACAGCTGTGTTTGTGGAGACCAGAAGACCTCAGCCAGCCTCAATGTTAAGGGTAGGAAGAAGATTTTCAAACAGTTGGTCTGAGTAACATATTTAAAAAATGATCTAATAGTCTGCATGTCATCATCTTTTGCAAACTGTCCGTGCTTGTCTTTTTTTTAATATATAGATTTGTATAATTTATGTAATGGCATGCCACTGACTGCTAACCAACTAAAAAATGCTCAGCCCAACCAGTGACCTTCAAACAGAAGTTGGAGAACCAGGAGACTGAAGAGGGAACCAGTGTTACTCTGCGATGTGAGATCTCCAAACCTGGAGTCCCTGTTGAGTGGAAGAAGGGAACACAGGTCATGAAGTCTGGAGAAAAGTACCAGATGAAGCAGAAGGCCTCTGTGAATGAACTCCTGATCAACAAGGTGGTGCCAGAAGACAGTGGAGACTACAGCTGTGTTTGTGGCGACCAGAAGACCACAGCCAGCCTCAATGTTAAGGGTAGGAAGAAGGTTTCTCAGGATTTGATTTGTGGAGCAATTTATGAAAACTGTATGCAACTAGTTTTCTGTTTCTTTAACAGTATGCATGTAATGGTGGATTGCAAATTGTCAGTGCTTTTTTTTTGCTTTATATAAATGTTTGTGTTTTATGTAATGCATGCAACTGGTTGCTAACCAACTAATAAATGCTCAGCCCAACCAGTGACCTTCAAACAGAAGTTGGAGAACCAGGAGGCTGAAGAGGGAACCAGCATTACTCTGCGATGTGAGATCTCCAAACCTGGAGTCCCTGTTGAGTGGAAGAAGGGATCACAGGTCCTGAAGTCTGGAGAAAAGTACCAGATGAAGCAGAAGGCCTCTGTGAATGATCTCCTGATCAACAAAGTGGTGCCAGAAGATAGTGGAGACTACAGCTGTGTTTGTGGAGACCAGAAGACCTCAGCCAGCCTAAACGTTAAGGGTAGGAAGAAGATTTTCAAACAGTTGTCTGAGAACCAAATTTAAAAAATGATTTAATAGTCTGCATGTCATCATCTTTTGCAAACTGTCTGTGCTTGTCTTTTTTTTTAATATATATATTTGTATAATTTATGTAATGCATGCCACTGACTGCTAACTAATTAAAAAATGCTCAGCCCAACCAGTGACCTTCAAACAGAAGTTGGAGAACCAGGAGGCTGAAGAGGGAACCAGCGTTACTCTGCGATGTGAGATCTCCAAACCTGGAGTCCCTGTTGAGTGGAAGAAGGGATCACAGGTCATGAAGACTGGAGACAAGTACCAGATGAAGCAGAAGGCCTCTGTGAATGAACTCCTGATCAACAAGGTGGTGCCAGAAGACAGTGGAGACTACAGCTGTGTTTGTGGCGACCAGAAGACCACAGCCAGCCTCAACATTAAGGGTAGGAAGAGGATTTCTCAGGATTTGATCTGTGGAGCAATTTATGAAAACTGTATGCAGCTGGTTTTCTGTTTCTTTAACAGTATGCATGTCATGGTGGATTGCAAATTGTCAGTGCTTGTCTTTTTTTTTAATATATATATTTGTATAATTTATGTAATGCATGCCACTGACTGCTAACTAATTAAAAAATGCTCAGCCCAACCAGTGACCTTCAAACAGAAGCTGGAGAGCCAGGAGGCTGAAGAGGGAACCAGCGTTACTCTGCGATGTGAGATCTCCAAACCAGGAGTCTCTGTTGAGTGGAAGAAGGGAACACAGGTCCTGAAGTCTGGAGAAAAGTACCAGATGAAGCAGAAGGCCTCTGTGAATGAACTCCTGATCAACAAAGCCATGCCAGAAGACAGTGGAGACTACAGCTGTGTGTGTGGAGACCAGAAGACCACAGCCAGCCTTAGTGTTAAGGGTAGGAGGATTTGTTTTAAACTTCTACATTGTAATAAAATGTGTCTTTGTTACTTACAAACACATGCATTACTTTACATTTTGTGGTGTAACATTTTTGATTTTTTTCACTGCAGGAGATATATTGTTCACATGAAATCCTGAAGACTGCTTAAATACTTTATTGATAGGAAGAGTATTTGTATTACATTACATTACTGTCACCGTCTCTTTGTTTTTTGTTGTCTGTTTTCTGTCTCATAAAATGTCTGCGTTCTTTGTCAGTGTCTGACATCAGATTCATCAAATTTTCTTTTACATTGTATGTGGTGGATCAGTAAGTTGGATGTCTTTGCTTGGGTCGTTCTTCTGGAGTGTGCTCTGTGCTGTGATGTGTGAATATTGACCTTTCTTCAGATTTTTCATCACTTTTTTCTTTTTTTATCATACATTTGATAATACAAAACATATAAAGTCAAGCCCTTTTCACCACGTCATTTTAGCAGATCTTGCTTGTTGCTGCTTTTTTGTGTCTCAGGTTTTTGTTTTTATTTATGATAGTGTTGACCATTGATAATATATATATATATATATATACTGGTCCATAAACTGTTCTTGACTATTTAATCAGACAAGCCAATTGATATTTGTTCACGTTGTATTGTAGTTATAGCCTGTGTTGTGCAGTTCTTGCTGATATTTTAATTTTACAAAATGTGAGCCATATTGTCAAGTGGTATTTAGTTTTTACAAATCATGGTACAGTACTGTAGATGATCAAGAATAACAGCATTCTGAATTCGAATTGTTTCCTCTCAGCTGTGAAGCTGTCAGCTCCTCCTTCAGCTACTAAACTGGAATCTAAGAGGCAGGAGGCCAAAGAAACAGTGGAAGGTATGGAAAGAAAAAGGCAATGTACTGGCTTGGCTTTCAGCTTTATGTGCTCTGTCCATCTTGATTATGGACTTTGTGTTGCCATGTGCAGTCTGCCTTAAATTGGGCCTCTACATGTTGGCCTATCTAGGATGTGATGAATATATTGTTGTGGCATTATTTCTTTAGTTTACCATATTTCTTGGGTTACGCTTTTGTGAGTCTCTGCTGTGTCAACTGTTCCTTCTGTCTTATAGCAGGATTGTGTTTTGGAATTTTTATGTTGTTCTTTCTCCTCAGTGTTGTATTGCAGTCTTTGTAGCATAATAAGCTGGTTTAGAAGAAGGAATACAAAACCTTGTGTTTGTGCCATTTCTGGTGTTAGCATATTGATGTTTTCTTTTGAATGATACCTGTTGCCAGCTGGAGTTTACCTGTACATAATCTACGCACTTGTATGTGGCATGATTCATTGTCCTTTACATGATTATTTGCGTGGTTTGAGCAGACTAAAGGTCTTTGAATTTGTGGCAGTTACAGCTTGTGCTTAGATAATCGTATAAAATAATGCAGGTCTGACAATATTACTGGTTGCTACCATTTATACTTTATGTAGCATTTCTATATTCATATCACATTTACATTTCAGCCAAGACGCCTGAGGCTCTGTCCATAAAAGAAAAGCAGAAGAGGCAAGAGATAATTGAGACAGTGGAAGGTAATCCTTTGAAGATTCTTAGCTTTGCTTGGGTGTTCAGCCAATGTGCATTAGTAATGAATCGGTCTGTGCTGTGCATCGCTGTGTTTAGTCATAAGTGAGGAACACACATCAAGCTATCCAGTACTTAACACTGTCACTCCATGTCTTGGCTGCTGACTGGTGTCATCGGACAGAAACTTGTTGGGCCCTGAACCCTCTTACATGGTGTCTTGTGGCTTCTATTTCATCTGCCTGCTGGAAAATGTGGCTTTTTTATTCAACCATCACATGATCTGTGTGATTTTGGGGGCTGGTATTACTATTGTAGAAAAGAAATCATCATATTATTCTCAACATCTGAGCTCTTTGCTTAACGCTGTTGCATGGAGGCTGACTTATTGGTCTGGAGACACATTATGTTCCCATCGGCTGGTGATACATGTCGTAATGTGCTGAGGCAATTTCGAATTGTGTTTTGTTCAATTTCATAGCTGTGACACTGCCATCTACTGGACAGACTCCTACACAGCAGCATCTCAAACAAGAGATTCAGAGAGATTCACGAGAGCTCAAAGTAGGAGGTGAAGGTAATGAGACACGTTTGCATGGCTATTGTCTAATAATTTGACATTTGTCAATACTGTTAGCATTGTTGTCTTTTGTTGTTTTCCAGATGTAACTTCAAGCTTGTAGAAAAACACACTTAACAAGAAAAGAAGTACTAGAAAATTTGGAGGGTGTAGGCAGCTCAGTTTGGATTTACTGTTTGTGCAGTAGGTTATGTTGTCTACAGAATGTGTAAAATGTATAAAGAAGGTGGCTTTTGTTTTTGCCCTTGTGTGCTGTTCTGTCAGTTCCATTTTATAGCACCAATACCATTCAATACTGTATTTTCTGTTTGTCTTTATGCTTAGTTTACTCCAGTTCTGTTTTGAATGTCAAACGTGTTGTTGCTAGAGTAGGGTCAAAATGTCAGACCTTTTGTCAAATACTTCTATTTTGCATTTGTTTTGAATGTTATACTATTTTCATATTACAAATGATAATATCAGCTTAACAATTTGAGTTAAAAGTTGAATATTGTGTAATATGTAAAACAAATGCAAAATAGAACTATTTTGACTAGTAATGGAGCTTTTGGCTCTGCTGATTGTGTTGGCACCTCTGGCAGTTCTGTGTTGCATTGTTGCTGTATGTTAGATTATTGATAATGATCTGCTAGAGGAGAGAGAGCCTTTCTTGTTTCTTGCTTGTAGATTTATTGATTGATTGCACAAGGACATTTCAGTATGCCAAGCTCTAAACAGGCAACAGTAAACAAGGTGTACTGGGTCATTTTGTGTGCTTTACTGGCTCTGGTCATCTGCTGGTTTAAGGTTATAGAGCTTATCACTGCATGATTGTGAGGGTAATGTTGTGTTTTATCCCAGTTGAAAAGACTGCTGCTGGAATAGCTGCCAAACAAGATACACAGAAACAGGGGACCAAAGAGCCAGCTGAAGGTATGCAACAATTTTAGCTCTTTATTGGCCTTGTGCTTCCTCATCGTCTCCTCTCACATACCATTCAGTCTTCGTGTTGCCAAATGCAGGTGTTCTATCTCTACTGATGTTTCTTACTTGTGTTTATGTGTGGCTGTAGTTTGTTTTTGTAACGCTGTAAGGTGTGGACATCAATAAAAATAAGTTGTATGATTGAAGATAATTTTCAACAGTGGTCATGACATGCAAGATGTGTTGGCTTGTGAGACGTACTGTATATTTTGGCTCTTGGTCCTGTTCTTATGCTTCAGTCTGTATGTTGCTGTGCTGTGTTGTCCAAAAGTGTTTATTTCTTTTAAAGGCTACATTCATAGCTCAGAGATTTGAGTTAGTGATGAGGTCATTCAGTTAAATGGGAGAGAAGAAAGTTATTTGGATAATAATGTAAGATGTTGCCGAAATATAGTATGTGTTCTCAGCAAAACTTACCGGATCTAAAAATGAGATTTGTGGCTGCTGGCTCTCTAGTTGCCATGTTTCGGGTATGATTAGGCTTCAGTGTTTTGGAGCAGTGAGGCCTCCAAATGCTGCAGCAGCTGTGACTTTATACTCTATGGATTCCAAAAATGGATTGTCTATGCCCATAGTCTTACATTACGTAACATTTATACAGTGTTACTATTTTCTTTTCTGGACAAAGGCATAGTACTGTCTGTAGGTTTTTGTTAAGATTTTACCATTGCACATTGCATGAATATATGTATCATCTAAAAAATGAAAAACTTTTGTACTGTCAGTACCAGACAAATGGAATTCAAGTTTGGATGGCATTTTGTTGTCTTGGACATTGTGGCTCTAAACTCGTGTGGCACATTGCTTCTGATCTGTTGTCTTGTTCGGTCTGTTGGAGAAAATTTCCACGTTATATAAGTTCCATTAAAACATACATTATATGTCTGCTACTAACTTCAGTTATAGCAGAGAAGTCACCAACATCGGCAGTGACATACAGAGTTGAACCTGACAAGCAAGAAACGAAAAAGAGAGTTGAAGGTATGTGGTGGTGTTATAAAGAAAGTCCAAGAACACCGTGAATGTAAATGGGGTTCTGTTTGTAATCAGCAGGTTTGTTATATGCATGGGTTTTGGCAAAACACATACTATAATGCAACACTTCCAGACTGTTATGTGCTTCCTTGTGTCTTGAAAGATTTGTCAAATGACAAGCCCATTTGTTCTTGTTGGCTGATTAGTTGGAAATTGTGCATTGGCAGGAGCATTTTGTTGGAATCAGTCAATCCTCTCTGTTGATGTGATTGTTAATTTATTTGTTTGGCAACATCCTTTGTGGGTTTATTCATCTGAAGTCTCCTTACTATTCTTGTATTAGTGCTGCTCTGTGTTTATTACAGTAGATATTTAAGGTCTAATTAAATTTACTACACCTGCGGAGATTGAAAAGCCTGCTGTGTGATGTCATCCCAAAGTCAGAGCCTACAGAGCTGGATAATAAGGTGAAAGGAGTTTTGTATGCTGTGTAATCAGTCTGTCTTGTTGCTGCTCACTTTGTATTTGTTGATGAATTTTCATTCATCTGATCAACCCAGGTGAGAAGTATTTAATAAAGCTTGATCGAGGAGAACATAGCTCAACAGTAAATGTAGTAACACAGTGTATTGCAATGCTAGTTCTGAAGAACACTTCCTTAGTCTGTGACTATTTAACCCACTATGGAATACTCTGTGGAAATGTGCTTACATAAGTCGCGTTGTATTTGATGGGAGAATATGGAGTTTTGTCTCTCATGGAGCCTGTAGTTAAGGTTAGATGATAGAGGAACAAGAATGTCACTTTTGTTGTCTGGGAGACAGCACATCTTATCACCCCAGCTGCTCAATACAACAATTCCACTATGACTGAGATACGGTGTAGGGAGGGGAGGAGGAACCTCTGCACACACAGAAAGCTGTGACCCTGGACGTGACTTCAGCGTAACTTCACCTCCGGGGTGGGCAGAGAGGGAGATGTATATTGACAAATTTACGACTATGAACCTATGAGACTTAAGATATGGAAATTCCTTTACAGTATTCATTTGTGAATGCCAGATCTGCTGTATTTTGTTGTTGTCTGCAGATAAAAAGTATTAAAGGTGCACTATGTAGCTTTGGGGAAAATATTTTAATCAGCAGAGAAAGATCTTCACTGACTGATTTAAAAAAAAAAAATATTTAGCTGGCCCTCTGCTTTGAATGGGATTAAGGATTATCAGTGTTGTTTTATGTGTATGTGTGTGTATGCATATTTTTTTCCCCCACATATTTTACAAATGACACAGCCACACATTGACAATAGAAATTACAAAAAAATATTGAACAATAAAGTAAGATATGACACCTAAAGTAAAAACAAATCAATGCTAAAAGTAGGAAAAACAATGAAGATAGAAGACAAAAGCGAGATTGGTTAGCTTTAACAACCACAGAATGATCTTTAACAACATTAGTGGTGAAAATATCATCATCCACTCAGTCATGTAAGTTAAAAATTAAAATATTTGTACAAAGCATACTGCAGTCTTCATCTGGTATGAACTGGCAATTTGAAAACTTTGCCAGTGACAATACACATCAACATCTTATTGATTCAATCCCCAGTTCTTCCAGCCGTAGTCATTCGAGACCTGGATAGCCAGGAGGTTGAAGAGGGAGGCAGTGTCACTCTGCATTGTGAGCTTTCCAAACCTGGACTGCCCGTCGAGTGGAAGAAGGAAACTCAAGTCCTGACTTGTGGAGAAAAATACCAATTGAAACAAACAGGATGCATTTATGAGCTACAGATCTTTGGCTTGAGACCTGGAGACACAGGAAGCTACTCGTGCTGTTCTGAGGACACAACAAGCTCAGCCTCTCTTGTTGTAAATGGTATGATTGAGACCATGTCATCATCTCATGCTGTCTTCTTCTGCCACCAAGTCTTTCATTTCATTTTTCAATCCACTCTTCTTCATCTCACTGCATTTTTCATCGCCATTCTCGATCTTGTACTTTAGATAAACATCTGGTTATTTCTTTTCATTCATCAGCTGCCCCGGTTATTTTCACAAAAGAACTTGAAAGCCAAACAGCTGATGAGGGCGACAGTGTAAGCCTGCATTGTGAGCTCTCTGAACCTGGTGTTCCTTTGGAGTGGAGGAAAGGAGAACTTGGTCTTTGTCCTTGTGCCAAGTATGAAATTAGACAAACAGGACACCTGGCTACATTAATTATCCACGATACAGACTCAGAGGATTCTGGGAGCTACACATGTGACACTGGTGACCGTCAGAGCACTGCACAACTAGCTGTGAAGGGTACGCTTACTAAAACCTGATGTGTGTAGTGGAAATCGTTGAGTTGCAAAGTAAATTACTGAAGACTTGTTTGTCTAAGAAGACCTGTTATTAAATAAATGCGATGACTTAAGGACTAAGATGTAAGCGCAAGAGTCTTTGACATATATGACTCATTTTTACCACTGCTACTTTTTGACTTGACACAGCGGTTTTATGTGTGTAGTGGGTGCCAGCTTTCACCTGGTCATCCTAATATTTTTGTCTCCACATGTTCTCCATTTCTGCCCCTCCAGCCCAGCCTGTCCTTTTCAAAACTCAGCTGCAGAACCTTGAAAGACAGGCTGGGGAGAGCGCTAGTCTTCGCTGCGAAACCACAAAGCCTGGAGCCAATGTGGTCTGGAGGTGTGGTGACAGGGTGCTGGCATCCAGCAGCAAGTATCACCTGAAACAGGAAGGAACTGTAGTTGAGCTTGTCATCTATAAACTGCAGGCAGCAGACACAGGAGAATACTCCTGTGATACAGGCAACCAGAGGGATTCAGCTGTCCTCACTGTGCAGGGTAGGAGCTGTTCTATTTAAGACTGTCCCTGTCATGCACACTCTGGAGTCACATCTTTCTGCACGTCTTACATCATTCCAAAACTTGAGCATGACATGCATCAACCTTTCATCTGGAGATCTTGTTTGCTTGATCTTGTTTATTCACGTGGTATTTCTCACCCCACATGTTCCTGCTTTGCAGGTCATTGTTTTTAAAACACTTGTAGTTATTCACACTTCTCCGTTGAGCTTGATCACTGGTCTCATCATTTGTGCCTATCTTTGGTCTCTCTTCACGACCAGTAACACACACACTGTTTTTTTCACTTGGTACTCACAATAACAGCTCAATAGAGATCTTTATATATTTAATCACACTTTGATCACAATCTGCACAACTTGAACTTGATATTTTTGTCAAGACAAATATGTAACCACTTTGCTGAAATGTATTTGTCAAACAGAGGTCGACGTTAACATTCTGAAATTCCTGGAGAGCTGCGTTGTATACGAGGGTGAAGATGTCCACTTCGAATGTCTGGTTTCTCATGAGGAGGCACCCCTGGCCCAGTGGAAACTCCAGGATGTACCACTACAGAATAATGAAATGAACCTGATCAAGACCGAGGGTCGGGTGCACAGCCTCACGCTCAGAGGCGTCACCAAAGCTGACTCGGGAACAGTCACTTTCACAGTGGGAAACCACACTTCCACTGCTTCTCTGACAGTCAGAGGTAAGGGAAATGTTATGCATTTTATTTCTTGGGACAAGAATAAGTACTTTACTTTTTGCTTCTGTCATATCATTTGGACTTCTTATATCATTTCTCTATATCTTCTTCCTTGTGGGACACCTTTCCTCTATCTTTCCTTCTTTAGAAGCATCCCAAAACATGGATGCTTCTGATTGCTTTCCACTCATACTGACTTGTATCCATTCATCTCACTTTCATATTTGCGTAAGATCTGCACCGTATTGCATATTCCGTCATTTTTCTACAGTATTTGCATGTTTATTCTTCTTTCCATTGAACTAACATTTCCCCATTACTTTTCACTGTAGTGTTCATATCACACACTGGTCATGTCAATCAATTTGTTTACTTGAAATCTTGTTTACAACATGTTGTTTGCACTGTACACTTTCTTGACTGTTTTTGACTGTACGCTTTATTTTAAAATAACTTGATACACAACATCAAAATTCACTGTAGTGTTTGACCATGTCGTGTTATTCAGTCATTGAAATTCTGTTGTTTAAGTGGTGAATGACGATGCAGTCACAACTTTCCAGATTAGAGCCCTCCTGGAAAACTCTCTGCTGCATGTCATCCCAATCCCTCTCTTATTTTCTGTCACCTCTCTATAATAAAGGGGGGAAAATCCTCTACAAAAAATAAACATTTTTTATACTTGAGATTTTCAAAATAGCATTTGTATTTTATCTTCGCACTCTTGAATCCTCTGTGTTGCTTAACGATGCTCACAGACACAATCATTTGTTGATGAAAATATTAATTAAATTGATTGCTGTTTTTTCTGATTCAGTCTATCAGTGTTTTACCTCAGACTTTGAAATGGACTGAATGTAGATAAACTTTGCAAGGACCTAACCTTTTCATGCTCTGTTTTAAGCTTCTCAGTGGTATGGAAAATGTAGAATATGAGTATAAATAATGTCGCCTATGATTGGTGTGTTAAGTGATGACAGGGTTTACCCAGGACAATTTTTAAATCAGTCATCCTAATTAATAATGGTCTTTCTGGCAGCCGCACCTGTACTATTCAAGAAGGAGCTGGAAAGTCAAGAGGCGACTGAAGGAGAAAAGGCCACCCTGTCCTGTGAGACATCAAGTGCGGACTGCAAGGTGACCTGGCTGAAGGGCTCAACTGTAGTGACCCATGGGGAGAAGTACAGTATGGAGCAGAAAGCTACCATTCAGATCCTGGTCATACACAAGCTGAATGTGAAGGATAGTGGAGAATACACCTGTGATACAGGGGACAAGAGAAGTACTGCTACCCTGACTGTGAAAGGTAACAGAGCACATCTTCATCTCATTTATGTCTCTTGTCTCTTCTTGTCTTCAACCTTCCTGACGTTCATTTTACATTCATCCATCTCATTATCAATTACCGGATCATATCTTCTACTCAGCATCTATTTTTCTTGGAGTTGACTGTCCTCGAGTTAGAAGTGTGATGTCTTAGCTGGCATGTAGCTTGACTTTTAATTATCTGATGGCTACACTTTTTTATTCTTATAACTTCTGCCTTAATATGTGTTGTGAGTCATCAAATTACATATACGTATAGTGAATGGATTTAGGTTAAGGTTTGCTCGATTTGTAATATTTAGTGTAGTTAAGTTTAGTATTTTCTTTACAATCTAGTACTACTGTAGATTGACTGTTAGTTGTCATTAGATTGGTAAATGCTAACAGCCATGAACCTGAGATCAAAGTTGTGGCATGAAGTATTAAGTAAGTATAAAACCGATTCTTGCTCATGGCTCCACCTTCTTACTGATGCCATCTGGAAGCCCCGCCGAGATCTGATCACTGACCTCCCATCATCCCATTTACCCTCAGAGCATGTGCGCATCCTCAGAGAACTCTGCGATACAACTGTGACCACTGGGCAGGATGCTGTCTTTGAGGTTGAATTGTCACATGCAGGCGTGACAAACGGGGAATGGTGGCTTGGAGACAATAACCTCCAAAATAACGATCTCAATCAAATGAGCAGCCAGGGCAGAGTGCACCGTTTGGTCCTGAAGATGGTGACCACAGATGAATCCGGGGATGTTGCCTTTGTAGTGGGGGAAGAGAAGAGCGTGGCCTGTCTTCTGGTGGAGGAGAAACCCAAAGGTAAAGGAGATGACATGGTCGCTGGAGATTTTTGCTCCCCATATCCATCTCCATCGATCACCGAACAGCTTTGTCTTGGCAAATGGAAACCGGCTGGCACCATCATCTTCAACATCCTAACTTTCAGTCGTGTTTTCCATTCTTTGCATTTAGTGTTTGCTTAAAAAAAGAAATGCTATCAAAGTGCTAACACAAATATTGTAACAAAAGGAGATAAACTACTTAACAATGTAAATTGTAAGTGTTTCTCAAAGATAAACATTCAATACTGAATTTGTCAAATTTTGCAGTTTTTATATTTCTGATAACAATTTCAGATCTTTATTCACCATGCTGTAAAAATTTGTGATAGCATATAATTATCACTGCATGCATGCATGCATTTTTTTTAATAGCTTTGATATTATTCATGCCAGGGCTGTAAAGGAAGGGAAAAGGAAAAGATTGCATATCAATTCTGCAATTATTAAATCTCGTTTCGGGTTTCCCATATTTACAGTGCTAATACTAGAGAAGCCACACGACACTGTGGCATTAGAGGGCGAAACTGTCACTCTGGCCTGCACCATCTCTGACCCCATGGCCACTATCTCCTGGATCAGAAACAACGTGCCCATCCAAGCAGGTCTGAAGTATGACCTGAAGAACAACGGAGCATTCCACCAGCTTCGTATCCACAACCTGGTGCCTGAAGACTCAGGAACATATACCTGTGACACTGGAGATGCACAGTGTGACGTCACCTTGACTGTGGAAGGTAAAGAATGATGCCACCTCTAAAAAAAAAATAAAAAAAAAAATAAATTTCCTGATCAGATTCCAAAATGTGGACCAAGATAGGATTGAAATGAACAGCCGAAATATTCGTGAACTTCCACGTCTCTCAACCACACACCCAGTCTGGCTTCACTGCATCAGCAAAACCTTTGTCTAAAGTCCCTAAGAGATGTTTGTCTTGTCATCTCAACTTTCTGATGCCAAACCTTCCAATTCAACATCTGATGCCTTTCACATTTTGAATTTTCACCAGGTGCTCCAGTGTTCTTTCGCAAAGAGCTCAAGAGCCAGGATGCCATGGAGGGTGATGTTATTACCCTGGACTGTGAGCTGTCTAAGCCAGGTATTCGTGTTGAGTGGAGGAAAGGAGGCATGGTCCTCGAGTCCAGTAGGAAGTATGAGATGAGGCAGGAAGGGTGCGTTCAAGAGCTCTGTATACGGAACCTGGAGCCTGAAGACAGTGGCTTCTACACCTGTGATGCAGGAGACCAGCTCACTACAGCTTCTTTGGCGGTGCAAGGTAGCCAATCTCAATACTTTTGCGTTTGTCCTGGAGTTTAAGGCTGATTAGTTAAATTTGAATTGTACTCTACAATTTATTCTTACACATAGACTACGTTTCTTTTAAGGACTAAGTCTTTATACAGTGTGATGTTTGCATGGTGTTTGTCTGTCTTGTACACGTGGCTGTGTTGTGTTTATATAATGCTGAAGCAAATTATACGCTCAGTGTATGCATATGTGTATTTTTCAACAGTGAAAGAAGTCTTCATTGTGTGTGGTCTTAAGACCACTGACGTCTTTGTTGGGGAATGGGCAACCTTCTCCTGCCAGCTGTCCGGTAGGGCACCAGGCAAGGTGCAGTGGTGGCTGGATGGCAACTTGCTGGAGAACAGCCCCTTTAGTGAGATAGGGCTGAGCCAGGGCCACATCCACACGCTCACCTTAAAGAACTTGGCCACAGATGACTCTGGCACCGTCATGTTCAAAGCTGGCAGTTTAACATCAGCAGCCAAGCTCTTAGTCAAAGGTATCGCGTTATAAAGACAATGAGTGCAGACTGAGATAAGCAGTATCTCAGTCTTTTTTTTAGGCCCTGCAGAAATGTAATCTTACATTTCAGATCTGCCAAACACAATATTTGCATTTTAATTTCAAAGTTGTGTTATTGTCACTACAATGTACAGTTCATCTAATGGTAATATTATAATTTAAATAAATCTGGCAATTCTCCTTGAAGAATAAGAGTAAGTATAATAATATACCTTGAATTATAATGTTTTCTGCAGGGTCCCTTAAAAGGTTTGAAGTTCATGAATAGATTCATAGTGGATATTTTTATATTTCAGTGCTTCATCATGCATGAGCAGCATTGTTTCTCATTTCATCGACAGTAACAATGGCAGTAGTTCCATGCTGTATGCTTTGATATAACCAAAACATACAACTGGGTGCAGCATCACAGAAAAGTTTCATTAGAGTAGGGCTGAAATGATGAATCAATGATAATCACGATTATGTTTAAAACTTTTGAGATCACTTATCGCAGAGACCGTTCATGGATTGATTGAACTTCCACTTTTTAAAGCTGCCTCTATTTTTGAGTTGTAAAGCTTCCTCTAATTGTACAAATGTTATCATGAAAAAAACGTGTGACGTGTTATCAAGATATGTCTTTCTATTTTTAGTTGGAAAATGTCTACAGTGGTTAGCACTGTCACCTCAAAGCAAAAATATCCGGGTTTGAACATGCAGGCCTCCTGTGTGAAAGTAGCATTTTCTTCCTGTGCCTGTGGGTCCAGTTCAGAGACATCTATCTTGCATGCAGATTAGAGTAATTGGTGACTCTAAATTGCCTATATGTGTGAATGTGAGATTGAATGGTTGTGTGCCTTTGTAAGTGGGTGGGAGTGGGTCCAGCTCTTGACGACGTATAGATGACTTATGATGACATGCGTACAATATGTAAGAATTTTACTTTAAAGCATTTCAAGAATTGACAAAGATTATCTACAGAATGTGTAGAAATGGCAGCTTTTACATATGTATTGTATTGAAGAGATATCTACTGCAGTTAGCATGCTAACGAGCGAGCCCCAGCGGTCCAAGGTTTTTATGCTAGCAGTGTAAACACTCCGAACTCCCAGTCCAGGCATACTGGAGCCAACTAATGGGACCACTAGCTACAAGGCTAACTGAGCTAACTAGCAGCAGTTTGCAGTTACTCTGGCAATATGCTCCCCCCTATTTGTTTTGAGTATGAATTAAACAGGTGGTTAATTCACACACAAGAGCATAAAATGACAAAACTGTTCCATTGCAGCTGTTGGCATTTGTTGTTTCTTCTGTATAGTATTTGTTTCTGTAAGCAGATTCAAGGCGACGAGGTGTCAAGGCGACTACATGCCCAGTCCACATTCAAACTATACACTAAAACTCACTTGTTGTGTTCATTCATTAAGTCTTAAGTATCCACACCAGCAGTTTTCCTCATGGCAGGGTCAATTTTTATTGTTGAGGCTAGCAGTTGGTAGCTAACAGGGTGTTGCTGCTTGTTCAGTGATGTCTCTGATGTCTCCCTGCTATTTAGCAAATTCCATTCCAATATATATGAAATAATGTCCTTTGGTTCATATAAATAACTTCTTACACCTACCAAAAGGAAATGGGGAGACAGACTTTATTCTGTTTGTTTGCATTATTGGTTCCATTTGGCCCAGTCTTTTCTTAAATTTGAATCAAGGCACAGGATTCAGAAACAACAACCAGTGCCTATTGGAGGTACATTTATTGTTTGTGAATGACTGTGCCAGTGAATGATTTTGCCAGTTAAGTCACTGGCAGACTGTCAGCATCAGGTTGAATGGTAGGAAGCAAACACATAATCGTGATTATTATCTGGTTAAAGGTGCAGCCATAAGTATATGTGTCTCTTGGTAATATTAATGATGAATAATATAGATTGACAGATTGGATTCAGTGGATAACAGAGAAGGCTTGGTTTTGATGATGTTAAGGTTTTATCCAAGTTTTATCGCATAGAGTTGTTGAACCACTGAATAGTGGCAGCAAAAATGTTGTGTTTGGAAAGTGCTGCTCCACCCATCCATGTAGGCCGGCTGTTGTTTTATAACCTCCCCTATCCCATCCCACTAAGCCATGCCCCTAACCTCTGAGCACTAAAACCTCTAACACCCACACCTACTTTATGAGTTTGGCATCTCTATCCACTTATCAGCCCTCCCCTCTCATCAGCTGCCAGCTCTTCTTGGCCTTTGAGTGTAACCATTACCCTGAACCTTGACGGTTGGGCTTTTTGACCCCCTATCCATTTTGTGAACTCATACAGTGCTCACAGTGGACAGTGAAATAAGCATTAAGATATTCTACCATGGCACATACAATTTGCACTAGGCAATCCATATAAACATAATATTATAACTCACATATGAGCACCACAGCAACATGCTTTTGGGGGTTATAAAGCCCACATGTCATTCGGCATGTCCGGCTCTTATCCTTATATTTTATGGCTAAGCCCTGACCCTTTGACCCCTGACCCCAACCTCAGATCCCACAGTTGAAGTGGTGAGCGACATGGAGGATCTTCGGGTGGTCGAAAACCAACCGGCTGAGTTCATCTGCCAGTTCTCAAGGCCTGTCAAGGCTCAGTGGAAGAAAGATGGGCAGCCATTGCAGCCTGATGGCCGAAGGGTGGTAGTGGAGCAGGACTGGAATGTGGCTCGGTTGTACATTAGCCGTGTGTCCGCTGAGGACAGGGGCAGTTACTCCTGTGAAGCGCAGGGTACCTGTGTGGTCGCTTCACTTCATGTGGAAGGTGAGCTTCCCTCCACATGGAAAGAGGACCAACCTTTCGGGAGTCTCCTCTGTTCCCTCATAACTTACAGTTCTTCTGTGGCCAAATAATGTGATCAGTTGATGATCGAAGTTTTGACTTGAATATTGTGTTGTTCTTCTTCTTTTTTGATTGTGCTCTCTTTCTTTCTTCATCTTTCCATATGTTTTCTACAGCCAAACCCATTGACATTGTTCAGGGCCTGGAGAATGTAGAGACCTTTGATGGAGGTGAAGCACTGTTTGAGTGCGCCCTCTCTCGTCCTGAGAGCAAAGATTGCCACTGGCTTCTTGATGGGAAACCAGTGAAGGAATCCCCCAACGCTGAGCTTGTGACATTTGAGAGTGGTCGTCGTCATTTGCTCCTACTGAAAGAGTTGCGTACTAAAGACAGTTGCACAGTAACCTTCAAAGCTGGCACAGCATCCACATCGGCCCAACTCTCTGTCAAAGGTGAGTCAGAATGAACACACCAAGATTCAGAGCATTATCTTGCCTGAATTATACATGGTAGTATAATACATTTGAATGGACAAAGTTTTACGTTTCATTCTTTTGATTTTCTCTCATAAGGCTGGCAGCTAGACGTTGTAAAGGGCCTGGAGGACAAGGTGGCTGCAGTGGGAGACAAGGTTGAGTTTTGTGTTGAGCTCACCGAGCCGGTCCCTTCGGCAGAAGTGGCCTGGTATGCTAATGGAGTTGAGATTAAGTCCAGTGACCTCTGGGCTATGAGGGCTGATGGCTGCTCTTATCGCCTTGTCCTGAGACAGGCACCTCTTTTGCCACAGCAGGAAATTACATTTGCTGCTAGAGATGCTCTCTCTTTGGCCAAGCTCACTATCATCAGTAAGTGTTTGACAAAAAAAAGTGTTTTTAATCTTTCACTGATTTGTATCTTCATTTTAAGGAATTCAGGTTTTAGATTTCAAATGTTAACATTACTATTTAGAGAAGATCAGTTAATGGACCAAAGTAAATACTCGCCACCTACTTTTGTATTCCTCTTATGTACTCTGCATGCCAGCGCCCCATGTACCATTGCAGTTTAATTGTTCATAAAAGCTTTTAACTCCTGCT
Organism: Pagrus major; assembly: GCF_040436345.1. Taxonomy (NCBI): domain Eukaryota; kingdom Metazoa; phylum Chordata; class Actinopteri; order Spariformes; family Sparidae; genus Pagrus; species Pagrus major. The sequence goes on along the minus strand of NC_133235.1, from coordinate 20,306,124 downwards.
TCTTTCCATCCCAACAGCTGTACCTGATCCTCCAGAGGACCCAGAGGTCCTCAGTAAGACTAAACAGTCTGTCAACCTCTCTTGGTTCACTCCTCTACATGATGGAGGGAGTCCGATTTTGGGCTACAGGGTGGAGATGCGGCTGGTAGACAGTGCTCTCTGGCTCCCATGTCATTCTGAACCTGTGTGCAACACTGAGTTTGTGGTTGAAAAGCTGACCCCAGGGAGTTGCTACAGGTTTAGGGTGGCCGCCATCAACAGAGCTGGGACTGGAGAGCCTGTTGAGTTGCCTCAGACTGTGCAGCTCGGTGAGTAGACGTGTGATTTAGTCAATGAAATTGTGAAATTGGGTGTACTTGCTTGTTTGTGAGAGCATTTAACTCATTATGGCTTTATAGTACATTGTTGTAACATTATTTACCTAAAACTATAAGATTTTTTTGTATTTTTTGGGGTCATATATAGACAGTAGGAACGGACAATTACACCTTTATCATTATCTGCACCCGCACCTTGAGTTAAACTTCACTTAACTTAAACCAGAGGAGGGTGGTGCTAAACTGCAAGTGGGTGGGACTAAATTTTGATTAACATTAAATTAATTAATTACTAAATGTTAATTTAAGCCTGAAATTGATATGGGTTTATCAGAAGTTGCTATATGTATTATTTTTTAGAAAACTACTAACAAAACAGCCTCAGAATTGAGCTTCCAATCAATGTCTTTGATCTCGAGTAAGACTATTTGCATTTTTTATTTTTATAAACTTGAATAAAAAACTTCAGTCAGCTATAGGCACATATTCCTCGGATGGTACTTGAAAAAATACATTATCTGTACTTGTTTCAGCAAAGTACTCGCTCGACCCTAATAGACAGCTCTACAAATGTGCTCCTAAATGTTCTCCCAAATGATGTGATAATGGCATTTAGACATTTAGAAGTTTTAAAACTGCAATGTGATATGTGCATTTGTTTTGTCATTGTTACACAGAGGCAGCCACGAAGCCACTAGTTTCCCCAGGTAAGACATTGTTTGTTGGGTGTGTTGTTTTTTTTTGTTTTTTTCAAACTATTTTTGAAGCCTTTAGGAATTTCCATCATGCGATGTTGGAATAAGTAGAGTTTTAATCGACAGAGTCTAGCACTAGTTAATGGCTTTGTTTTTTAAGTTTTTAAAAAAACATAGTAACATTGAAAACTCCATTGTCATTATAGGTCTTGAGGCAAAACAGGTAGAGGCTGAGAAACTTGGTCAGCCCAGTCTGCCTCCAGAAGCTGCTGAAGAAAAGGATATCCATGACCTATGGGAGGAATCAGCAAAGAAGCGGCGTATGAGTCGAGAGCCCACACTTGACTCCATCACTGAACAACCTGACGATGACGGTAAAGGTGGTCAAAAGAAAACAGAACAGAAGGAGTCAGAGAAAGTGGAAATAACATCAGGACAGAAGGAGCAGGCTATTGTGGCAAAGAAGCAGACAGAGATCACCAGTTCTGAGGATGAGTCTGTTTCTGGGGGTCCATCTCTTGTGTCCTTCCTCAAGAAGAGCAGCAAGGTTACTGTCACAGCCACCAACGAGGCAGAGACTATGACCACTGATAGGTTCTTTAAGCATTTCCAGATGGCAGAGGAGAGAACGGTGCAGCAGACTGAAGTAAAAACAACCACGATTCAGCAGACAGATGAAAAACAGGTTTCTACACAGGAGACTGAAATCATAGAGGTCAGTAAAGAAGATGAGCCTGAGCTCAGAGAAGCTGCCATTAAAATTCAAGCTGCCTTCAAGGGTTACAAAGCCCGCAGAGACATGCGTCCTGTCTTTAAAGAGACCTTCAAAGACCAGACCAAAGAACCTAATGGCACCATACATCTAGAATGTGTGTCAGAAGGGAAACCTGATAAGGTGAGGTGGCTAAAGGATGGAGAACCACTGACGGATGGCAAGCACCACCATATTGATATCTACAATGATGGTACTTGCTCACTGGTCATCACTGCCATCACCACAAAGGATACTGGGGTTTACACTTGTGAGGTCACCAACAAGTTTGGAGTATCATCTCACAGCGGTAAGGTCACAGTAGGAACAGCAAGAGAATCATCTGGGCGACGACCGCTGACGGTGGGTTACAGTGCCGACAGTGAGGCTGAGAGCTCCTCAGGTAGTGAGATGGACGAGTCACTGAGGCAGGCTAGCAGACGTCTCCGGCGCCTGCTACGCACACGTCTCCCACCAGATGTTGAGGAAGAACCATTTCTCAGCGCGGATGAAGGAGACCTGCGTCCCCCAGATCCCCACTCTTACCGTGAGGATGACACTTACATCTACATTCGCTTTAACTCACGGGGAGAGGCTGAGGTGGCCTCAAAGAGGTTCCAGGAGATGTTCACAATCCATGGAGTTCCTGTGGAGACTGCCATCCTTGAGGCAGGGCACCTTAAAGTGGAGCTGCGAATTAGGAAGATGGGCTACACTCAAGATGGAACACAGACCCCCACACAAGAAAGACAGCCTCCTGCATTCATGGCTGGAGCCCTGGGTAAGAAGCATTGACACTTTCACCATTATGTATACATTTTAATGTGACAATATCATGTATGTTTACCTGATTCAGATTTCTGCTCTGTTGTATGCTCATTATTGTCCTTGTTACTTGAGTCCAACCAGTGTTCAACATTTTATGTGGTCATTTTAACTTTATGATTTTCCGACTATTTGCTCTTGTTACCCAGCTGCCCCAGTCTTCTTGACAGAGCTACGAAGTCAGGATGTTCCAGACGGTTATCCAGTCAGCTTTGACTGTGTTGTGATTGGCAAGCCCCCTCCCACCATTCGGTGGTATAAGGATGGCAAACTGCTGGAGGAGAATGACCATTACATGATCAATGAAGACCAGGAGGGCTGCCACCAACTCATTATTACCACTGTGCTGCCTACTGACATGGGTGTCTATCGTTGCACAGCTGAAAACAGCAGCGGCATCACAGCCACTAAGGCTGAACTCAGGGTTGACAGTGAGTAGTTATATGCTCCCTACACATTTGTTTTACAAATATGTTTGAGTACCTTGGCTTGAGTTATTACTACATTTTTTCTTATTGATGGCGGGCCCTAAATAACTGTAGCATTGTTAAACACATCTGTTGGCAGCTGTGTTTATTGGACAGTGTTTTTGTTTCGTAGTGCATTTTTCCTTAGTTTGTGGATAACACCCTGAGATATTTCCAGCAAAGTTATAGCATGTACAGTAGAAATATCAGGAATGTGTTGTCAGCCCTTTAAATTTAATATTTGCATCTATATTTAGCTATTTTCAATACAATAAAAAATCCAGAAAAAAAGAAAAAAAATCCACAAACTGCAGGAGTAGTCTTAAAGGTTCATCACACAAGACGATGCTTTTGTTCTGAGGGTACATTTCTCATTTTCTTTTCTCTTTTTTTGACAGGCAAATCTCACTCCCTAACTTTTGTCATTGACATATCTTTTGCTCCTTCTCACTAAACATGAAACCAACATCTGGATGCAGGCACATTTGTTTGAGTTGTTAAAAAACATTTTGGGAAATGTAGGAAATAAGTAGGAAATTAGGAACTGAAATTAGTAGCTAGTCTTAAAGTAGCATCTTAAAAATGTAGAGTGGCCAAAAGGGTCCTTACATTGAGAGTTAAATACAAAAGCGACCTGGAAACACTGGTGTACAAATTAGAAGGCTTTGAAAGCTCAAACTGGTTCTCACAAGGCTAGCAAAACTACACATGTAAACATTGACACACGTTTTCCCTGATTTCACTGATCACTGTGTGATGCTGTACATCAATCTTTTCTTTCAGTGTCTTGCAGCTCAGATTACGACACTGCTGCTGATGCCACTGAGACATCTTCCTACATCAGTGCCAAGGGCTACATGTCCAGGTGAATTTACTATGAACAGTGTTTATGATGTTTAAAAATATATTGATGAATATGTTTTATAATATTAATAACATTCTGTTCTTCCCGTGCAGGGAAACTGAGACATTTGAGTCCGTAGCTGAAGATGATCAACTACCACAAGTTTTGGAGGAGCTTCATGATGTTCATGTCAGTCCAGGTTCACCTAGTGCTAAGATGCAGCTGAAAGTAAAGGGTGAGTTTATCAACCAATATAAAAATTTAACTCATTTGAGGCAGCCAACAGCTGATTGTAACAGTCTTATACATATGACTTGAGAATGTTGTTTGTGAAATACTCTTTGTCCTCCAGGATTCCCCAAACCCAGAGTATACTGGTTCAAAGACAGCCACCCTCTGCGACCCTCGGACAGGATTCTGTTGCTAGCAGAGAGAGATGTTCATGGCGTGGAGATCCTGAAGGTGAAGAGAGAGGATATGGGGGAGTACTCAGCCTACATCAGCAATGTGGCTGGTTCTGCTTACTCCTCTGCTCGGCTGATAGTTCTGAGTATGTATGCAATTGTCTGAATTATTGCCAACACAAAAAGCATGAGATCAAATATTAGAGCTAAGATGTTTACAGATAAAGTAACAACTGCATTTTGCAACAGGTCCAGGGGAGATTATGCCACAAGATAAAAGAGGTAATTTATCCTACAAACTTGGCACAGGTACAACTACTTTAGTTTTTATAATAGTATATTATAACTGTGCTTTTGTTTTTCATCTACACAGACCCCAAGGTGCACCTGGTGCCACCCCGCTTCATTGAGAGGTTCAGCAACAGGAAGGTGAAACAAGGAGCCAGCATCACTCTGTCCGTCAAAGTAGAAGGTTTGTTTACTGTTTAATGTGATTGTTTTAACATCTTTTAACACCTCCAGTAATCTGAGGACATCTAAAAACTCTCAATACTCCCCTTTACTTTTTCAGGGTCTCCCACTCCTATGGTCTCCTGGCTAAAGGAGGAATCAATGGAGGATGTCCTGTGGATCAAGCCTGATACCAAGGGATACAAAATGGCAAGCTCAGGGCGCCAGCACAGCCTCATTTTGATGGACGTGGGCACAGAATACACTGGCGCCTACACCTGTATTGCCACGAATAGTGCAGGGCAGTCAATCTGCACTGCACACCTCGAGGTTGATGAAAGTAAGGAAAGCAAAGACATCTAGGCACTTTAGATTAAAATTATATACATAGTTTACCTCTGGGTTTGACTGTAATTGTATATGTTTCTTCCTCTTTTTCCCAGCACCACAACCAAAGAAAGAGACCAAAGCATCAGAGTAAGTTTTTCTTTGAGATTTGAGTTTCAGATTGTGTTGTATATACAGTACATTTTGAATATAAAAAAAACCATTTTATTTTCATCAGGGTTCTTGGGATTACAGTTAGTCCACCAGAAGGGGAGGCCAGCAGAGGACATGGTGAGATTTTTTCATTTATATAAATATTGTCTATATTTACAGTGATATAAATGATTTGTAGAAATTAATACTGCAATAAGTATGTTGTTCTTCCCTATTTGTGTGTGCCTTAAGAGGGTAAAATCCCATACCTAGGTGAAGTAGGTACTGAGGAATTCCTCATGAAACTCACCTCCCAGATCACTGAAATGGTATCAGCCAAGTTTACTCAAGGTAAGTGTATATTATGGACCATTCAGTCTGTGCGATTACATATTCAATCAATATGTTTGAAAGAAATTCTAGTTAGAGTTTTCAGTACTTTCAACCAGAAATACTGAGCAATGTTAGAATATGTCAGGCAGGCAATATGTCTGCAATTTTTGTCAGTTTTAGTTTGGATATCATCTGAATCTACTATAGATCTTACGATATTTAGTCAACTAAAACTAGACAAACTGAAACAATTCAGATGACTATATAACAAAAACTAAATCAAAGTTTATATGCCAAAACAAACACTGCTGCATGTACAACTAATATCCAGCACTGGGTAACACTGGTGAATAGAATCACAGATTGTTTCATTCAGTGTGAAATTATTAATTCTGTCACCATCATACATGCAGCAAGCTAACTATGACCAGATAACGTACTGTCTGTGATTTACATGCTGTGGATGCTTTCACCCAGAGAAAGTCCCTTTAAAATCATTAATTTATAATCACCTGGTGTTATCTGTGTTTGTTAATAAAACCCTGCAGGTTGCCTGTCCCCTTGCTAAATTAGAATGAGTCATAGTTTTCTGATACTGCATTTGAAACACAAATGGCTTCGCTAGTTGGTAATGCTAAAGATGCTAAAAGTATACAAACAATCCACACATTATGTTGGATACAGTGCTTCTGTTGTAAATGTTTTGTTACATGTTCGTCTGTTTTGGTAGAATTTTAGTGAATTCATTGGGATTATTCAAGAATTGTGAAAGTGTGGTTTTGTGAATGTTTAGGTACTTCAATTCTTGAATAAGAATTCACTTTCCAGTAGATGCGAGGTTAACACCAAACTTGACAAAGGAGCGTTTATTTCCTGCTTGTTTTCCAGCATGTTTTACTATAACCTTGAGCATCTGACTTAAAAGCTCTCATTGTTTCATACAGACATCATTTCTTTACCACTTTTACATCCATCAGTTTAGCAACCCAACCGATTAAATGCTCATCCAATCATGAATTTGTTATTCAGACAGCTTACAGAATCACGAAGTGCTCCAGTGGATGAAATCTTGGCCCAAAACTACGAGTATGTATCCCAAGTGCTTCAGCTTCACAATTAATATACATTTTTCCCTTTAGATATTTTTCTAGTGTTAGATAACTTTGCAGATGACTAGTAGGACATTTCGTTTTACATACAGGAAGAAACATGTATTATAGATGCGGTCACAACAGTTTTCTCTTGTTGTAAAGCATTCCCCTCTTGTGCTGTCTGTGCCCCTTTATACCTACTTAAGTCTCACCAACTTATAGCTGGAATACATGCTGACAGACAGACATGTATGTGGAGAGCTCAGATAAAAAGTGTTATCTGTACTGTAGCCTTTTCTTGCATGTTGTCACAATACTAACATAGTCATAGCAAAGCATTTAGAGTTAAAACGTTTTTTTAAAAGCAATGTTCTTTACATCTCAAAAAATATGTGATTACTTTAAAATAAAATCTAAAATGATACCTAGACATGTTTTGAGAGACGTTGCTAAGCAAATAAAGCACCAGTAGATGCCAGCAGAGAGTCGGTTATTGCTTGAAATGTGATTTAGAGCTGACTTGTCCTGCTTCATCCGAGCTTTGACAAACTGAGTGTTACTAATAACTGCCACCAAATTCAAACAAAAAAACCTTTTTTTTTGCATCTCAAACCAAGTATGTTCATTTTCATGGTACATAACAGTGACCAAGTTTATATTTTTATATTACATATTATTTTATTTATTTATTTATTTATTGTAAGTGCTCTAGTTCTTTGCACTACTGACTAAACAGAATCCTGACATGTCTTCCTCTGATTGCCTCCCTCCGTCCTTGCTGCCTCAGCTTCATTACGCGTACCAGGTGCAGACAGTGATGATGAGACCAAGACCCCTTCTGCATCACCTCATCACGGTCGCTCTCGTCCTCCCTCCCTCATTGCTGACTCCTCGTCTGAGTCTGATGAGGGGGATGCCAGGGGAGAGGTGAGATAGACAAATTCTCAGTGTGATATTTGATGTCCAGAATTGCTTTACTAGAAACCTCAAGGTTTGTATTGAGTTCTGCAATCAAAGATTAAGTATTTATAGTCCATTTACTTCCTTCTTATTTATATTATCCATCCACCACAATTCAGCACAGAAGCACTGTCTGGAGAAACATAAAGAGGGAATTTTATACATCAATAAAGGCACAAAATAGACCAAAACATTTAATTTGAGAATTAGGGGGAAATGTTAGTGTAGGTTTTAGGGCCCACATAGCAGTTTCTTCTGGCAGAAAAGTGCTGGCTGTGCGCTCAGGAGCGTGGAGATGAAGTGTTTGTGCACTGAGAGGAAAAATGCTGCACGTACATCTCGTCTCTATGACAACAATATCTCGACAACAACCACTGTATGATCGACACTGCCCCTTTGCAGTTTACCATCGGTTTGTTTTTTATTTGACATCAGGACATCAGAGCAGGGAGGATGTGGGTGCATGACATGATCTGTAGGAGACAAAAATATGGTGAGTATTATCACCTAGGCCAGGGAAAAGAAAAAGAGTGACAGTAATGTCACCAGCGCCTTTCTGAAAAGTTGAGAGATTTTCAACTTGAAGCGATCTGCACAAAAAAGCGGAGCGCTGGGAAAAAGACGCTGGACACTGTGCCTTTTCTCTGGGTGGCCGTCTGCAGCAGACGCTCACTCATTGGGAACAATTGATAAAAGCTGGCACTCATAAAAAAACGCTATGTGGACACAGGCCCTTAAAGTGTAGGCTTTTGAAAACATCCGCTCTACACACAGAAGTAGAAATATCAATAGAACGGAAAGAATAAGCATCCTCACAGCAGCTTTTGTGAAGCCACGTGTGCTTCATATTTTTCCAGATGTTTGACATCTATGTCGCAACGGCTGACTACAACCCCATAGCAAGCAAAGAATCCATCTCGCTCAAGGAGGGACAGTATGTTGAAGTTTTGGACTCAGCTCATCCACTCAAATGGTTAGTCCGGACCAAACCCACCAAAACTACACCATCCCGCCAAGGCTGGGTCTCACCTGCCTACCTGGACAAGAAACTCAAAGTATGTCATAGAACTAAAGCCACTGATCCACCAACATCACATCTCAACTCTTATCACCAGTGTAAATTCATTCTCTTTAGGCTGTTGAACAATTTAAAGGTAATAATAAAAATGCATATTCCTCCAGCTCTCTGCTGACACAGGTGACCTTCCAGAGACGAGTGCAGAGGAGGTGTCTGAGGGTGAATACAAGAGGAAGTTATTGTAAGTAAAGCATATCAACACTCACCAAGCAATTACTAGAATTAAACCATGTATCATAACCAACTATTATGTCATGTCCCTAGCCAACTGATCCACGACCTGATAAATGGTGAATCAGAGTTTGTAAAAGAGGTAGACTTCTTTACCTCCCACCACCTGAAGCATGCAGACGTCCCCGATGCACCGCCTGAAGTCAGCAGCCAGAAGGACACAATATTTAGAAACATTGATGATATCAAGTCCTTCCATAGCAAGTGAGCTCACCTCTTCATGACTTTTCATTTTAGTCAGATATTTTAAAAAAGAAAGTAAAGAACAACAAGATTTTTAATGCATCAATTTCCCACAACTATTGCTTTTAGGGCATTCCTTCCAAAGTTGAATGAGTGTGAGACAGATGATGATGTAGCCATGTGCTTCCTGAAGAGCAAGGAGGGCTTTGAGAAGTACCTGCAGTATCTCGTTGGACAGGGTCTGGCTGAATCTGCCATCAGTGACAAGACAGTCCACCGTTTCTTCAAGGTAACACCAGAACTGTTATTCCTCTTCTGTGAGTTTTGTTTGTTTTTCCAGCCGGTATTGTACTACTATGTTCTTTTACTACATTGTAGGAGTACACTGAGAAAGCCCAAGCCAGTGCAGACCCTGCTGATCCCCCTGTACGCAGCATCAATGCCTGCCTCCAACATCCACTGGAGAGGATTCAGAAGTACAAGGCTGTCCTCAAGGTGACAGCTGTGGCACACAATATGAATGAATTCTAGTGACGTTCAGTTCCCTCCATTACAGATAGGAACACATCACTTGCATATTTAAGTTATAAAAATCTCTTCTCCATCATCTTCAGGAGCTCATTCGAAACAAGGCAAAAAATGGCCAGAACTGCTGCCTCCTGGAAGAGGCGTACGCCATGGTGTCTGCACTCCCTCAGCGCTCTGAGAATACACACCATGTGTCCATGATCGAGAACTATCCCGCCACACTGGAAGTATTAGGAGAGCCAATTAGACAGGTAAATGTGGCATTCTTGATTAGTACAGTGATTACTGACATGATTAATTTTGTTTGATTGTTCAAATATTTAATTTTTTTTCTTTTGAAACCAGGGACCCTTCCAAGTGTGGGAAGGGGCTCCAGGAATTAGGACGTCCTCCAGAGGTCACCACCGCCATGTCTTCTTGTTTAAGAACTACTGTATTATCTGCAAACCCAAGAGAGACAGCAACACTGATACACAAACATATGTCTTTAAGAACATGATGAAGGTAAGATTTTTAATATCACACTTTTTTTTTTTATTAACACTTTCTTCTTTTCTTTTTCTTCAGCAGCCTAAATGGTGTTTGTGTCTGTATCTTTCATCCTGTTGCAGTTGAATAACATTGATGTGAATGAGACAGTGGAGGGCGACGACCGTGCCTTCGAGATCTGGCATGAACGTGAGGACTCTGTGAGGAAATACACCTTGCAGGCTCGAACTGTTACCATCAAGAACTCATGGCTGAGAGACTTCAGAGAACTGCAGCAGCGATTCAGCATGCCTGCATGGAGTGAGTTCACATTCACACACACGCTAACTTATTTCTGTATTTTATTCTCACTTTCATCACTCAGAATGTTTTTTTTAGTATTTTCAGATTTTCAAACATAACCTTTCATTATGAATATCCTTTCACAGGTCCTCCTGACTTTGATGAAATTCTGGCAAACTGCACTGCAGAGCTGGGACAGACTGTTAAACTGGCCTGCAAAGCCACTGGAATACCCAAACCTTCGGTCACTTGGTACAAGGGTACGTCATTTGTTTTTTGTTCTACGGGGAGTAAAGGCACATGCTCTTAACCAATGACCAACTTCTGAATACAAACAACATCTGAGGCCAAATGTGTTGGATTGTTTTACTTGTTGGATGTAGATGGACGTACTGTGGAGGCCGATCCTCATCACATCATCATCGAGGACCCTGATGGTTCCTGCACACTGATCCTTGACAACATGACAGCAGATGATTCTGGACAGTACATGTGCTTTGCCACAAGCTCAGCCGGCAACGCCAGCACTCTCGGCAAGATCACCGTTCAGGGTAAATGACATAGTGTGATAGTGTCCTAAAATACCCAAATGCTTTGATTTAAATTATAATGATTTAAATTATAATGTAACACAGAAAATGTATGTATTATATTTGAACATATTTCTTGTAGTGCCTCCTCGTTTTGTGAATAAAATGAGGAATGCTGTATTTGTGGCCGGTGAGGACGCTCAGTTCACCTGCGTCATACAGAGTGCCCCCAGCCCCAAGATTAGGTATGCACACATTCATGAAATTGGTTCAACATTTTTATTAAATTCAGGAGGTCCTTTGAAACTTCTGCTGCCCTGTGTGTTAACCTCTTCCTCTCTTTTTTGGCTGCGTGTACCTGTTTATGGTCAAGGTGGTTCAAGGATGGCAGGCTGCTGACTGACCAGGAAAAGTTTCAGACATACAGCGAGCTCCGCAGTGGGGTCCTGGTCTTAGTAATCAAAAACCTGACAGAGAGAGACCTGGGACACTATGAGTGTGAGGTTAGTCAACATATATATAAAAAAATAAATCAAAAACCTTATTTAAACTAATGTGTAAGGCGTGGGCTATCAACATTTCCTGTGGTAACAACATTCTGTGCAGCTCTCAGTCATTTTAATTTGGCCCTGTAATTGTTTTTGCACCCAAGGGTTGAAAGCAGTTGATATCAATTAGCAACAATCTTTAAGACTCTAAAAATATATTCTCTGATTTTGTCAGCTGTCCAACCGTCTGGGCAGTGCCAAGTGTGCTGCTGATTTAATTCCACTCTCTGCTGTCGCTCGTACTGGTGAGCAGGCCATCACCATTGAAGGTAGGAAGACCAACTTAATCCTTAAAGAGACTCTAATGCTTATAATGCTTTTAATGCATCTTATATTCCAGATAAGGTTTTTTTTATCAACTGTAGCTTTCAGACTAATTGTCTTATTTTGTCTTTGAAATCTCATTTATTCTGCTTCTCCCTATAGTTACGGAGCAGGAGACTAGAATACCAAAGAAAACCATCATCATGTAAGTGTGAAAAGGCTAAAATGATCCTTGTGAGCATGTATTTTGCCTGGTTGGACATTGCTGCAAAGGTGGCAAAAGTACACACATTCTTTCCTCAAGTAAAAGTAAGAAAGTACAGGCTCTGAAATGTACTCAAAGAAGAAAAGTAGAAAGTATCCCCCTGAGGAACATTTCTACTGCCCATTTCTGTGCAAAGCTAACTGAACCTCACATCATATTAATAGAATTCAAAGACTATTAAACTTAAAGCTAGAATCAGTAGGATGATTGTGATAGTTGAGTATCATTCCCAGGATGTCAAATATGGACATTTTGGGTTGGTAAAGCATCCAGAGCACAGCAACAAACTGAGAAATTAAAAAAATCCAGGCAGAGGCCTGCAGGGTTATTACTAAATTACTTAAGTACAGTAACAAAGTATTAGTACTTCCCATCTCTGCCTTGCTGTGAAAGTATTACTCGCTAAAAGTTAAAATAGACTTATAGGCAACTTGGTCCTCTTTCATATGTGTGAGCTTCTCTCGGTGGCCTCATGTATGCATTGTTGTGTAGTATTTAAAGCCTGAGTGTAAAGGATTCTATCACAAGGATGATGAGAGGATGGGCTGTCTTCACCAGGGTGTTGTCTTCTTTAACCAGCAGCCTCATTACTGCAGCTCCTCAGACAGCATTTATATTTACACACTTGTTACTGCAGCTCTAATAATGCCAGTGTTGTCTCTTATTGTTTATGCCAGCGAGGAGACTATAACCACTGTGGTGAAGAACCCACGCATGAGGAGGCATAGATCCCCCGGCGCATCCCTTGTTGGAGCTCACCGCTCAGAGACCTCCACCCCAGAGCCCCCTACAGCCAGGGTGAGGAGGATGCCCGCTGCAAGAAAGACCACCATCCCGACCCTCTATGTTACTGAACCTGAGGGTGCTGGAGCCAGGGTCGTGGAGAGCAAGCCCAGGTGGGTTGAGGTAGAGGAGGTCATCGAGTACAAGGTCAACAAATCGCCCAGGCTGCTCAGGAGGAGAGGCATCTCACCGGCAGGGTCTGATCGTGCACCTACACCTTCCAGACCCAAACGGTCTCCACCGGAAAACCCAAACACCAACAACTGCAACAACAAGCTGGTGGAGCAGGCCCAGCTGCAGGGAGACGTCAGCGGCCAGCCGCTCTCCTGGGAGGAAGAGGAGGGTCTTGTCACCTCTGATTCTGTCACACAAATCACTGGAGAGCCACATGAGCTCTCATCCGTCCTCACTGCAGATGGAGAGGACAGCAGCGACCTGGATGATCAACAAACTGTCATCTTTGAACCAGATGATGAAGATGACGATCACAACTCATCGGGAAAACGGGAGCCTCAGGTTCTGACACAAGGAGGCCGCGTCCTGACTCTCGAAGACTTGGAGGATTACGTCCCAGAAGAAGGAGAGACGTACGGCGCCTCCAACGTCCACAGCGCTGCTGCAGAAAAGCCCTGTGAGATCTCTGTGCTGCAGAGGGAGATTGGTGGGTCCGCTGTGGGGCAGCCGGTGGTCCTCAACGTGGGCCGGCCTGTCGTGGCACCGAGGCAGAGGAGCGGATTCTTCAGCCGCTTCAGGGAGCATCTCTTCCCCAGCAGCCTTTTCTCATCCGCTGCCCCCCAAGCCAACGGAGCCCGGTCCGGGACGGAGAGGCACGTCCCCATCCAAGTCAGCCACGCCAAGCTGGAAGTGAAGCCGTCATACTGCTCAGAGGTGCAGAGAGTCGAGGGTGGGCAGCAGAGCTTTAAAACCAAAGTGTCAACTCAGACCTACGGCTACACGTCAGTGGGAAACCCAGTCACTCTTCAAATCAGTGATAACCTTTATCAGAACCAGTAGTAGCAAGCTATTTTGATTTAGTACCACAAACCCTCTTAGTCTTAAATGGGGACATTTCTACCTAGATATGACGAATGAGACATATTCTAACCTGAAGTATATTTACTGCATTTGACAAACCATTCCATTTTAAAGCTGCCCATCAGAAATTAGGCTCATCCTCTGAGTCTATTTCTTGACAAATGGTTAGAGTCAGATGGTGTCTTTGGACGAGGTGAGTTGGAAAATATAGCTATCACTAAGTCACTGTATTTCAGTCCCAAACTGCTCTGTTAGAACTGCTTTATGACACATACATTATGTGTTTTACAGTATACACAGTGGACAGAAAGCAAGAAATTAAGGCTATTACTGATGAACAATTTCATCATGTTGTAGAAACCTTTACAAGATGATAAACCTTGACCCACCAATATTAACTGATTCAAGCATTATCATTAACGGAGACTGTTGCTATATACATAAACAAATAGTACAATATATTTAGCTAGATATATTTCACGGTTTTACTTTTGTACCTTTTAAGAAATGTTGCCTTTTGCACTTTTGCAGTGCCTTGGATTCCTGGAGCAGCGAATGTTGGGAGTTAATGACTTTTAATGAGGTCATGTCTACATGTTACTAGTTCATCATTGATGAGATCATTTATGCAACACTGATTATGTGAAGTTAACAACAGAACTTCGGTTGTTGATTTGGTGAAATCATAGTCAGTTTGTCAAAAATCAATCATGAGTTCTCTTCTACTTGGGTTGTTTGTGAATGATTTATTGTTGAGCAGTCAGAATGACAGCCCGTTTCACATCAGAACTCTATTTGACTGCATTTACGTCATTTATTGTTGTGACACGTTTCTACCATTAATTGTGAACTGAATATTACACTCAGCTTTTAAAACATTTTTGTGTCTATGAATGCAGTGCAGTTACCTGTGAACGCACAGCATATAACAGGGATATTCATATGTAAGTGAGATATTTAGATGAGTGACTGCATGTATTTGCTTTCCCACAGCAGAGGTGTTTATCCAGTGTAACCAGATTTGTAATGTCATATTTGATTGTGAGTAAATGTTTATGCGAAAGTACTTGAGCTCACAGAATTGACTACCTTTTCACTAGAATACAGAAGCTGTCCCCTGAAATATGTGTGGTGTTTGTGTTGTTTTTAGTCAGTTACAAGGAACATGTTATGTATTAATATTAAAGCACTAACGGATTGTAATTGCTTGTACTGTACATGTGTAGTTTTTGGAAACATGTTTGAGTACTCTGTTAAATCTGAATTAAATAAATGTATCGCAAATAATGACCATGTCCAGATTCTTTCACAATTCTTATTTATAGCACACATTCACAAAACACTTCTTCCAGTATTGTAACATATTTATTAATGTTTTAACAGATAACATAGTCTTACTGCTGGATGTTTAATAGATTTAAGGAATACATAATGACATTCACAACACCAAGCACATTATTATAAGAGATGTTTAAGTGTAAAATAACACAACAGAGAACTACATGCATCCCAGTTAGATTGATGTAACATTTAATTACTGTATAAGTGGACACTTCAAAATTGAAAGAAATGGATTGTTAAGGGGGAAAAAAACACCAAATTACAGATGGGTCATAAATATTTTCAGTTTCAAGTAAAAGACGATTTGTGTGCTTGATTCTTAGCAATAGAAAAAAAGGCAAACACGCAATTTAATTTTCCTTCGAAGTTAAAAACGTCTCCTTTAGTGAGGAATCAAAATAGTCCACTGAGTGTCATTTTACTGTACAGGTGAAGCTGCAAAATGATACAGTTACACAATATAAAAGTTTTACAAATTTACAACTGTAAAATAAACAGTTACATTGTTCTGTCCGAAAAATAAAAAAGTGACAGTTTTAAGCGTCAGTTTCTATCTCTATCGTGGAATTTAATCCTACTAGAGCATGACAGTATTTATGGTTATCAAGCAAACCAAACTTAATGGAGTTAGCACATTCTGTTGCAATTTACAAAAACCTGTAAAAGAAAAGCATTAACCACCAGCACTGGAATAGTTTTACACAGCCGCCTTGCGTGTACATCTAGCAGCCATGTTTTCCAGAAATCAGTTGTAGTGCTGAAGTTTCAGACGAGGTTTCCCTCCTGAATTAAACGTGTGACAACAAACTCACCAGTACATTTCACCGTCTTGTAAATCTATCTCACCGTGAACAGTATGAGTAACATAACTCGCCGCCAGAACATATCCAGAAATGCTTGTTCTACACCCCTGGAGGACCAGTTTTATACACATGATGGTGTGAGTTATATTTGTGTTACTCCAGCTTGGTGAGAGGACAGCGTATCTGTGTCCGTCCAACATAACATCCTGCACCCCACGCCAGTCAGTCACATATCAAGTAAGCATTATTGGAGTATCTTTCCTTCATACAAATGAAAATAAAAATATGGAAAGCGCTTAGTTTAAGTAAGAAAAAAAATAAATGTTCCACTTAACAGCATGTTATCATTTGGTAATAACTACCTCTAAATACCATGTAAAACCTAAGTATTTGTGTATCCGCTAAGGGATGTCTGAGGTTCACAGACCACCATCTGAGGGAATGTTCACGACGGGAATGGAGGTCTGCGGTTTTGGTGAGAAGTAGCTGGACGGGACTAAAAGGGTGTCGGGGTGCTGCCGTCTCCTACGAAGACATGTTGACCTTCTTGACCTTATTAATTTCCTAGGAAGGCACAAAAAAAAAACATTTCATAATGCTTCCAAAACAGGCAGGTTATGTTCATTACATTTCTGCATTTGGCTTTGGAAAGGCTTAATAAAAGAAAAAAAGAAATGACATTTCAAATTCTTTCGATGCCGTGTGTCACGTCACATGCGCACCACCACATGTGGAGAAATCCTACACTTGGTACTGAGTTACGATGGGACAATCATTGATTTTATTTTTTCTTTCTAAAAAGTCACATAGTCTCGCTTTCACTGAATCATGTTTATGTTAAAACGTTTTCATTCAATGTGTGAAGGGCATTCAAACATGTGTTTGATGATGCTGGTATTGAGGGCTGTTCTGTGACGGTAACTCACCTCAAGCAGAGCGTTTTTTAACTGCCCGTAAGCCTCCTCCAAATTATCATTGACAATTATGGCATCAAACACACCAGGTTCTTTACCTACAAGGAGATAAAGTAACGTTCAGAGTCGTGTTTTTAAAGTTTATGTGGTTTCTTGATTTCCAACAGAAAACAATGAATACTTACTAAACTGCATGTCCACCTCGGCTGCATTTAAACGCTTCTGAAGGTTCTCCTCTGACTCTGTTTTTCTCTCTCTCAAGCGTTTTTCCTGAAACAATACAAGTAAAAAAATGTCATTCAGAGACAATCAGAGGAACCAAAACCTGTATGACCAGGTACCTGCTGCACAAAGAGAACTAAAGGCCACACCCAGAAACTCCCCTCGGGCAGGGAAAATGGAACATCTATACGTGCCTGCTGTCAATTCAATGGCACGCATTTGCTTCTGTGCTTACCAGGACTTCCATGGATGGCGGCTGGATGGAGATGTAGATGGGATTGAGGTCTGTCGTTTTGATGTTCCTCACGCCCTGCATGTCGATGTCCAGTATACAGATGAGGTTCTTGGCCTGGACGTCTTGCACAGCAGCTTTACTCGTCCCGTACATGTTCCCAGAAAACACAGCGTTCTCGATGAACTCTCCGTTGTCGATCCCTGTTTGCATCACCTCCCGTGTAACATAATGGTAATCTGAAACACAAAAAGCGGAATATATAGATTACAGGTAAAAGAAAGCTACAATACTGATGATTCAAAACATGTGATATACTGTTGCAGTGCTTGAGAAAGAGGAAGAATGTGTCGTACCTTTGCCATTCTCTTCTCCAGGTCGAGGATTTCTTGTTGTATCTGAGGGTTGATAAGACATTTATGTCACAGTCTATGATTTATTGGAGAGCTGAAACAATCGATGAATCCATTTGTTGATCAACAGAAAAATCAGTCTGCAACAATTTTCATAACAGATTGAGGGCTGTGACTAATGATCATCTTAATCACTGATTAATCTGCCTTTTGTTTTATTAATCATCTGGTCCACAAAAAACTATAAGCTAAAACTCAAAAGGTATGTCTTTGAATGGCTTGTATTTTTTGATGCCGGCATAAACGAAAAAATATTCAGTTTTATGTCACATAGAACTGCACAAACGCACCAAATCCTCACATATGAGAAGCTGAAACCAGAGAACGTTTGGCATTTTTAGCATGAAGAGAGACTTAAATTGATTTTTAAAATAGATCATTCATTCATTCACTCATAAACTTAAAAAAAAAAATTTGTGGATGAACTTATCAATCAAGAAAAAAATCAAATTCATCTTTAACTTTGTTTATTGTGTGTTTTATCTCTTTTTTTGCAAATAAATTACCCTCAATATACAAGTGTAGGGGAGTGGAGAGAGTCTGTGACCATAACTGTGGAAAAAAAGTGTACAAAAAGAACATTATCAACTCCTCAACTACTAGTGAAAAGGCAACCAGATGAACTCACGAACAAAAGATGCACAGGGCCGAACATCTTTGTTGGATTATTCAGACATTATTATCATATGTGCATTATTGACATGATTATGCATAATGTCACAGTTATCGCATATCGCGACACCCCTACTCCAAACACAGAATGACCTACATGTTAGACTGTACTCATCAATAACAAGCCTCGCGACTGAGCAAGAAACCCCACCGAAAACTAATGTAAGATGCTCAGGCAGACTTACGGGAGACGCTGAAGCCAAACACGCTGTCATACTCCTTCATGAGCTTCTTCAGCAGCGTGCTCTTCCCTGCCCCCGACGGGCCGCTCAGCACCACAGGCCTGGGTCCAGCCATAGCTGCAGGGGAGGAGGAGAGGAGAGTTCAGTGAAGGAAACAAGTGGGCAAGGGTGGAGAAGATGACACACAACCACTGGAATCCTGTGGCATGAGTCATAAAAAGACCAAATACATCTGTGCACAAAAAAAAAGAAGAAAGACCTCAGAACATTACAGCGGGTTAATGTGTTTCAACAAGCCTTGCCCCAGTCTGCTGGGATAAGCATGATAAAATGATAAGCCAGCAGATCTCAAAGGCGAACAGATGATGATGAGTACAAAACATCTCCCACAAGGGCACAGGCAAGCCGTGAGGTTACCATGGTGCTGTCGAGGAGCAATTACTCCCTAATTGGAGAGTCCTACTCTGCTTGTGATTGCAGGAAAGAACAGAAAAGCTAAGAAACACAAGAGGCTGAGAGGAAAAACTGCCTTTAATACACACATGGACACGTATTCAAGCAAAGACTTAAAACTACATTATGGAGCCATCCAGTTACCAACACGCCTATAAGCTAACACTTGCAAACATCAACATCTTACCATCTCTACACTGTGATATATTCTACACCACCTTCTTTCATTACCACCATTTTTAGGTAAACTACTCAAATAAAGAATAAAGTATATCCTATGGCGTTCCTGCTTACCTTTCCTCTGTACACACAGCGCTCGAGCAGAAGGGGAAGTGAACAGAGTGGGTGTGATCGGGTGCTGGTGTGTACAAATGCAGGAGGGAGGAGTGAAAAGAAGAGGGAAGGGCCATGTTTACACTGGAGTATATTTAGCAGCCCAAGATGAATTTAAAATGCTGAGAATATTATAGGAAGGGTCCTGTCTGTGTTTTTTATTTATAGTCCAAAGGCCGGGACACAACCCTCCATTCTTCTACGATATTATGAGTTTTCTATAGGCTGAGAAAACAATCCAGTAAACCAGGAAGTCAGCTGGGTTTCAGTAACAACTATGAGAATCTTCCAAACAGAAAGTAGTAATAGGAAAGCAGCTATAGCTCCGCTGTTGGGCCACCAAAAAGAACCACAGCGTGAAGCTTTTATAAATCATCATGGTTATTGGTTACAGGCCTGTTACTTACATCGATGTCAGGTATCAGACAGGCTGGCAGTTAGTCCAAGAATAAGGTAGTCCATATGACATGCAACAGATTAATTATATATGAGCCTAATCCATCTTTGATTGATTGATCTTTGATAAGTTTCTTTTATAGCCAAGAATAAAACTGTGGGCCTTCTTGGCTCCAGGCAAACCAGCGAGGTCATCTTTGAACTTTGCAGGTGCAGATGACAAGAGGCATTCTCTATTGCCTCTTGAACGCTTCCAGTAAACAGCAACGTGACTAATTAAAGGAGCAGCAGTTCCTTTTCCTCGAGCCAGTGAAGAAAAGATTCAACATATTTAGATTTGTGCCCTCGAACTGAAAACATTTCCATGATTCTATTTGTGCAATTTAATCAAATTAGGGTGACAATAAAATTATTATTTTCAATTATAGATTATTATCTTCTTATTCAATGTACTTTTAGTTATCTATTTCTTTATTTCTTTAAAAAGCCTTACAAGTATATTTACTTCCATTATTAAAAGACGGCCTTCTAAACAATGGTAAATTAGTGCTGGAATAATTGATTAATCAACCAAATCATTTTTATTCAGATTTTCAGTGTCGTCAGTTATAATATAATATACATTTACAGATTACAAATTGTCAGACTGAATACGCTATACTAATTAGCTCTTTGAGCAATAAATGGGCATTTATCATAATTTACAAATACACAACAAAATAAATAGGGTATAAGTTGCAGCCCCAGAGTGAAATATTATCAATGCCAAAGCAAAAGTTCATGAACAAGCAGGTGTGCTGGGTCTTTGTAAGATGTACAACATTTTGTAAGTTTGTAGTAAGGAAACTTTTTTTAAACTAACGTTTAGCAAGATCTCATTTGCATTTTCTTTTTGTCAAAAGCTTCTGGGACTATCAGCCAAATACAAACCAAGCACCTACACAAGAATGAACCTTTTGTACTTGACACCGAGCTGACAGGAAATGAGAGACATGTGGGTTTACAATCAGACGCTTATTGGAAACTGCACCAAGCTTAACTTTAATCATGTGCACTAAACCCCACGTGATTGATAGTAGCCTCGAGCATAATTCAAATCATGTGAAATCTGTCAGGTCTATCAGTCGGATACAGTCTGTTAGGTGGTCAGGATGAAAGCAGGAACAATATATTGATTTATCAATTTGACAACAAAAATGTACAAACTACACAAAACTATTAACATTCCATGGTTTGATGATCTCTCTCTGCTTGTATGTTGTCTTATATGATAGTATATTAAATATGTCTGGGTTTTTAATTGCTTGTTAGACAAAATATTTGATTATGTCACCTCTGGAGAGAATTTTGGTCAGAATTTGTTTACAATTTAATGGACAAATTGCGTTATTAATTCACTGAAACACTGCTGACATACTAATGTAGTGAGAAACATTTGTTGCAGCCCTACAGCACACACTATGTAATGTGAAAACGGCAGCGTTGACCCTGAAGTACACATAGAGGTGATTTGGACATTATATGGGCACAAGTTCAACCACTTGGTCTGTTCTTTCAGACTCATTTTATCTTATTTTATATCGTGCACAGAAACTAAAGATTACGACTTTTCAGGTTTTATTATTATTGAGTGAGAGTCACAACTGCACAGGAATTTTCTAACTGATAAAAACTCATAACAAAGTGCACTTTGACTCAATGTTGGAAGCAATAAAAACGCTGTAAGGAGCAATAAAAATATGTTGTGATTGGATGAAAATTATGAGTTAATGCTTTTAGGCTGGTAAACACAAACTAAAGAAGCATTTCCCGGAGGAAATGTGTATGATTGCTTTGTGCATTGATTTTTTGGATAATTTTTATAATAATACGCAAATTAATTACCATTAAAAAGCACTGCCCGAGTTAAATAACAGTGATTACTGATGGCTCCCATCTACAGGGAATAACATATGGTGCAGGTTCATAAATCATCCTTGGTGGCATTAATACTGATGTACAGCAATAGTAACACAGCATTGTTGTGCAGCACAATTCACACACAATTAAACTGGTTTAACCTGCTCAGTGATCACACAACAACCGTCTTCCTCTACAACAAGGCAGTATAAACCATCTGTATCACACTGAAGGGAAATGAATGGCAGTGTAAGCAGCAGTGATGCGGCAGATGATGATCAAAAACAAAAGAAATTAAACAAATATCCTCCTTCCTACCTGACAATAGCCTGGAAAAATATCTCATGTACATCGGGAGTTATGTTAGTCCACGATCGCCGGGTCGTCTCCGGAGGATTTTCCCTCTCCTCCGCTCTGTGCGATTGCTGAGAGAGCCATTAGGGAAAACTGTGCTGCCTACGTCATCACTGCGGGCCAAAACATCAACACGTTACGTTCGCGAGCGTCGAGAATGCGCGCGACAATACACAGAAACGCAGAGTTGTTAGCAGCGTTAGCTCCACAGAATAGATGCTACTGACGCTGCTATTTTAAAAACATGTGTTCAGACTTGTAGCTGCAACTTTTTCTTTGACGGAAAGCCAAATACACGCATGGCTAGGCTTTTTTTTTTTTTTTTACGACGGTGTTGTTTTTAGGTCTCAGATTAATGTTAGCTATATAGCATAGCCTAGCTTGTGTTAAAGGCTGTTATAACCAACTATTACTCTGTCGCTCTTAAGGTTTTTTTTCGATGAATGACGAATCAGCTACCGGGTTAGTTTCAATGGTCTAAGTAAACACCACCGCCAGGAAATACGTTTTTCCGATAGACACAGGGAAATTAAACTCACCGCAAAACTCCCCGGATGAGCTAATGCTGAAGGCCCGACCAATCGCGCTGCTCACGTGCTAATGTGGCTAAAGTCAGCTGTTTGAGCTAACGACACGCTACCTTCCTCTAAAACTTTTATCGTAACGAGCTAAAATGTTTGGTTCGTCAAGATCTGGAGGCGTCCGAGGAGGCCAGGACCAGTTCAACTGGGATGACGTGAAAGTGGATAAACACAGAGAAAATTATCTCGGTAAGTTTAGCCAAGCTAGCAGAGACACTGCTAATAGCTGTGTGCGAGCATGCGACCAACAGAGCGAGACTCCAAAAATCACAACTACACAACGTGTCGTCAGTACTCCACATGTTCCCTTTTCCTTACCTTTTGTTGTAGAGTCCCTCATTACACACTCTGTAGTGGCTCGGTATTAGTCCAGTTTTGAACTCTGCACACTGCAGGTCGTGTTATTTTTTTTATTGCTTCCTCTCTCTGTGCAGACACACGTACCTCCTGTGAGAGCCCACACCGCTGTCATCATGTCAGCATTACTACGTAGCACCCACAGCTGTGACATAAAAGGATAAACTACAATACACGACATGATCGTTACATTTGACACAGGAAGTCGATTAAACACATGGCACGGGTACCTTTTTTAAAACCATAATATCTTCAGTATAATGTGATCAGCAGGTGACTCTGGAAAGAGGATGCAACCAAAATGTGAACTTTTTCAAAGTGCAACATCATTGCCAAATGTCTTCTTCAATCATGTGTTCAAAGGACGAAGTCTACCCCACACACCAACATCACTGCAGTGATTAGTCAACTAGTAGAAGAAGAAATGGACTGGCAACAATCTTTTAATCACTTTTCAAGCAAAAATGAAATTCTAGCTTCTCAGACGTTTTCTGTCTTTCTCGATGTTATTTGTTTGAGGAATCTAGGATGGGCAATTTTTTTAATGTTGTATTGAAAATAAAACAATAATGTCGCTGAACCCAAAACAATAATTGGCAGAAGTGACTGAAATCATCAGGTGACATCCTTTGGAGCTGCCTCATTGACCCTGATTCGGACTGGCTGTGAGCTCAGTGAGGTTTTGTGTGGGATACTGCTTCCATGCGCTCTACTGGAATATAGCACTTACTTCATATCTGTTAATAAGAAAATGTTACATCCATAAGTGCTGTTAACACCACTGTGGGTGCTATTAAAGCATAGCAGAGAGCAGAGTCTCTCCAGGGGTTGTCTCAGGGTGACATTACCACTACAGCGTCTCATCATCTGCTCTCAAATCTTTTGTTTTGTTTCCAGGGAACTCCTTGATGGCACCAGTAGGACGATGGCAGAAAGGCAAAGATCTTACATGGTACGCCAGAGACAAAAAAGGCAGCAGACCTTTGTCCAAAGAAGAAGAACTTGCTGCCGTCAAGGCTGCAGAGCATGAGGCACTGATGGCTGCCTTGTAAGTTTAATTACTGGAAGAGAAACACTTGATAAACACAAGTGTGGGTCAATAGATATAAAATATTTATCTCTTTTATTCTTGTATCTAGAGGGCACAAGAATATTAAAAGGCAACCAACTGGCCTGACCAAAGAGGTATGTCACGCTGTTTGGTCTTACTTTCGCTCAAAAGCTCAACATTGATTTTTGAAGAATTGGCCTTCATTAAAAAAAGTTGAATGATTCGATTTTTTTCTTTTTCCCAATTTTCTTCCTAGGACCTTGCAGATGTTTGCAGGAGGGAAGAGGCTGATGGTGAAGAGAAAGATGTGGATCGTATCTCAGGCTTGGGAAGCTCCAGGTGACTTTATTATTAATTTATTATTTCTAAGCAGTCAACTTACATATAGGATATAACAACCTAGTATACGGTGGAATGGAGTGTAAAAATAAATAACCCTTAAAATACATATAATTTACATGTGAGAGTATGCAGAAATCTTTGGAAGCCCAAAAGGGCCATGCATTCATACTTTTTATTTCCTCTGTTTTCCTGTGATAACGAGTTAATGTCATTTGTTTTCTCGAGATCTCGAGATAACGAATCTTTGTTTTCCCGAGATAACGATATAATTAATTCGAAATCTTGTGAAAACAAAACGATAGTGTAGTATATTAAATCATTGCAGGAAACATCATTCAGTGTAGCAATGTCAGAGGAGCAGGAGCATATCGATCATCTTTTCAATCAAGGCCTGACACAGGCTGAAATAGCATTATGCCTTGCTATTACAGATAATATACACATTAGTGTGCGTAATCTAAAAAGACGGTTAGCAAGGCTTCAGCTATATCGGCGGCGCAATCTAAGTAAGCCTGATGTCGTCATTAACTACATAGCTGACCAGCTACGAGGTCCCGGCGTCTCCATAATCTCAGGCCTATCATATCACAGTCATTATCTTGAGATCTTGAATTAATTATATCGTTATCTCGAATTAATTATATCGTTATCTCGAGATCTCAAATTAATTATATTGTTATCTCGAATTAATTATATCGTGATCTCGAATTAATTATATCGTTATCTCGAATTAATTATCTCGATCTCAAATTAATTATATCGTTATCTCGAATTAATTATATCGTTATCTCGAATTAATTATATCGTTATCTCGAATTAATTATCTCGATCTCAAATTAATTATATCGTTATCTCGAATTAATTATATCGTTATCTCGAGATCTCGAATTAATTATATTGTTATCTTGAATTAATTATATCGTTATCTCGAGATCTCAAATTAATTATATCATTATCTCGAGATCTCAAATTAATTATATCGTTATCTCAGGAAAACAAAGTTTCGTTATCTTGAGATCTCGAGAAAATTATCCCATTATCTCGGGAAAACGGCAGTTGTTATTTCGAGATAATAACTCGAGATCTCAAGAAAACAAATGAAATTAACTCGTTATCACGGGAAAATGGAGGAAATAAAATGTATTAATGCATGGCCCTTTAGGGCTTCCGTAGAATCCACATGGAAAGTCTCAATCACAAATCACGTTAACAAGTGTCCAGAAAGTACTCACCTACGTAATATCAGAAGATTTTTTAGTATTTCCACACATCTGTCTATATGTTTTGAGTTCCAGTTGATTATGGTCCCACATTAATGTTTGTTATCATAAAAATAGTTTTTGTTTTTAGAGCAAACAACAAGAAGTGAATATCTGTCCATGTGCTTCACAGTTTTCTATTTTTGTCCTGTTAAAACTCATTAAAACTCTCCTGTTGACATTTAGGTGGCAGCAAGAGAGCCACTTATCTTAATGCACTGTGATTGTCAAGTGTTTCTAAATGAGTGTTTCCATCTACAGTGCAGGGTCAAGGAAAATGGTGCTCTCCCAAAAGGAAAAAGAGGCAGCTAAAATAGGCTTGCCTGTTTTTACAGTAAGTTTTTTTTTTTCTCTGATAAATATCACAGAACATTTTTATGACGCTCACTCTGTAAGACGCAGATGTTTAAAATGGAAGTCCAGTTCGATGGATGGAGAAACAGGCCTGTTGAATCTTTTTACAAACAGCGAAGAGACTTGAGGAGTTGGAGGTTTATTTCATTGGATCTACGACTTCACAAAAAGATTAATGAAATGCTTTCCTTACAGCATCACAAAACAGAAGCTCGTCCAGAAACCTCAACGACGAAGACTTCTCAGAGTGTAGAACAAGGGGACGAGGAACAACGGTGAGTACGGCTCACATTTGTCACCACCTAAGATAACTCACTGAACGCCTGCATGATATTTCAGACACGAAAACCATCAAGTATTTTTTTCTACTGGACAAAATGTGATCCAGTTTGCCGTGTTTAATTCAATAATAGTTATACACTACTTTCTTATGTTTGAAGGCACGAGGGCAAAAAGAAGAAGAAAGAAAAGAAGAGCAAAAAGGAGAAAAAGAAGAAGGAAAAAAAGAAGAAAAGGCAAAGAAGGGACTCGTCCTCATCAGACTCAGATGACAACAGAAAGAGGTTGGTTCATTTTGCAATGTTCACCAGTTGCCTGAGATTGGATAAATAACAGAAATCCTTAAAATATTCTATTTCCAAATCACGTTTAATCATCACAGGCTTCTCCAAGTTTGCATAATTTTATGAAAATATTTTAAAAATTGTTCCACCTCCTGTATTCTAGACAATTTGGAGAATTTCAGGTTTGCCATGAAACAAAATCTTTCCTCACTCAGCACTAGAGGGCACTAAGGCACTGTCGTACACACAGCATCTTGAAGTATTACCTCTTAAGTTTGGGGTGCATGTCTCACAAGATAGATCCTGAAAATCAAGTGTATAGGATAGTTGGGGACATACCAGATGAATAATGTAGCTCATGTGCTTGATTATTATGTATAAATCAGCACATGATAGCAGTGTACAGGATTCATGATAAAAGTTGTAAATGTACAGACGTGTCCACAAACCAGCCAGTTATCTTCACATAAAGCTGTCATTGGGTGTTTTCTGTGGATGTCCCTATAAAGCTCATCAGTCAGCTTCTTGTTCCCCAGCCTGACCACATCATACTCTGTCCACCACGACTTGATCATGGATTGTTTGTTTCCTTTTACTCTTCAGGCAGAGAAAGGACCACCATCATCATAATCCATCATACCACAGTCAGAGTGGAGCCAGACCCCATGACAGCCATTCAAGGCGGGGAGCAAAGGCCGAGCAACAGCACTCCTACCCCCATCACCGACGGCAGCGACATGACTCAGACTCCTCTGATGGGGGGTCTCCTGTCCCCCGTAACCCCGCCGGCCACAAGACGGCCCCTGCTGGTGCCATACAAAGCCACAGGCGGCGCCATGACACAGACTCGGACGACTAATGTCCTCCCCGCCCTCCCCCAATTCAAAGACACATAACGCGGACAGAATGCTCTACAGCAGCTCAATGGCCCTGAAGACCTCATTTACCCTCAACGGCCAATCTGACTGTGGATGGAGACGGGTCGATGTGTCTGATTAACAGGCTTTGGCCTCGTGTTTTAGCTTTTTCACCCAATAAGTCAATATGGGGACTCTGATGTCTTTTGTGCTGTGTTTTGTTTTTTTTTAACACTTAATTGTGATTAAATTGCCAAACATCATTTTTTATTTTTGATCTAATTTGTTAAAATACTACACAAGATGAAACATGTTGCAAAGCAAACAAAATTATCTTTTATCCCTGTGTCTGGCCTCTGGCTGTCACTGTTTGGAAAATGGTGGAAAATTAAATCAGAACATTAATGCCACAAGCAGAAATTTTCTATTGTGCTGTCAGGTTTTTCCTGGAAACTGCTTACCCCGACACGTGTTCACAGCAGCTTAAGTAAAAAACTGATACAGATTGAATTATCAGTCTTTATATCAACATTTTTTTAAAGTGTCGTACAACCCCAAGTCCCAAAAAGTTGGGTTGCTGTGTAAAACAATAAAACAGAATGTGATCATTTTTGATTATTCGCTAATCCTTTGTGACCTATACTAAATTGAAAACAGTACAAAGACAATATACTTTGTGTTTTTCCTCATCAACCTCATTGATTTTTGTAAATGGAAGCTTATTCTAAATTTGATGCCGGTAACACGTCTCAAACAAGTTGGGACAGGAGCAACAAAAAACAAATTAACCTGTTTACATTCCTTAGGTAAATAGCTTGTGTTTTCAGCAGCACAGTAATGTTTGTGTCATGAAACATCAGCATTAGCGAGTAAATATTTTAAAGTTTAATATAGGACATTGCAGCTTTTTCAGGAGTTTCTTTAAATGTTTTACTTAATTTTTTTTCCCAAGATGATCCTTGACGCCACGTTGCCCTTTGCACATCTCCTCCATCCCACTGTGCCTCTTGCACGACTCAGCAGCCCCGCTCCTTTTCTTTTCTCAATCATGCCAGTGCTTCTTAATCCCTCACCGTTCTAGGTTCAGCTCCCTGACTGGTGCGATACCATTGGAATGCTCTCCACTGGTCATAATAGAGTGTAGTGTTTGCATTTGCCTTGAATTGGTCTGAAAGAGGGTATTCTGCTGGCTGGCACCTGGGGGGTGCACTAAAAAAGAGCAAGGCATTCATAAAGAAGAGTGCAAAAAACCAGGCTGGTCCTTTTATATGACCGAGTACCGTTAGACCGCCACACACAAACCAAGCTGATGGAGCAGCAGGAGAGGAGGCCACACAAAGCAGCCCTACGAGGAACCCGAGACTCGAACTCCCTCCCCTTCCAACACCACCATCCTCTCTTGCCATGTTTTATAGGCTTGGCTGCATTAACCATAGCAGCCTAATCAACCTGCAAGAATGCTGTCCTAGATTGCCACCCCTACACAATGTGAGACAGGGTGTGCTCTCCACATTACTGCTCTAACCCCAACATTGGGTGGTTTACACCACCTCAGGCCATCACATTTCTCCAAGGGTCAAAGGGTGACGGCCCTAACATCAGTTTAATTGTTCTGCCAGTAAAATGTCAAATAATTGTGAAAAGGGACATCCTCCAATTGCTTCATTTCCCTACAGCAGACCTAAACTAATATGCATTTTTTTTATAACACATTAAATGCCTTTTATGAGATCGGATTCAACTAAAGAGGCACACTCACAACTGAGATGCCTGAAACGGAACATGTTTGCTTAATAAATACCTATAACATCAAAAATGTTGATTTTCTGTTGGCTGACTGACAAAACATAAAATGGCTCCATACAGGTCACCTAGTGTAATCCAAGTCTACAGAAGACCTGAGTTCCCAAATTGATTTGGAAAAACGTTATTTACACCCTCGACATGCAGTCTAGCTAGTACAACAACTTCAGATGGGGTGCATACGAACGCTTTTAGCTTAGCAGCTCCAGTGAAGATTTGGCATATAAAAATTCTAAAAAAGCATTTGATAACTTTTCAAATCAGTTTGACATCTCTGGGCTTCCATAGGCCTGGATTACACCGGACGAGCTGTATACAGCCATTTAATGTTTTTTGTTTGTTTACATTTTGTCCCCAGCTAAAACAATACTTTCATCTTTGGGGGAACTCACCCGTAAAAAGTTGTACAAAATCACAAAATAATACCAAGAAGGGAGAAAAAGCCACATTCCATGTGTCAACATTCAACATTTTTATTGCATAGATTGAAAGATTTTCTTTTACCCAGTCACTTAAATTACATTGCCTTTTCCTCACAAAACAAAAGGTTTACATTAAAAAAAAAAAAAAAACTTAAGAAGAGATTAAGATAAATTAAAGCAGTTATAAGTCAAAAAATCTGAAACATCTTCAGAGTAGTAAAGCAACACCCACACCTTTAAGAAAAGAAGCTTGGAAATAAGAGGCAACACGTGTCTTTGATACCTTGTCCTGTTTACCTCAAGGATGATGTGCTGCAAAGGAAGAAATACTGGTTTCTTATATCAAACACGTAGCTGAAACTGATTCTGCATTGCCATTAAAATGCTATTTCCCACATTTGATAACTGAATAAAGAAAAGGCATTACTTGCTAAAGTCTTTAGTAAAGACAGCGGTGTGCAACTCCTTTAGTTACATTACCTGCCACAGTACAAATAACAAGTTATAGCATATGGCTGTTGAAATATGTACTCAGTTGGGTAACAGCTCCTGTGCAGCTTAATGATGTAAACACCCAGTAAATATGCATGTCCTTAAAGACTAACAGACCACACCACGCTGTATTTCTAGTAAGTATTGCAGAGGCAGCACATGATAAACCTGAGACTCAGAAATACAAAAAAAACATTAATGCTGACTCAACAGACTGCCTTTCAAACAACCATAAAGCAGACAGATGGGACATCATTGTAGCATTTCTAAAATCAAGCCATCATATGTATCACAAACGCTGGTTAGTGTTCACAGAGGAATGTCAGTACAGAGTACAAATAGTCAATGCCAGTGTTTTATAAATGGTAATCAGGGACATGTAGTCACTGGCTGAAACAACTATAGTAGCTGCAAGTAGTGCATCATGTTCCATTCGGCTTATAGAAAACTAAAAGCCCCTCACGGACCACTCTTTACAGTATGTGTGACCAGATCATAACCAGTCATCAGATTGCGTTGAGCTCCTAGGGGCCATTCTTATTCCATCGCTTCCCTTTTTCTTATTGAATGCATCGATGGCTGTCCAACAACCAGAAAGGGAAATTACCATTTGTATGTGTGCAATAAGCTGCTCCATTACCAAATATACTTACAGTTACATAAAATAAAACAAAAAACCCCACAGCTTTACAAGAATAAATCACCCGCGCATCTGGTCTATACGTTTGTGATAATAACATCTGAGGTGAGACTAGAAAAACCTGCATTTTTTTTTTTTTGGACAAGGTAACTCAGTTTGGCAACACCTTAAGAGTAGAGTAGATTGGGTGTAGTAGAATAGTTGTGGAGAGCAGGTTAAGGTCTGCTTTTCAGCTGAGAAGACAACCAGTCCAGACCCTCATAGAGGCCGTCTCCGGAGGTGGCACAGGTTGCCTGTATGTACCATGTTCTACTGCGTAGGCTGTGAAGTCCCAATTTGTCTGTGACTTCTGCTGCATTCATGGCATTCGGAAGGTCCTACAAACAATAAACAGTGAGAAAATATTAGAAGCCAATCTTGTGAATACAAGAGAAAAACTAGCAGCAAACTGTTTAGAATATACACCTGCATACATCAATTGTTTTCACAAGTATGACTTACTTGTTTGTTGGCAAAGACTAATAACACAGCATCACGCAGCTCATCCTCATTTAACATTCTAGCAAGCTCCTCACGAGCCTCTCCAGCTCGCTCTCTGTCGTTGCTGTCAACGACGAAGATGAGACCTGGAACAAGAGCAAATGGGGAACAAATGAGTGGTTGTGCGATGTGTACTGTATCTTTAAAATACAACACAATGGAAACTTTGTGAAAATAACAAAAAAAAAGCTAATTAAAGCAAATCATGGCTCTAATTATTGATATTACTGAACGTACCCTGCGTGTTCTGGAAGTAATGGCGCCACAGCGGTCGAATTTTGTCTTGACCACCGACATCCCATACTGTGAAACTGATGTTCTTGTACTCTACTGTCTCTACATTGAAACCTAAAGGGGAAAAAAAAGTTATTGTTTAACAGTTATGAGGGCACACAGTACACAAACTGGCTTCTTAGAAAATGATTATGTGATGTAAAACATAACAGCCATGTAAAAGTCCCAGGTAAAGCAGTTATTCTTACCGATTGTGGGAATAGTAGTCACAATCTCTCCGAGCTTGAGCTTGTACAAAATCGTTGTCTTTCCGGCAGCATCGAGACCTACCATGAGGATCCTCATCTCCTTTTTCCCAAACAAACCTGAAAAGAGCTTTGCAAATACTCCCCCCATCCCAACTGTTGATTGGATCCTACTTTAGCAAAAACAAACAAAAAAGAAACCTGCGGAGAAACATGGAAAGGAAATTAATCAGCATCAATTTTCATAACTAATTGAGTGATTTTTAGAGCAAAATGCCCAATATACGCTAGTTTCAGCTTCTCAACTGTGAGTATTGACTGCTTATCTTTATCTGGCGCGATATGAAACAATCTCTTTGGGTTTTGGACATTGGGTCGCACAAAACAAGCCATCTGTAGAGCTGAAGACCAAATTATTCATCGATAATTTACTTAGATTGAAAAACAGCAGAGCTGCACGTGAAGGCAATCCAACTGAAAATGTGAAACCATTCAATGCACTCATTAGTACAGCCTATCTATACATCACATAACATTTCCTATGCAAACCTCAGGGAAAAAAATTAAAACATTATCTGTCACCTGATATGAACACAGCACCGTGCTGGATCTTCAAGGGTACTGTAGGCTACGTTATTAAAAAGGTATCATTCCACCGTAGGGCTGCTCAGGCCTACAAATCCTGTTCTCCAGGTGTGAGAAAACAGGTTTGTTTGGTTCTGACCTCAACAAATGGCGCAGGATTTTCAAGTTTTTTCAGTGAAACTGAAAAGCGTGATTCAAAATACATAAGCCCCACTTATGTTGAATCACATCGTAATAGTTATATCAGTCAAAAATAATCGCAATAAAATTTTACTGTCAGTCCTAATTCACAGACAGTCATCATTGCTCTGCTCTTCTGTGCTACAACATATGTCAAATCTGTGGAGATAAAAGATTTAAACATTGTTTTTTTGAAAATGGCTAACCCCGTTGTTACTCTTGTGAATTAAAATAGACGTTAAGACCCAAGGCGGCAGCTCGCTGGAGTACTCTGACATTAGCTTGCCAAGGTGCAATGCTAAAAGTTACCAGACTAACCTGACGTATCCAAAAAACAAAGTTAGCTTGCTAAGGTGCAGTGCTAACACTCGTCCGGTCAGTTCACATTTCCGGAAGTTTATTGAAAAACTACTTTAAAGTACGCTACGGTTATTTTATAATGTTTCATGCCAATTAAATACAAGTCTGGACACGAGTGGTAAACACGGAAATACCAGGGGAACGTCTGCTAAGCTAGCTAGCTAGCTCACTAATCGGTAAAGTTAGCAACTCTCTGTTGTCTCAGAATCCTGACTGTCGTAACCGCGGCCACACAGACGGCACTGGAGGTAAACGCACGGCTTTCGGTGAGTTACAGTCAGCGAAAACAGCAATTAATTGGATAAATTAAAGTTTCTCGTACACACTTACACAGTTGGTGTGTTTCCTTCCTTCTTCAAGGCGTTTCCTTCCTCAGAAAGATGGCTACAATTTGACACGTCAAAGGTTCCGGTCCACCAAAACTTCCGTAGTCACCGCGGTGGGAGATGTCGCCCCCTGTGGCTGAGAGGGGAATTGCACGCACCGTCTCCAGTGTTTAACTACCCATTTAACCTCTTTAACTCACCATTAAGCATTAATAAGACATGTAGGAACACTTATTAAATTCTTTATAACGCACGCACAATGTATGTATACACAGAGGGAAGTTTTTGGTTCTAATTATTGTATTTCTCAACTTATTATCTCTCTGTAACTGGTGTATAAACAGTTAATAAATGACTCATTGATAACACAGTATAATTTTGCTGTAATCATATTTCATAAGATCTTTTTAATTACAAATAAAACAATTCTTGCATTGTGTTAAAAAGTAGTTTATTGTGTTTACACATGTAGCCCACAACCATGGGTGCGGGAACTAGAGGTGCTGAGGGGGCTGCAGCACCCCCTTAACAAAGCTATAACATATGCCGAATTTACAAGAAGGTCCAAATAATTAAGAATTTGTCAGTAATAGCACTTTGCAAAGTTTACAAAGTTTCTCCCGACTCGACAACTCACAAATTGATTGATTTTATAAGGGAGTCTGGGGAATTTCTCTCCCTGTCCTTGCAGTTGTTGACTGTAGTTGATGTGGCTGCTTTGACCTATAACATGTTATAGGCCATTTGATGAATACATAAAAACATGAATCGTGCGCACCATTTACTACATTTATAGACTGACTCTTCTCCAGCCCTGTGTCCCTGCCTTAAACTACCTGAACCTATTAATATCTGTATATCTTTTACTTCAGTAGAAATTAAAGTGCAGGACTTTTAACAGTTGTGATGTATTTAATTAAAGTTGCCCATGTGACAGGACAGGAAGGAAACCTGCAGCTTTAATGGCAGGTTCTTCTAAAATTATCAAAAGAATGAAAGAAGAAGTAATAACAGTTTTGACATTATGCCGTCCATGTATTGCTTTGCAGAGATATCTAAGTTTAAAACCTCTAAACTTTTCAAAAAGGTGCTGGTGACGTCACTGTCGCTCTTTTTCCTTTTCCTGGCCTTGGCGATGTTGTTGTCATAGGGACAAGACGCACGTGCAGCGTTTTTTTCTTGCAGCGCACAAACACTTAATCTCAGCCAGCGCTCTTCTGTCCGAAAAAAAGGGACCAGGCCCAAATTGAGCTAACTAGCTAACGGCAGCTACAGTTACTACTGTGGTGATAAGCTGCCCCCATTTGTTTTGATGATGCATATGACAGGTGGCTAATTCTTACATATTGCACCTTTAAACAAAAAAAGGGTTGTTGGCAGGAACTCAGTGTGCCGCGCTTCAAGACAAGTCATTCATTTCTATAGCACATTTAAAACATAAGTTGACCAAAGTGTAAAGTCAACATAACAGACAATAACAGACCATGCAGACACCCAGAGTTCAAGATGAAAACCCTGGACAAAGGAGGATATCACACACACACAGCACAGGATAAATAGGAAAGGTGAGTTGATTCAGAGACAAACTAAAACAGGTGAAAAAAAAGTTTTTATTGATGTTATTTTATTAATAATATTCAATATCTAATTTGATAATATTTACGTACAACTTGTTTTGTTAATATAAAAGGTAAGGTCAGGGAAACTGAGTACCCAGAGAAAACCCTGACAACCACGGGAGGGAGATGTAAACTCCAGGCCAGAGCCAGGACAAACCGAACCAGGACCTTCTGCTGTGAGGGGCCACCGTTCTGCTCAACATGTTATCCTACTCGATGCTAAAAGTAATCATCTGTATACCGATCAGCCACAACATTAAAAACATTTACAGTTCAAGTGAACAACACTGGTCATCTCGTCATGATGCAATGTTCAATCAATCAATCAATCAATCAATCAATCAATCAATCAATCTTTATTTGTATAGCACCAATTCACAACATAAGTCATCTCATGACACTTTCCAAATTGTGCAGGTCTAGACCATACTCCTTGATTCATTTATTTGCAGAGACCCAACATTTCCCCCATGAGCAAACTCTTGGCGACAGTGGTGAGAAAAAACTGCCCTTTAACAGGCAGAAACCTCAGAGCAGAACCGGACTCAATGGTGGGCGGCCATCTGCCTTGACCGGTTGGGTTGACAGAAAGGGAGAGAAGGATGAGAGAGAGAGAGAGAGAGAGAGAGAGAGAGAGAGAGAGAGAGAGAGAGAGAGAGAGAGAGAAGGAAGAGAGGGAGAGAAGGAAGAGAGGGAGAGAGAGGGATGGAGAGAGAGAGAGAGAGAGAGAGAGAGAGAGAGAGAGAGAGGGAGAGAGGGGGAGGGAGGTGGAGGTACAGAGGCCACAACATTAATAACAGCTTTACTGATTGAGATATGAATATTAATAAAACTAAAAGTATAATAATAACAACAACAATAATAATAATAGTAATAACAATAATGATGATAATAATAATAATAATAATAATAATAATAATAATAATAATAATAATAGCCAGATGTCAGATCTCTGAATTGGTTCTACTGGCCAGTGGAACAGCAGCTCCTGACGTGTCCCTTGCTCTCTGAGAAGATAATGAAGAACCCACAACTCACAGGCAGGTTTGAAATGGGCGTATACATGTGTTCTTAAAATATGTTGAGCTTGAGAGTAAATTCTTGGCCTGTTTGACAATAGAGTCCTCCAGGTCCAATAACTAAGTTTATGCCAGAGAGGAGACTCTCTGATTACCATGAGATCACGTATTTAAAACGTGGCATTGCATGTAATTATGTATTTAAACTTTGTGTGAAACAGCATCCCACAAGTTGCTGAATTCTCACAGTACTCCTGTAGTTTGTGTCAGTGCTGATACTGAGTAATTTAAAATTCTGAATATGCTAATTTCATTGTATTTGTATTGAAAATGTTTTGAGATGTTTAAAGAGTAAAAAAATATTTGTGATTTGTGGAGCTTACATTTTTTAATGCTTTATTTTCAGTGTTTGATTCGTAAACAATCATTTTAGATTACATAATTTTTGCATTCCAATGGATTACATTGCTAATTACAATAATTTATATTCAGTACCTGACTACATTTCAAAGTAATCTGATTCAACCCTGTGTACCATTCTACCAGCTGCTTTAAGGATTGACACATAAACTTTAAAAATCAAATAACAACAATATTTACATCAGAAACTTTATGCAAAGTTAAATCTGATTACATGCATCTGAGATCTAATGTAGATCAATTTCCAGGATCCTGATTTGAAACAACATGAAAACTCCTCAGATAGTATGACATAATTAATAATGTCCTGTGTATCATTGTCTAAACTTTAGACGAGGCTCATAAAATATAACTCTTTCACTGCCTAACGAGCATCCTGCTGATGACTTGCAGTCTGTCATGTTCAGTTTAAATTCACTTAAACCTATTGAGGTATTTGTTTTCAAACTCTGCAACTTCCACTTTCTTAAGATCCACGACCAGGTCATTAAGAAAAGGTCTGACCACGTTTTTGTTTGGCCAGTTGAATTTTAACCAGGGTCAACTATGCCTGCTACCCCCAGCAGAGGGGGCAGCAGGAGGGGAGAAGGGCAGGAGAGAGCAGCAGGAGGGGAGAAAGGTCTGTAGTTGGTGATGGACCACACAGTGAAGGCTCATAATGCTGTCTCACTCTGCAACCATAATTTGTGGTTTTGCCCTGCCAAATGCCTGAGAGATCACTTCAAGCATATTTTCACAGCAACTGCTGTCTTTTTTAATGCGTGTGTGGAAGGTGTTTACTAAGTGGCAGTTGTTTAGATTCTTGTTGATTCACACATTTAACTCAGTTTTCAAGAGGAAACTATGTCATATTTTCAAAAGGTTTTACAATCAAACACACTGTATCAAAGGTGTCAGCATCTGTAATATATGTTCCTCTTTATCCTCTCTGTGTTTTCCAGATATTGTTTGAACCCCAAAAACTTTGTTCTTATGGCACAATGTGAAAACAGATACTACACATTGTTTCTATTTTAGAAAACATTCAACCGTTTAACAATCTTGACAAAAATAAAAAACCTTGTTCATAAACCAAAGGTTTCTAAAAGGCTCAGGTGTCTTCAGGTGAAAACACAAACTCTGACATGCCAATTTTGGTGAGTGACTTGGAGAAATGACATGTATTCCTTTAACAAAATTCTGCAACCTAGGGTCTACGGCCAGGCAATTTATCGATATTATGTCATTATCATGATATGAGACTATATCATCTTAGATTTTGGATATTGTCATATCATGATATGTGATAAGGGTTGTTTTTTCCTGGTTGTAAAGGCTGCGTTGCACTAAAGTGATGTCATTTTCTGAACTTATCAGACTTGTTCTAATACTTGCCTTTAACCACTTAGTCATTTTATCCACCTTACTGATAATTTTTAAAAAATCAAAAACCTCATTGTGTTAATATTTTGTGAAAGCACCAATAGTCGTCACTACAATATTTAGCAATATTGATATCGAGGTATTTGGTCAAAAAACGTGTGATATTTGATTTTGTTGCGCAGTCCTAGCATTTATGAAGTGCTTTTGAGTCAAGTAAATCCCAAGTAATTTTTTTCTTGGGCAAGTCAAGTCACCCTGTTGGCCTGTTTACAGAATATCTCAGTTATGAACAGATACAGGCTCTTAAGTTGCACGTCTGCAGATTTCTTGCTCCTGCCAACAATTTAAATAACCATCCATGGAAATAAATCAGATTGTCAAACCTAAAATGAATGAAGGTTTTTTGATTCATCATGTCTAAAGTCGAGTCAGGTCACTCTCAAGTCCAAGCCTCGACTCGAGTCGTTCATTTTCAAGTCAAGTTGCAAGTCACAATATTACTTTAAGGCCATATCGCCCAGCCCCACTACTGTCTTATCTAACCTTCTCAAAAAGAGAATAAAAAACA
Source organism: Pagrus major (assembly GCF_040436345.1). NCBI lineage: Eukaryota > Metazoa > Chordata > Actinopteri > Spariformes > Sparidae > Pagrus > Pagrus major. The sequence continues at coordinate 20,267,898 of NC_133235.1, read as the reverse complement.
GATGACAGTAAATTGCAGACAAGACAGTTTCTCAGTTGTTGGGAAGGTTGCATTTTGGAGAAAACAGTGATATCTGTGCACAAAGTTGTTGAATGTCTTTCTTTTCAAGAATGAAGACCAGTACGTACAGTCTGTCTCTACCTTGTGTTTAGTAAATGAGAAGTTTGTGCAGTACTGAAAGTTTGGAAATTCACATCTGCATAACACAGCATTTCACTCTCCCAATTGTACAGTTCTTTTGATTATCTAAAACAAACACATTTTCTACAATAGTGATATTTAATGCAGTGCCAAGATTAAAAACATGGTTATGACATATAAACCTGTCAACGCTGGAACTGCTGAGCATTTTTACTTTTATGTGACTGACTTTCCTTTAAGGTTTTAACAGTATCAGCTGGACCAATATGAACCACAACACAACTTAAATTACAGCAGATAAACAGAATCAACAGAGAACCAGGGCTCAAACTCTGCACTGTTCTGTAATCCATGAATGCATAATAAACTACAGCTTTTTAAAAAAAAAACCAGACAGCTTAACAAGACAAGAAGTGAACTGCGGCTATAAACTGTTCGGTGATCCTCCATACAGCTGTGAAAAAGTCCGCCCCCCCAGCCCCCTCTTTGCACAGTGAGAGCACAGGTGCAGGTGCGGCAGTGTGACAGCAGAGATCAGGGCAAACATGTGAAATGAAACCTGTCAACATCATATTTTATAACTGCTGTGTCGTCTGCTGTAGCCAGTTTACGTATCTGGAAGATTATACCTGCAGGCTGAAAACCTCTGTAGGCCAATTGCTATGAGATATATTTTAGCATAAATAATGCTCAGTGATCTCCAATTGTTTTTGACCCTTCTTTTGATTACATGAGGATTCAAACAAAAATGACAAAAAGCAGGTTTTATTCGGTTGATATTATCATAATATACTTTTAAAACGTACCATGCGGTGAGTCGTCGATAGGGTTAAGATCCTAGATGTTTTGCTGAATCCACCTTTCCATACTCCACAGGTAAACACGGCGGTAATATCCATTTAAAGCGCTCTCTTCCTTCCTCCTTCCTCCTTTCGGCTTCATATCTCACCAGATACTGACAGTTGTGATGTGTGGACAGAGGGCTAGAAATAGGACAGTAGGGGGTGTATATATCACGCACACCCCCCTCGAACACACACACAAACACACAAACAAATTGTGTACACGCTTAACTACTTTCTCCAACACATGCACAAACATGCGCACAAAGAGACACATGCCTGCACTCTCTCTCTTTTTTTTGTTGTTAAATCCCTTCTTTATTTGTGTCAGATGTGTCCCCATGAACACCTAACCCCACCTAGGGGCCGCGACCCCTGAGGGGGGCAGCCACAGTGGGACTCTGGAGAGCTCTTTCCTGCAGGAAAAATATGCTTCTGGTAAATTTCTGGGCAATGTATACGGACTATATCATCACCTGAGAGATGTTATGCAGGTCGCTGAGTCAGTCATATCCAAATCAAAGTAAATTTATGGCTGTTTGTGAATGGAGGAGGGCTGCCAAGGAGCCAAACAGGCTTCGCAGTAGGAAGTGGGTAAGGATCTCAGTAGGGGCCTTACTCCCCTCTGAGACGAGGCCTAGCAAGGATAAAAACGCTCAGTAAGGGGCTTGGGAACGCTGATCTGGTGTGTGTGTGTGTGTGTGTGTGTGTGTGTGTGTGTGTGTGTGTGTGTGTGTGTGTGTGTCTCTGTGTGTGTGTGTGTGTGTGTATGTGACAGAGACAGAGAATGTGTGTGTACGCGTTAGTGTGTATGCATAAGAGAGAAGTGTTGCAGTTTTGTGAGCCTTCACATTAAGAACTTATTTTGGATTTGGGGTTTGTGTATGTTTCAGTAATCATAATAATCATGATAATAGACTTGCATTATGAAATGGCCCAAGGGCAACCAATAGACTGCTGTGGGAATCGTACAAAGGAGCTGGTTTGGGCTAAGCAGTGCTGGAACTCAGATGGACAAGCATGGGATACCTCCCTCTGCGTCTCATGTACTGGATTATAGGTCGGGCAAAGTCCCAAAGGAGGTGTGAAGCAGGAAACAAACCGAACATTATTACATCGAGCAGCATCGTTGCCATGAGAGGATCCATGCTGGCTTCATCCATTGGCAACAAGTGCCACTGGGCACCCTACCCCACGCCTCTCACAGTAGGGGGCGCTACAGAGAGAGACACACTGGGGCTAAAGGATAAATGTGCACCAGTGTCGGCTGCCAATCACCTTTGTATGGTGATTGTCGGCAGCCTGAAAAGGTCGTTATGGGGATTTACATAACATTTTGCACTCCACCCCGGGTACTTGCGGAAATGTTTGATTCCATATTGAGTCATTACCGCATGAAGATGGTTCTCATGTAATTTGACAGCACAGTTTATGGTAACAAGGGAAGTGAGGCAATCTGGTTGAGTAGCAATGAAGCGAAACATACATTTGGGCAACAAGAAAATGAAAGAAAAATGAAATTTCATAAGCCACGCCTCTTTTGCATTGATCAGATTTTTCCAGAAACCTACTTGTGCAAGACAAATATCCTCATCGTTGATGCCACAAATAATCTTTAATTGTGAGAGATTGTGCCACTGGACATATTATACAATTTAGATACTGGTGACCTTTACACTCCAATGAGTACTACTCTCGAATTTGTGGGAGCCATTGGCGTCAATGGGATATCCGTGACAGATGGTTGAGACAAGCTCTTCAAGGACGCACTTCCTCCGAAAGGACATGGGGTACTCTAGCGTGGGAGGTGGGGTTTATTAAGAATGGGAATCGCTGGCTTGGAGGATGTGGATAATACTGGCAAGGTGTAAGGGCACACATAGAACACCACGTCCATGCCAGGGAACTGGATTTCCTTGTAAAGGATGACTTGGTTCAAAGTGAGGTTACCAAGCTCCAGTTCTTCAAGTTCTCAGGACCCTTTGAATGACCTGTATTTAGGGCATTTCATCACCTTCTGTGAACCCAAAACACCTTTTTTTTTACTGGCGTAATATTTGAGGCTACGTTGGCTCCTCTCTCTTTGAAACTTGCTCCAAGCATCCACATGGGCTATGACGAGCCAATGCAAGATGAAACAATAGTGAGGATAAAGGTATTTCTTTGAAAGACTTTTTTGTTTCCCTCAGTGGGTTGGTTTGAAGTTGATTCATGTTTGCTATGTATACAGGTTTTTAAGGGTTGTCCCACCCCTGTTCCCTTTTTTAAATCCAGCTATATCCCATTGGAGGAGGCATCAAAGATTAAAGTGTGAACCTGTTGCACCTTGGGGTAGATAATTGGTTGGAATGCACAGCATGTCGAAGCAGGGCCTTGAGGACAACCAGCACCAACCAAAACCTGTGGCATCAAAACCAGGTAGGTGTCCAGAATTGGCATTTGGGATTTTTAACCTGTCATGTTGATGCCAAATGATTTGTAACACGGCCTCATCTTATTCCTCCAACAATCAGGCATCAGTGACATTGACAAGTTGGGTGTGAGTGGCCCTGTGGGCCCTTTAGAGAGGCCTCGTGGTGACAGGCCTCACATGCTCCCAAGGTGGTCCTGGTAGGGTGTTTTTTATTGCTACTGACAACTGATCTCTCTTGATTATGTAAGCCCCTCAAAGATAATCCTTCAGTGATTGAATAATGAATTTGGAGGCATTTTTAACACTGAATCCAAGTGTGTTCACCACAGGCCAAAAAACATGATGAGAATCGATTATTCCCCTTTAATATCGTTGTGTTTTGTACACTCCAGAAATATTAATAAAGATTTTCAACATGTAAGCTGTATCATCAACCCTCCATTTTGTTGGTCACTGTTTTGATAGGGAGGGCTTCTTTGTGTGTGTCTGTGTGTTTGGTGTGTGTGTTGCTCGACGGCGCACCTGTCTGCCTCGAGGCTGGAAAGATTACAGCCTCTCATTTCTGACTGGAACTCGTGCGGTAATGCATTAGAGGGCTTGTCCTTGTACTTTATTGAAGACCTCTGACAAGCTATTTGACACCCTGACAGGGTCAGAGGTGTCAACCTGCTCAGACTGACAGGGAGATGGACACATAAAGGCGCAGGCGAATTAGGTTGCTATCCGAGTCAACTGCAGGTTGTAGCCCTAGGGCTGCTCCGCCAATAAAGCCCGGATGTAGTCACGTTTGATGCATAGACAGAAAACACGAGACACGTAGATCACTTTTCATCATTTAAACTATATTTAACTCACCTCTGCTTTCTGCATTTTTCTTCTTTATCATATTTTCTTCATGATGTCTTTGTGTTTGGTTTAGGCAGAAAAAACTCTGTAAATGTTTTTGTCTTTGGGGGAATCAATACCTAAAAAGGCTGCAAGATGAATGGACACGTGAACGGTATAAAAGAAGTGGTTGTAGTCAATGTGACATAAACAATTGATTTGTGGTTACTGTTTTAAAGCCTCAAGTTTGGCATTTTGGCCGCCTCCATCTTGGTATTTTGGATCCAGAAGTGACCATATTGAGGGTGGAGCAAAGGCTGGATCTGACCGGAGCAGACACTGTGCACGCCAACCTTTACTGGCAACCTGACTATAGAAAACACAATACAATTAAATTTGGTCACGTGCGGGAAACACAAAACAAATGTTGTCAGCTTAGCGTTAGTTAAATGCATCCTTTTATCACATTTAAATTAAATAGCTTCCAATAACGCATGGATCAACTGCCCCACTGTCTATGGCTAACATAGGGGCCAGGCAACATTAGCATAGCAAACACTAAGTCATCAGATAACGATAGTGCTAGCTAGTTATCCTATTTGTAAAGGTGCATTCATGTTACCTCTGATGTTAATTGGGATGCTAATCTTGGCTAGCAAAAAAACTAAAACTTTTTTAGTACAACCAAACGCTGAAAGAAAGATTTTTAGGTGACCAAAATGTTACAATTAACTGTCATGAAATGAAAACACACTGAAACAGTCAATGTTCTGAGATGAAAATACACAAAAACAAGTTCACAGCTTTTTTTTACTCTAAATAGGACCATAATTTACAAAATGAACACCATGCTCCATAAGCTCATTAGAAAACTGTTTATTGGAGCAGAAAAATAAGTGAGAACTAGCTAAAAAAAAATAACTAGTTCATAAGCTTACATAAACTCTGACCTCTTTTTGCAACCAGTGGAGTTGCCCCCTACTGGCGAATAGAAATAATTGTTCTGCACTTTTTCAGACACAGAGGCTTCATCCACTTCCTTTATATATGTGATTTACCCACCTCACAAATGCATTTTGTGCTCATCCAGACCAAATATGGTGACATGCACGTGGGAAACAAACTGGAAATGGTCTTAAATCCGAATAAAGGGATAATTAGCACATTAGGTCACAATTATTTTGAATATTGTGCACACACTTGCATGTAAAGATGTGAAGGACTATGGGCTTGTAAGGGCCACAAAACGGCAAACAATTTAGCTGAGACTGCACAGGATGGAAATAATGGAACAATGAATTCTAAAGTCTCAAATCCTTGTTAAGACCCTCCATCTTTCAAACTAAACTAGATCACACCAAGAATCTCCTATCCCTTTATCCTGTTTAGATCCTCTAATCCCTCAGCCATTTTCCATTCTTTCTCTTTTTCCCCATTTCAAATGGCAACTGTTTGGTTGTCCGGCATTGGAACGTTGAGAATTTGTCCTCTTGGTGAAAGGAAAGTAACTATATTGAAGAAAGGAAGAACAGCTTGACGGAGCCAAGAATGCTACAGATCTCTTTAAGTCCCATAATGAGATGTTTTCTCTGCTCGGAGCTTGTATTGACATGGAGACTAATGATTTCCACAAAGTAATAGATTGAGAGAGTAATGCGCAGGGGTGGGAAAGACAACATGAAGTGATTTAAGTCGTAGAGTAGCCAAGATGCTCAGTGCCTCTCTTTGTATGGCATGTAAAGAGCCTTAATGATATCACTTCTCTGGAGCAGACACATGCAGAAGCATTATTGCAGAGTTTGCATGTATCTTCATAATGACTGTGGTTTCTTGATCACTACAAAACAGAAACATAGTTATGGACTTGTATGAAAGTTTTCCTGGGGTCCAAGACCTTCCAATTAGGTACTAATGTTATCTATATTAACCCTTCGCCCCTTCCCTGACTTAGCTTTATTGAGGGAAGGGCAAGGGGGTTGGGGCTGCCTCAATAAAAACAGCACTAAAAAGCAATTACAGTGCTGTGAAGAATGGGACTTGTCAGTAATTTGCTGTCTAAAACCGAGGAGATTGCAGGTCTGGGGCCGATTGGAATTCTGAGCCTGCAGTGCAGTGTGGGAAAAGCAGTGGGAAGGCAAGCACCACCCTTTGTGAGGTAATTACTGGAACTACCAGAGGCCAGCGCCAGTCCCTGCTAATGATAACCCCGCTCCTCTCTCCTGCTAGCCACCTTGTAATTGATATACCCAATCTCACTCACTCGGGACATGTCCACAATAATGCGGATGAATTTGGACATGCATCTCTTTTTCCCTTCATTTTGGCTTTCCGTCAGTCACTTACAAAAACACAATACAGAAAAAAGTTTGTGAATGCACATATTAAGGTAAGATTCAGGCATTTACTCATATAGTTTTCATTACACCAAATTCTCACTTCAGGCTCCCAGAGTTGTTTGTTAGTTGATCTATATGGAAAGATGCATGGAAACCAATTGGAAAAAATCTGGAATAGAAAAGGGAAATGGAGGGTGTTTGTTGGTTTCCGTGTAAAGATTTACATACAGTTTCTGTTTCTTGTAATGTTAACTGTGACAAGAAAGTTTTTTAACAAGTTCATTTTTTTCACCTCTCCTAGCCATGATAGTCTGATCTGTTTCAATCCCATCTTGATACTGCAGTAATAAATGTATGAATTACTCTGGTTATTATGAATTAGAGTGCATGTAACTGGCTTGCCGACTGAAAAGGCCATTTTTGTTTTCAATGTTTAACTTGATGATTTTGTGATGAATCTGACAGAGTTTGAAATTAAAAATTGAGTTAAAAATTGTCACATTTTTCTTCACTTTTATATTCCCGTTTGATGGCAGATGACTACACGCATATATAATAAAGATCTCCCTGTTATTCATAAATGTTGCCCCTTGACTTGAGGCAGATGGTGTCCTGGCTGTATTGACATGGTCAGTTACTGTATATCACTGGTCAGGGCAATACCTGATGCATAAAACAAGGGCTTCTTTCCACTGCCATTTTAGCATTTCATAATTTAAGTACTAAACCACCCTGAAAATACTCAAGTAAAAACATCTGCATTCAAAACCTTCTGTAAGTAAAGGCATGTAAGTATTACCATCAGTGTTTTACCATTAGATTAATATTTATTGCTACATTAATGTGTATGTTACATTTTGCCACTGTGATGACGTAGAAGGTCGAGCTTAGATCATCATATGTTTGATGCGTTGCTGCTGCGGCAGCCCTGAGATCCCAATTCAATTTGAAAAGACGTTATTTACTCCATATTTCAAGGCTGAAATCTTCACTTCAGCTGCCAAGCTAAAAGTGTCTTTTCAAATCAGTTTGGCATCTCAGAGGACCTGGAGACTTGGGTTGCGCTGGTTGTTTTTTTACGTGATAAAACAAGTCCCCATCTCCTTCAGTTGTCTAGGAGAATACTGCAACGCTGTGTTTTTTTGAAGCTCCAGAAATGTTTCATGGACTATGAAACTTTGCTCGACTTTCCTTCAGAATGAAAGTGAGTAGATAACTATTAAAATTTCCATTTTGTGTAAAGTTGTCCTTTTAAATTATGGAGGGGGCCCTCACAGCAAAATCTCACCTAAGGCCCTAGAACATCTTGGACCAGCCCTGTCTATAAAAGGCATCTGAAACTTTTAAGTTTTTAACTGTATGAAATGAGACACACATAATAATTGTATAACAAAAAAAATACTATATTAGGATTCAGTCCTCCACAAGTGAAATAATAATCTCAGTCTCTTGATGGATATTACAGGAGGAGTACAACAAATATTGAATCTTTATCCTCCAGAGAGACTGACTGAAACTTCTTCTGGATGTGTGCACACCCTCATCCTACCTGCTGAACCGCTTTGAGCTACAAGAGAGGTGAAAAGGTGACTAATGAGTGATCATGTCTGCCTCCTCCCCCCCTCTACAGCCCCAGCCCACATTGATCTGGATGATGACCCCTTGTCAACCTCCAGGCACGGGACCCTTCCACCACCACCACAACCAGACCACATCTTACAGCAGCATACCTGAGCACAGAGAGCTCCCCTGAAAAACTTCCTTAAACTGAAGAGTCAGCGTGGTAACCAGATGCGCACACATGCACGTGCAAACACACACACCTGTAGACTGTGTAGTGCATTAGTATCACCCCCATATCACCCCCACCTCCCCTCCCTCCTTGTTATCTCCCCAGTTTGACTAATGTTCTCTTGTAAGTACAGAGGTGGCAAAATTCCTTTGTTGGCTTCAACAATACAAACAGGCACTTCAAAAGGGGATAAGGCTGCTTTACAGGTGTCACATCTCTTCTGATGATGGCTGTCCTCTTTAGAAATCTCACAGATAACCCATCATCCTCATTCAAGGCAGGTGACATACTTCGCACGTCCCCCTCCCTGGCTGTAAAAGGGAAAACATAATGCCATGATTGCTACAGATGTGAAGATGTTTCAACACAGCCATCAGAGGAGGGTTTTATTTTGTGTCAGTGCAAAGAGTTATCTGTTGGGGATTATTTTCTCTGCTGTGACTAATGTTTGTCCAAAAAGTGGCAAAAAAGTGATTAGTGTTGTGTGATAAACAACACATTGCTCAATCTAAAGTTAGATTTTAGTGGCTGAAGTGTTGGGTGAAGGTGTGAGTGCTGTCAGGATCTATTTATTTAGAAAATAGAAGTGAGAAATATCACTTACAGGCCATATACACAATAAACAAGACCATTAAGGATAAATAATGTAAATTTAACAATGTGAGAGAGAATAGTTTGTAATATTTGAATTTGGGAGTATATCATGACTGTTTTTCTAGCAATATCCACATGAAAAATATATTTTAGCTTTTGATATTTCTCTGATCCGGATGGCCCGATGTGTTGAATGTGTTAAAGACTGAATCCAAGGGAGTGATCTAATTTCAGACAGAAAAACATATTGACATCAAAAGACCTGCTTCAAAGTCAGTTTCATAATGAAATGCCCACACACTGCACTCTCCCCTCTGTAGCTCCGTTTTGGCCCGTCACCTTTGGTGTGTTTGACCTATAAACAAGAAAAGCTTTGAGAATCACATTCTTTAAAGCCGCAGTCAGACACATTTCATGTTGAGCATCAGAGCAGCTCAGTCTATCATCTTTTCACATTCAAACTCGTCTTTCAAACTAGTCAAACGTTTGCACACAGGTAAAACATCAAATTGAACATATATCATATATTTGATAGTTTTAGTGATGAGTTACTTTGCAGATTGCACATTGCATCAGAGCCAAAGTAGCACATTTTTAAAATAAATTTATTTTGTGGGCAATTGCATAAAAAAACACTGATTCCAGTATTCACTTTAATGTAAATAAAGTTGAATTGAATTATGTTGAACTGAACATCAAAAGGCCTCAGGAAGAGCGAAACAGAAGCTGGCTGTAACCAAAGTGTGACTTCTGTGAGAGTATTTGCATGGTGTCCTTTGAGTGTGGGCCTTTGCACCGCTCCACTGTATATATGTCGCTCCGGTCTGCCCCGGCTTTATTGAAATGCATGCAGTGGTCTGTTGTGAATGTCAGGGTGAAACTCGGGACATAAAATAAAAAGAGGACACCGATTGCAATCAGGCCCATTGTCTCCCATTTATATGGTTATTGGGTGGTGACTCTTGCAGTCTGGTCGCGTCGAAGTTCTCACAGTCAGGATGCCATCTCCCTCACTGGAGCCGCCGTAGCCTCCTCTGGCAACTATCTGCTAACAATGTTCATCTCACTTGGGTGACAAAGCTGCGAGGTGGGTCTGGCTGAAGGGAAGGGCCCATTTCCTTCAGCCCCAAAGACAGCGTTGCTGCAGGGCCGGAGTTTCTGTCCATCCTGTGATCTGTTTCATGTTCTGTACTTGTTTTCTCCCATTCAGATGGTGTGAAAAGTGTCAAAGGTCGAGGTGTGGAATGAGCTGCTGACAGCCTCCCAGTCACTAAACCAAACCTGAACCTGGCTGGCTCCCAGGAGCTCATACACTTCAACAAGTCTTTATTCATTTCCCATCACGAGGCAGGGTCTAAATGCCATAGCATTTTTATATATGTCTGGGAAAATAAGTACACCCAAGTAATGAGGTTTAGTCGTAGGACAAACTGTGAAAGACGGCTTAAAATATAGTTTGATGTGGGGGTGGGCAAGACTAATGAATCCCCATGAATGAGAACGGAAGGGTATCACTTTTTGTGGTGATTCCGCTCTGGAGGGGGTGTGTATCAATCTTTCTGTGAGATAATGGGGTTAGATAGCAGTGAGACCTGGCCTCTGGTGGTGACATTGTTGCAGGGCTCAAAGACTATCAGGGGTCCAGCGGCTGAGCCGGAGCACTGGTGGGCTCTATTCACATCCAACCCCTAATCTATCTTGAGATCAGGTCTTTCTCTTCGACAAAGCTCCATCTTTTTCTAAACTCTCATCACTAAGATTTTTTTTCTGTTATTATTGTTTCTCCAAAAAGCACAGCTGGCTCCTGCAGCCTGTCAAAGGAATCAAATTATTAGTGCAGCTTTATTTTCTTCTTCTTTCGTTCTCTGACCAATCCATCGCCCGTGTTTGGGTATTATGGCCTAAATCTATTAGTCTTCATGACTGACAGCTTGTCCATATTCTAAGTGTGGGACTGTGATTAGATTTTTCATTTTGTGCTGAAGAAATCAATGGAAAACGTCAGAATGATCTGTGGTAGGTTGCAATAGTGTCGTCATAATGAGGCACCATCTGCAGATCAGACAGTTTTACTAATGCTATGATTACCTATTGCTACTACTATTAAACCGTTAAGGTGCTTCTAGACATATCATCTTGTACCGCAGTGGCCCTGAGATCTCAACACAATGCAAGTTAAGAAAACACATGCAATCTTTTACAGCCCTCCCAGCTGAGACTCAGGATGAATCCAAGTTTGACTGAAATGTTCTCCAAATGTCAAGAGGGAAGTTATTGGCATCATATGTGGACACGGATCCATGTTGAGGAGTATCAGGGTAAAATTGTCAGTAGGCTTGACCAAATTTTTGATATCAAGCTGGGGGCTGAACTTCAGGTTTGCTTTTCAGTTTGCCCAGTCCTGATATTAAAGGTTCCCATTAAAGAGGGCTGTGTAATATACTAACATTTGCTGCCCGGGAAAATGTAGTACTCAGATGGATTGGTAATATGCCACCCACAATCGTTGACGCAAGATGATATTTTAGACAATGCCTTTGGAACATCATACATACAGATTTAAATGTAAAATAGATGATTTTTTAAAACTTTAAATGTTTCGACGGGAATGATAGATAACCTGAAGACAATGGCTAACTGAAATTTTTGCATCAATCATGCATCAAGATGTTTATTTGTTGCATCATCACTGTCAACTGTATTGGGATTGACATGGGTGCTGTAATGATATGACCAGTAGTTGTTTGGACAAAAAGATTACATGCAAATAGATAAAACACAAGTCATTTAAGAAAACATCCTCACCACACTGACAAAACACATGCACAGCATTTAGAAAAGAATCTGCGAAAAGAGGAAACAACCAAACACAAAGATGCTGCAAGTAGCACAGATTACAGCAGAGACTGTTTCTGGGGGACACTTAAAGGTGATGCACATGTCCAGAAGCTGCAAGGACATGCTTGTAGTCTCACTTTAAAATCGTACAATTTAACAGATGTTCCAATACCACATTTGGATAGCCGACTTCAATGACTTTACCACACAACCACAGCAACAAGCATATCCCAGCCATGTGCATCACTTTTTGGTGTCCCCTGGAACAGTTTCTGCTGTCTCTGCGCTACTTGCAGAGTCTCTCTGCTACTTTGGCCGTGTTTACTCTTTGCTAAATGATGTGCTTGCTGTCAAACTGGTGAAGATGTTTTGATGTTTTCTTAATAAGCTTGCGTTGAACTCTCAGGGTCACCGTACATGTACCATCACCACATTCTGTTCAGCTTCACACCCTTCCAAAGCTGAATTTAACCAACACTATCATTCATAATTCTATTCCAACACATAATCTTCTCCGTATAAAAATAGCTAATTGGGTATTGGTTGTCATTGCACATATTTGTGTCCTCCGTGGGAAAGCGTAGGTTGGTGTGACTTTTCTATGAGGGCTGTTTTTAAAAAATGCCAAAAATGTTTTATACATTTATACAACTATTTCTAAAAATTTCATTTTTTTTTTACATTTTTATTTTACATTGTGCTCTCATCTTCAGATTCAAATTTATACATATGTAATACTTACAATGTTGGCACTTTCCTCACATCAGCCCCCAGAGGTCAGAGGTCAATGTGCACTGGTCCTGGGACAATCAAAATTCGCAAAATCGAATAAATAATAAAAGTAAAGTTCAGTCATAGATGAGGGAACAACGGTTTGGTTTGTTTATGTTGCTTTATTTTGGTGTTACAGAGTTAACTTTAGAAATCTACTACAGGCAGCAGGACAAACGATACCTGTGTGCAGTCAGTGAAAAAAACAGAGATGAGGTAAAAAAAAAAAAGCTACAGTGTTACGAGTCACAACACTGCTTCAAAAAAAATGTATTTCTGCAAATATATACTTTTACTTACTAATATGTACATAGCATGAAATAAATAATTATAAAAAAAACATCAAATTTTAGAAATCCATAAAAACACAAAAACTACTTTGTACAAAACTTTGGATTTAAAGACTTAACAAAAAAATTAGAACATACGCAAATTGTCCACACGAGCAATCAATCACATATAAAGTGTACAGTAATAAATGCAAGATAACAGCTCTTGTATTGATAGTGGTTGCTGTGTAGTTTATTAAAGACGACTTAAAACGTGTATCCAGTTATGGCTGCTCATTACTATTTTCAGTCAGGATGAAAAGTAATCATGGGTGGGCAAATTTGATTAAAATCTGAGAACTATACATGCCTGAGACATACAGTAGCATCACATTAGCTGTAAACAATAATTTATCAGTGACGGCACACATCTGTCCATAGTTGATGCTATCATTGAAATGGCACGCACACTGTTTCATAACAATTATGTACCTTGTTTAGACGTCTCGTCTCAGCTTTCAGTAGTTTTTCACTTTCCAAATAAATAAATACTGTGTTGTATTTCTTCTCAAATTGAGGGAGAGCAACATGAGTAATTTTCGCCCTGATGTTTAGCATGACTACAAAACCACAGGCAACTAAAATAACATAAACTCTATTTTGGTCTATTTTGGTTAAAATGAATATTACTGTATGCAAGAATTAGTCAAAACTTCACATTTTTTCTCCAAACTATAGATAATAGATTTCTTTCACAGAAAGAATCAATACATGCAAGAATACACACAAAACACAAATAGACAAAGACACACTGTAATGTAAGGACCTAAACACACACACAATCACAGACTCATACACGCACACACACGAAAATATAACTTTACTTAGCAGCATTAAAGTAAGGGAAGTATTGATAGTTTCAGTGATGCTGCTTGTTGTTAAGTTCGGGGAACAAGAAGCCACAGCTGAGAGTCATCACATGCACATAATTCTACTACAACTGCCAATTATACTGCATTATACAGAGCTTATATGATACAGCTTAGTTTGCGGTTTGTTTGCCATTTGTGTTTTAGTTGACTTGCATTTCATCTAATTTCAAAATAAAAGAATGTTATATGTTTGAAATGAAAATATAGTGGAAACATCCCTTTTATAAATAACAGTTTTCCCCCCACACCCACTCACATGAGACGTTGCTAATACTGATAAAAACAAGGAGGACATGCTTCATATTTCTCAACGGGACACAAGTGCTGACCTTTACAGCTCTCACCCAGCCCAGCCGCCCGGATATAATGTTGGCAGTTAACGTTTCTGCAAACCACAGATACCTCCAAGGTTGACGTGTGTAGCAAACACGGCATATCACGTTCACATTATTAGCTGACTTTTACAACAGGAGGTAGAGGGGATGGAGGTGGAGTTATTACAGCCAACAAGGCTACTAGACGGCTGACCGCAGTTTGTTGCAACCCAAACTGGATATCAGTCACAGGGAGTCGGATCGTATCTGTGATTGTGGCGACCAAAACTGGTATTTTCAGCCAAACCTTTTTGTTTTCCTAACCCTCACCTTGCGTTTTTTGCGCCCAAACCTAACCAGAAGCACAGTGTTGTGACAGGAGAGATATAGAAAACTGAACCTAAACAAAACGTAACGTCGCAACAAAAAGAAACGTTCAGTTTTAACTTATCTGTGGTTTTGCAGAAACGTACTTAGCTAACATTTATTCTGGTGATTGGGTTGTCTGACCTCCAGGGACTTACAGCAGGTTTTCTTTTCTCATCTTTGGTCATAACTCTCGATGTCGTCCAAAGCATTGTTACTCTTCAGAAAAAGCGTCCGGTGTTTTCGGGTGTTTCTTGAAATGTGCGGACCGCGTGTGTTCTTGTTCAGCAAATGTGGCTCATGTCTACTCTCTGGATAAAGTTAGTCGTTTAAAGCAGATATTAGCTCGTTAGCTTAAGGATTGGAGAACATGTAAACACATTGCAGCATAACAATTACATTCACTCAGGTGCAAGTGCATTCTTACCCAAACATCAGTAACATATTAACACTATAAAAAAAAAAAACACAACCCATTCACACGATAATGTTAGTTTTCAGATACATACTTATAATGTTGAGGAGGAGAATGCATGCTGTTGAGTGTCTGATCATGTAAATTGCTCAGAAATCTTGTTGTGGCAAAAACGAAGGATGATTAAACATTGAAGAAAATGTGACACTTTCATTGTTTGCCACACAGACTTGAAAGCATTGGCAGTGCTGGACTATTCTCAACAAAAGGAACTACGTGGAACACAGAAAAAAAAAAAAAATCACCAATATGGTGTTTGTCAATTAGCCGACAGTTCTCCTTTTCTACGTCAGTACATGAAAACTCATCGCTAGAGATATCAACATTGTTGTCATCATCAGCATCATCGTTGCAGTTCATATGGACGATGTCAACATCTACTTTTCAGCTGATTGAGGCAGAGACGGGCTTTTTCTAGCATCACAGCACAAAACAGAAGACTGTTACGTCTGCCGCTGGAGTCCATGATAGCTCAGGCAGCCTTACAGTCTCTCAAAGTTGCTGTATTCGTTCTCCTGCCTACTGAAGTCTTTCAATTTTGGTGAGCAAAGACGAAACCCAGATGTCTTCATTTGCAGGTGTGCACGTCGTAGACTCTCACACACTCCTGACAGCTGACGTAGCAGCACCAGTGGAAAATGCAGTGGCACTTCTCCTTTCTCTTCTCAGTCCTCGTGTTGTGACCTCTGCCGCAGCAGAGGAGGTCACACCCGTCTATGCCGTGGGACGTCAGGTTGCAGATGCGATCGCGGGTGCCGAAGGAGCCGGTCTCGGGGTTGGGGTCGCAGAAATTGGGTGAGCCCTCGTAGTAAACCAGGTCTCGCTCTGTAGGGGGTTTGAAGTAGTTGTACTTGGGTCTCAGGGTCTCCACCCATCCGCGGGACTCCTTGTGTTTCTCCACCACCATCTCCGATGCACTGTCGTACTTATCCTTCATGTAGTCACCAATGACTCGGAAGTCAGGCTGAGACCACCAACACGTCTTGACCTCGCAGCTGCCCGACAGCCCGTGGCACTTACACTTCAGGAACATGTTGTCATTGAGGGACTAAAGAAGAAAAAATGTGTTAATCAAACATTTCATACTAGAAAAATGCTGCAACACAATCACCAAAAAGAGCTTTTTAGAAAACCCACCATTCTTCCTGCCTCATTGTTATGGCGGTTCATGGCTGAGCGCGCATCAGGCCGATTCTCCCTCGCATCAGCAAACTCCCGGGACACCATGCTCCCAAACTCCACATCCTCGCTGCAGCCACCCCACTTCCATCCCTCACCAGGGGGGCCCTTGTGAGGTGTGTCACACCCGCAGATGGTGGCTGGACCCTCGGCGCAGGCACGGGTCACTGCAAATGCCACTCCCGCCGAGGCAATGGCATGAACAAATGCTGACTCTCGAGTGGCTGGAAAGAGAAATTCAGATATCTGTAAGACGTGGAGCATTGGGGAAGAAATAGCTGCAGGCAACATCCCGCAGAGAAACATCCCAGCAGTCACATGAGTAACGAGTTTCTGGTGCTGATGATTATTTTCAGGATTAAATTTATAAGAAAGCTGTAGCTATAATTACAGAGAATGTAGGTCACCACCTGTTTAGATGGATATCTGCTTGTGTTTGGTCTTGTGTGATTGCATAAGCAAATATTTCTCAACCTAAGCCAAGAAGACAACATCAAATACACTATACATACTGTAGAGTCCATTACTATTGTTGACTACATGTGTTAAAGTATCTACCAAAGGTGTACCAAGCGGCGTGTGGGTTCATTTAGCCCACACATCAATCGTCCTGTCTCTGAGTAAGGCCAGCAAGGTCTCTATGCCTCTGTCTGACATAGCTAACTGATGACTCAGAGGGATCAGGATCTTCCAGAGAGATGAGAGGAAGAGACGGGTCTGACAGGCCTATAATTAAGAGACTCAATTAAGCTTTTGAAAGGTTAGGAAACTGCCTCACACTGCGGGGACAAAGCATAGACACAACACTGAAATGGGACTCTAGTGTCCAGATCATGAACAACACTTGGAGCAAGGGAAGTCATTATTTGTTTCCCTGCTCGAACTGAATTATGACTGGGAGATTGCCTTGAATAATGTACTTGTATGGTCTTGCACAATCACAAGAAAAGAGACAGAGAGAGCAAGATAAAGAAAGTGGGAACACCAGGTGGTGATATGACATGAACAAACAGAGTAAAGAAATGGACAGAGAGGGTTACAGATCAATAGTGAAATTTGGGATTGTGTGTGTGTATGAGATAGATAAAGAGGCAGCACATGCTTCTGTCTACAGAACAAGAACGACGGAGGGGAAGAAAGAAACGAAAGGAGGAGTATAAAGCTGAAGGGAATAGGAGCTCCTCCCTTACAGCAGGTTCCAACCAGTTCGAGGACTAAAGGGCATTAGAAACAATGATGCAAGAGAAAAGGTCTACTGGCATCCTCCACCACCCACTGCATACTTATTTTGTGTACGCACAAGGTTACTAATGTTCACGATGCATCTGAACCTCTGCTCGCCTTCCTCAAGTCCCACTTACTACATCCATCACAGATCATTTCACTTTAATATCATATTACTTACTGTACACAAGTACAATTTTGAAGCAGTTGTACTGTCTATCTCCTGCTACTTTATTTTGGAGGCAAATGTTGTACTTTTTATTCCATTACACGTATTTGATTACTTTAGTTACTGGTTACTTTGCGGATTACATGCTGCATCAGAGCCAAATATGTGCACAATTTACTTTTACTTTTGATACTTTACTTATCAGATACTTTAAGACTTTTACTTAAGTTCTATTCATAAGGGCGACTTTCATTTCTACCAAAGTAATATTTTGACACGATATCTTTATTTGCCCCAAGTATGATTTTTGAGTACTTTTTACAACACTATACACAACTAATTTCAACTATCTGAACCAAGATTTAGCTGTCACTTTAATTATATTCCTCTCTGCTTTACAAAACTGCATCATTGGCTTAGAAATAGAATTTAATTTAATACGTCACAGAAGTTTGAGCTTGATTTATAAAAAAGTGTGAAGAAAAGTGGTCCGAAAATGGAACCCTGGGGATCTCCTTTAGAAACGTGACCTTATGGATGACTGGAACTGATGCTGCATAGCATAAGGGGGAGGAGGAGTTAAAATGGGAGAGGAAAAGAGGATTATCTTGGGATGAAATGAGCAAAGGCGAAGGATCGGGGCAAATTAAATATGTCCTGGTGTCTTTGAGTGTGAGTAGACAGGCTACCCTAGAAAAAAAGTTAAGTAGGTCTCTAAGGTCGCAGAGTTCTTGTAACAGGCCCACGCTCTTCAGTAACATACCTTCTATTCCAAAAAATACAGGAACTATGAGTTGTCCCCAACAATGTTCAGTGCATTAACTCACATATGAGGAGAGTATTAGCGTATACATACACCTCAATACCAGACTGTGAACATGGTGCCAATATCAAGGTATTCTTAACTTGGTATGTACTTGAGACAATTTACACTTTGTATAAAAAAGCCAACAAAAGTTATCTTATAAAAAATGTTCACATTCACATCTTCAACATTTATTATTAATTATAAGGGTGTTTAAAATGTCTTATCAAACTACTTCTTATGTATCATGCTCTGTGTTTCACATAACTTCCAGGGGCTATATACACCTGCATTAGCATTTGCTTCACCTGGAGACACCAGCTCTTACATCAGTCGCTCAGCTATTCTTGGTTTTACGACCAATTTATGGTATTTCAGGACACTTTTACTCCGACAATGCTCCTCCACCAAACTTTGCCAGACCCTGGCAGGCCAAGTGGTCCCTACAACCTGCTGGGGGGTTGAATCCCCTATTGTGCTGCCACTGTCACGCTGTGTTAGTCCCACAATGGCCCCAGATATTTTATATGAAATTTGCCCTGGCCAGTGATTAGTGGGGACCAAGTTAAGTCATAGCAACAGAGAACTATGCATTGGCTGGACCCCGCTTGTCGGCAGACGGGGAAATCCCTATTCAAATGGTTTAATAAAACAATCTAAAGGGCGTGTGAATGGGGAAAAGCACTTTTTCTCCTGCTTAATCTCATGGTTGCGAAGATATTGTGCTCTGAGCAGTGCCCAGCAGGGAGTGGGGCTAAGGTCCCCCCATCAACTCCATTTACCACACCCCTTCTTTCTTTCTTGCCCAGAGTTAATGATATACTGGTGCGCCAGCTTCCCTCCCCCAGCATGGAGAGACATACGTCTCGTGAAAAGCAGAGACCTCTTAGCTCATCCTAAATAGTTACACTTTCTCATCCTCAGGTCACAGGTCGTAACCCACATCCCCTGACCTTTTCCCAGTTAGTTTAGATGGGACTTAATGATTTAGGTTAATTCATTAGGTGGATTTCCTGGCATACAGAGTTTGGGCAAGGGAGGTATACCTACAGGAAATGGAGGTTAGATAAGTCAGAGCTACACACGTCCCTTCCACACGCTTTACGTATTACGTAATAGGAATTTCCTGTGAGCCTCATTTGAATTTAATGGTTTCGAGTAGAAAAGTGATGGTGCATGTCCCTACCTGTGTGTGTGGTAACACCTGTGAAACTGTGACTGTCCACTCTTTGAAGCCAAGGTGCCCTCCCTAATTCTATCATATGACTCATAAACTGGAGCCTGATTATACCCATATAGTAGGTAGGTGTTCTGTAAATACCATGAATGCCGAAACAGCTCTGGGATCGGCTCTGCGGACTAAGAACACCTGCGCAGCTTTCTATTACCTTTCATCACGGGCAGATTCCAGCAGTGCATGTTTTGACACTTTAGTTAATGTAAATTAATGAGTGCTGACGCAGACATAGCCCGGAGGCAGGGCTCGTGATTTGGGGTGTGGAGTGAGAGAGCAACACAGAGGGAGGATCGGGCCATGTGTGAGGGAGAGAGAACATGCACATAGAGAGTCATGTGTCCATTTTAAAGGCGGGATCGACTCTTTTATGTGTCGGCACATGACGTAACAGCATGCGTGACAGCCTGCATTTAGATGGATGAACGTTTGTGTGTGGTCATGCCAGTGTATGATCACATTTGGCATGAGCGTATTTCTGTTTGTAAGTGATTAAAGCATTTTTGTACAAGCAGAAAACTGTTTTCCATTCAGTCTCAACTCAATTCACAGAACTGCCCTTTCTCCGTAATGGTCCATGTCTTTCATTCTTCTAGAACTCTGCCTAATCCGCCTCTGTAAAACAAACTTCTAATGTCCTCTCTGAAGGTGAGGAGGACGTGGGCAGTGATGGGCTAACTGATAGGAACTAAGCCTCTGAAGCCTCTAAAGGCGCCTACCCTTCCTTTCAGCTTCGCACCCCAAAAAAGGCAGGAGGAAACCGACACACAACAGTCTGAATCGCAGACAAACAGACACCAGTGAGGACAATGGCCCTGTTGCACAGACAAACACCAGCATCAATCAAATCCAATGAAATGGAAGCCCTCTCCTACTAAGCCCTATCAAAGGCCTGTGAGCCCCTGAGTCACTCTCCTTGGCCTCTGACAAAGGCACTTAATCCAGCCACTTTGACCTCTCACATTATTAAGGGCCTCAGTGACCTTAATCCAATCAAAATGATTCACTAAAGCCCAGTAGCAGCCTCCTCTTTCCACTCAGTACCCCTGCAATTTAGGCCTGGGAGGGGATGCAATGGGAGAGATGTGGTGGCATTTTGCACCACAATAGGGCTCGGATTGAGAACCCCTATCGTTAGCCACCTACTTGAGCTCAAGACCCTTCTATCAACTGGCTCAGGAGTTTATTAAAAGCAATTGCCCCGGCTAACCTCCGACCCCCCTGTGTCTGCATCAATCTCCCCTAAACTAGGTGACAGGTTTAGATCCTCGACCCTCCCCTTCCACTCATTCTTAATTTTGAAGCCTGTAACTCATTTTGGAGTTAGCAAGGAATGAAGAACACAAAAAAGAAGTGCACAGGGACGCTAAAGCCTATCATAAAAAGCATCCTCTGTACTCACAGGCATCAAAGCAATATTTGGACATTTTGTGAAATGCACTCATTCACTTTCTTGCCAAAAGTTAGGTGAAAAGTTTGATACCACTCTCACATCTGTCCGTTAAACATGAAGCAACTGCTAGCAGCTAGGTAGTTTAGCTTAGCACAGAGACTGAAAACAAAGGGAAAGAGCTTGCTTGGCATCATCTGAAGGGAACAAAATCTGCCTACTAGCACCTCTAAAGCGCATTTATTAACACTTCATATTTTTCTTTGTTTAATCTGCTCAAAAAACAGAAACGTTGGGCTCAAGCTAACCTACAACTGCTAGCTGTAGCCTCATATTTAGCTAACGGGCACACATGAAAATGGGATCAATCTTCTCATCTAATGCTGAGCTAGAATTTCCCAAAATCTCAGACTATTGCCTCTAAGGTGCATTATATATGTCCTTGATACAAAGTCAACAACCCCTGAACACAGTAAAATATGGATGTGTAACAGATTTTCTGTCGTGGTTTTGGGGTTTTATTCTTCTCAAATTGTGCATGGCACAGTGGGGATTTCTGCAGTCTGAGCCCATGATTAGACCTGAATTGACATACATGCACAGAATCTAATGGGAAAAAATGTATTTTTGGAAAACTCCATAACTCAAATTACAATCTCGTTTAAGGCCCTTCAGAGGATGGCACAGAAGAACAATCACAGGGAATTCCCTCCCAAAGAAAACTCCAACAAGACAGAACTCACTCGTCTTAATTGTGTACGTTATTTCATGCATACAGGCTGCTCGGAGCTTGTTCAGTCTGAAGTCTATTTAAACAAGGATTTGAATGTGCATAATGGATGATGCACGCAGGGGAGTGCGGCTTTTCTAATGCAAATATAAGACAGAGAGAATATAGAATTGATAATGGAGGAGTTAATCAGCACAGAGGTACAATAAGTCACTTTCATTTGATGGAGCTGCAGTCTTTTTTGCAGTTGGTTTGAAGAACTAAGACCTTCTAAGAACTTAGAAGAGGGTTTGAAGTGCAGAAACATAGACACATCTTTTGGGGTCATGAGGGTCAGACAGCATTACCAGAGTAACAGTGGTGTAGGTGTAAACAAGTCACTTAAAGCATTATTCTTTCCTTGCAAAGACAATCTTTACATAAAACTAGGGCTATTATTTGTTGGTTTTTGTTGAATATTTGTCATATTTTTAGTAGATTTTTGACAGCCCCTTACTTCTATGATTGAACTGAGCAGCCTTTGGAAATGCTACTGAACCACTGATTTGTCTGGTTTTCAAGCTAGTGAAATATTTGGTAAAGGTTCGGTTTCGGTTTATAGCACTGACTTCTGTTCAGGGTTGCCAGGTGTATGATATTTATCGTATTTGCACAATAATTTTGCATCCTGTATGATGTACAATAAATACTGCCAAAAAAGGCATAATGTACGATAATTTGACCATCTTTTGACACAAATGCGCAAGTTTTCTGTGGAGGTGATAGGGGAAGTTACTGGGGAAACGATCATGGGAGATACTTCAGGCTCTCGGCGAAACTAGCATGACTTTGATGATAATTTGTTTAAATATGTGATCTGTGATATTACACATTCACACTTTTGTTTCTTGTGGTTATGACTCACATATGATAATTTTCCCCATAATAAGATAATTTTCAGCCTCTGGCCATCTGGCAAACTGCTTCTCCTCATCGCAAATGACCCAAGAAAAAAAGAATGATACCAAATTAAAACACCAGGAATCCTTCAGGGGATTTAAAGCACAAATATTGCCAACCTGTGCTTGAGGTAAACTTACAGGTTCTGTGCATGAAAGAATAGTGGCAAAGACAAGTCGCACACGCACTGTGATGACGTTAAAGAGAGCACACTGGATTTGCTTTAATACCTTTATCCAACACTGGTCCAAAAATGGCCAGATTGTCGTTGACCGTGGTGCAGTTCCAGCGTCTTCCTCTAAACTGGTGCTGGCACTCCTGGATGCCAATCTTCACGCCCTCGGCCACGCTGGGCATGATCTCCACGTAGTTCCGGCAGAAGCGCAGCTGCTTGGGCACCAGACCCGGGATGCTTCCACAGAGGATCGGTTGAGTGCCCAGTGAGGAGTACTGGTGGCCCACTGCTAGCGACCTACAAGGAGAGAGGAAGTCGACATTGTCAGTGCATGCCTGCCTGTGTCTTTATTTACTGATTTAACACCACTCAAGCGGGAGACTAATTTCCCTCTCCAGGTGCCGTGTAATTTTACGTCTGAGTGTGTTTTGATTGTCTGTGTTTATTTGCTGTATCAGATGCTACCATTAGGCGTCCATCCTTTATCCCTTCAACTACCCTCTCTGCAGACACCTGGCCTTTGTGTGTATTGAAATTGCAGCCCTGCTGCCACAGAATCAGCCACTGCTTCTGTCTGAGATGAAAGTCCACGATGCATCTCGAGGTCTTCATAGACCTTAAGCTGACAACTTGGAAAACTACACCTTGTTATTAACTGTCCGCACACTTAACAGGCCTTCAGCTTAGGGTAATAAGAGTGCAAACCCGACATTGAAACTTCACAGAGTGTGTTAAGTGTGACACAGAACCCAACCCCCCCTCTTTTCCTTTGAGGAAGGTATTCTGGGATACAACAAGTGCAAACTTGGTTCACTGATTACATCTCTCCGTCTCGCTGCCTTTATTGCTTTCTCTCTGTCTTTCTGTCTTTATTTTCTGTGTCCTCTCAATTAGGACTTTTAGTAACTAGTAATCATAGAAATGGGATATCCTTTGTATCACTGTGTAGCGTGTAATTTAGCCAATTTTGGAAACATTTTGTTTCAATGTACGTGTACATGACCTTTTGTCAGTTTATCTGTAGGTGTTTCCACATCACAGAAAGCCTTATTGGCTAAATATGAAGGTGGATAATGGGTTTCATTTGCATGTTAAGCTCTTAATAAAAATGTTGGATGAAAGTTAATATAATTGAGATAAACTAATACCATTTCTTCTGTAACTGCATGCCCTGCTGACCTGAGTTTTTATTGAAGTGTCACAAAAATCAATATTTTGACTGCTTGATTATTTAATAGCAGAGTTCTTATTATCTTTGGCACATGCTCTGCAGAGTAGCTACAAAGTAGCTTGTTGGCAATCGAGACAAGGCTTCATCTCACATCAACTGTCAATTAGAGACTGAACACTGGCAGCAGTAATCTGCTGATCCTCCCCCGAGTGATATGGGCTCGATAACAGTTACTGTAGCCAGAGCAGGTGTGCAGTCTTCTGCCTTCTTCAGTTAGCTCACTATCCGTTGACCTGTTCACTGTTGTTCAAGGACTAATCGCTGATCACAACAAGATTACCAAGACTCCTGACACTAGCCTCAGGCTGCTTTCTTTAAGAGCTCTCCTCAGCCGGGTGACCCCTGGTTGACAACTTCTGACGGCAGCAAGCATGCTGACCTTGATTACCTCAATCACACTATGAAATTTAAGGGCTTTCTCTTTCAGTATTATACTTTAATGTTGTCAGTTAAGGTGTGTCTAAGCCATCAGATGACCTAGTGGTTGAACCACTGCTTTTTTCCCCCAAAGCAAATGTCAGAGTGATGTGTCACCCAGTCTTAAACTGAATTTCTTGCCTACTTTCAACTGACTAGACCGCTCTGGTTAATCATAAATGAGGCATCCAGTGAACGAGCGATGGCAAGTTGAAAATGACTTCAGAGGAAATCATATTTGTCTGCAGTTTGTCTGCAACATCCATCAGTAAACAAGGGCGCTCCAACCACAAGCTGACCTCTCTTTGGCCCTTGTCAGTCCACGTACCCTGAAGCACATCGTTTCCAGCAGAAACCTGAGTCCACATCTCATCCCAAAACTGGTGCAGACTTTTGGTTTGCCTCAAACATGCACAACAAACAGAGTTATGAAAACCACGTACAACAATTCACTGCAGGCCTGCTGAGCCTCCTCTGCTTCCTTTTCCTCTACGGAGAAAGAACGTGGCGTCTTGGAGGTTTCCATGGCCGTTTCATCAACTCAATCATTGACACCGATTTGTGCATTAGTGAATGAGCACCAAATGTGTCTCGAAAGCAGGAAACAGTGCAGAATACAGGTCGAATGAGCTCTAATCAATGCAGGAATAATGGCTGAAAAACGTTCTCATATATATACAGTAGTTTCCTCTTGGCCAGAGTCTGTAATGAGCCTTCAGGACTACACCAGTGAGGGTATTTTTGCATGCATCTCAGCCAGGTCATCTCCCTGAAAAAAACATCATGAGTCAATGCGCTTAGTTTGCTTCAGTCGTGCGCGTCTCTGTGTCTGTCTCAGTGGGGCTGAGTAATCCATGCCACTTCTTCCTGTGTTAGGAAATGGCCCAAGAGAGGAGGCAGGGCATGTTCCACCAGGGATGATTTATGATTTTTTTTAAAGGAGCTATTGTCTAAAGAGGCTCTAACAAATATTTGAAGCATCTGTTTAGTGCTCTTGCCTTCATTTTTTTTCTCCTTCTAATTCCCACTTAGAAATCCATTTATCATCCGAGCACCAGCTGCCAAAAGAAACTAATATTCGGTTTAATTGATAAAGAAGCAGATTCACTCATGCTGTTTAGGTTTATTTGTCAAATGAACACTTTGGTTAGAGCTGTAACAAATAAATACTTAAACAAAACATATATCACATTCAATTTTTGTCTTAGTACAGACTTTCCCCCTCTCGTCTAAGTGTATCCAGCGCAGGTTTAATGCATATTTCAGCAAGCCCAAGCAGGGTACCTTAGAATTACCACTTTACTCGTGGGCCCTGGGGCCTTGGAGCCGACTTTGACATCAAGAGAATATGTTTGGGAAAAGGAATGTGCGGCAAGCTTTCACCTCCAGGTATTTATCTTCTAAGGTGGGGTGGACTAGGGAAGGGGGTGGCGGGGTGGCGGGTGCAGCCAGGCTATGTCATGGCAGGTCGAGATAGAAGAGACAGACATGAACCTGTCCTGGTGCATATCCCTATCCTACTACTACAGAGTGTGATGCAGCTCCGACGGCCACTTGAAGCCAAGTTCAGCAGAGTCTGTAGGCGAAAGGAAGCGATTCAGCTCTCAGATAGCCGACATGCTGCTTGAAAACGGAGAGACAATGCAGGCGTATTGAGTGCAATCCAGAGGGAGCCATGTTATTTGACTTGGGATGAGTTGCCATGAAACAAAAATAACATCAGTGGTCTTGCAAAGAAAAGAAACCTCGGAGTCAAGAGTGTGACTTCATGTGCTACTTCTGCAGCCAAAGATTGTTCGTATTGTTCGGAGTGATACAGCAAATCTGCTCCCGTTATGTTTACCTGCCTCTCTTTTAGCTTCTGTAGTCAATGAGAGACCTGACCAACCCTCCAGCATCAAACCATCAACACAGAAGTTAGCTTTTGTTATGACAGAATGGAAAACCTGCTTTTCATTGTGTCATTCATAACCGGCGCCACAAAAAAGCACTGAAAAAAAAAGAGAGGGAGCTCTTATTCAATTTGCACGAGTGTGTCAATCAGCAGAGATAAATCATGGCACTGCACACGCTGGCATCTAACTGAAAAGGTTCAAAACATACTCATCAGCTGATAAAACATTCAAAAATATAGTTAACAGATTTGGTAAAGCATGCACAAACTTTTAGTCCTCAGATTTGGGTGAGTCTTTTTTTTCCACCTCTGCAGAGGGCCCACTGTTATATCAGGATTTCCTTCCAGCTGTGCGTGTAATTAGTTTCTCATCAGTATTACCACCAGGGGACCCATTAAGGGAAGTAGATTAGGGTACAGCTAATATCTAAGCAACCCCAAATATCGAAGGATTTACGGTAAAAACAGGCATTATTTGTTGGTTTTGTGCAAAAAAGACATTGTGACCTGACAAGAGCTTCTCCAGAAGATTAAATGTAAAAAAAATATAATGCTTATAAATGTCAGGCCTCAGTTTCTTAAGTATAAGGAATAATCAGGCTGCAGCACCATTCATTTACAGGCATACGAGTGCATGTTCTGCAGTGAGCAAGCGTAAGGAAATGCAAGAAAGGCATCAGATACTGACAGCGTCGAGAATGTCCTCCGTTTCTGATTTTTGTTTACGATGGAAAGTGATAAAATGTAAAAGACATCCATGCTAATGATATTCATGACAGCAAACAGTGTTATCACACATCAAACTGTGGTGCATTTGGTTATTAAGCCTTCAGTAAAAGAAGTGTGGCAAGTTTGTTTATATAAAAATAATAACGATTCCAATTTTAATTGTGTATTATTCTCATTATTCCCACAATTCATATTAAATAAATACATACATCAATAAATAAATGATATACCAGCTTGTCCAAAGCATTAAAGCTAAATCTTCATACTTGTTCTGTGTCACTTTGACCCCTGATACACACACACACACACACACACACACACACACACACACACACACACACACACACACACACACACACACACACACACGAGTGGATGAGCGCGCACATACACAAACACAAACACACACACACACACACACACACACACACACACACACACACACACACACACACTTGCAGGCACACAAACTTTGCACCTGCTGCACTCTGAATAAGAAAAATGCTCTCGATTCAAATGTTGAGGTTCATCACCTAAAAAAAAAATAAAAAAATACACAATCCTGATAAAAAAAAAGTGTTTCTTCGTTGGCTATTTGTGGTTTCCACGAGTTGGTTCCCTGCTTGAGTTTTGGAA
This sequence comes from Pagrus major, assembly GCF_040436345.1. Classification (NCBI taxonomy): domain Eukaryota; kingdom Metazoa; phylum Chordata; class Actinopteri; order Spariformes; family Sparidae; genus Pagrus; species Pagrus major. The sequence continues at coordinate 20,240,238 of NC_133235.1, read as the reverse complement.
ATTACACTCACGTGTTGTTGTTTTTTTCGCTCCTCTCTTACTGATACTCGACTCGTTATAAAGCCACCCCAGACACCCCAGATATTAAACACTCGCGTCAAAAAAATCTCAAAATCAAGCTGGAACGACTTTACCACCAGTGCGCCTAAAATGTTCCGCTGAAATCGGCACACTAACCTGCTCACCAGACTCCTCAACATGTAAAACAAACAAAACAAACAAACATATGTCTGCATTTGTTCTGGATGAAATGAAAATAAAACTTACCACCAGATGGGATAACTTGCCATGACATGCGTAAGCCCACAGAGCAGCAGGAAACATCCAAGGTATATCATCCTTAAAGTTTCGCAAAACCTCTCCAGTAGAAAAGCCTACATGCGCGCTCAGACGCGCACTGAGATTTTAACTGAAGAAAGGAGAAAAAAAAAGAAAAAAGAAGAGAGAGAATCTGCCTTGATGGATTTATATATATATATATTTTCGATCCTCCACATAAACTGAGGGAGAATCTATCTGTCGCGACTACTCGTGGCAGAACTCGGGAGCCAAATATTAAAAGTTAAAAGCTGCTTGCTGCTTTTTTTTTTAGGACCCAATCAGCAGGTATCGCCAAAGGGGGAATTCTGATGATATGTTCCCTCTGTTGCCTAGTCAAGCAGTTTGAACTCAGACAGCCAGAATGAGCTAATTTTAAGATGTGTTTTAGTGCTCATTGAGAATTGGTCGCATTAGCATGCAGTGTGTGTGATATATAATGTTGTTTAAAGGAGAGAGGGAGGGTCTGAGGGGTTTTAAATAGACATCGGAACCCCTGTGGATTGCGTAGCTATAACAACCTGTCCGGATTTCACTCCCTGGCTTGAAGCTTCTAAAATGCAGAAATAAATATGTGTGAATTGCTTGAGACCATTATTAAGGTCCGCGCTCCTTTATTTGTGCCTGTTTGCCATGAATGTAAAATTAGAGGTTGAGAAGTTTTTGGTTGGATCCACAACGAACTGAAAAAAAGAAAGAAAAGAAAACTATTAGATTTGTTCTCCTAATAATCTGACAATATATTGCATTTATTTAATATTTAAATTGTAAAATTAAAAACGTAATTTTTAAGCTTTCTGTCACGAAATTAAAACAGTGGTGTGAATGTTCTTGTCATCATAAATTAGACGAAAGGAAGGAAGTTTTTGTTATCTTAGATGCTCTGCCTTCACTGTGTTGTGTTCACGGCCCTGATTCAGACGAAAATATTCGATCAAACTGCCCGCACCACTGACTTTAAACGCTGTTTCCTTCCCTCAATGTCAAGTGGCTGTTGATAGCCGATCTGTCTCTCCTTTTAAAGGCACTGATGCTTACCTGATGATTAAAAGACAAGTGTTGTGCAACGTCAGTGACTAACAGGGCTGCACACAGAGAACAAGAAGATTATTTCTAAATTTAACACAAGAAATTAAATCAGTTTTCACCATTTTTTTAGGGCTTGTTTTGTAGCCTGGGCTGTGGAATAATAATAAAATGATCCTGGAGATTATTTGATCATATTAAAAAATATCAAATTAATCTTTCAGGCAGCTTTAGTGCACACTAATGAGACTGAAAAATAAAAAATGCTACAAAGAGGGGAGGGTGGTGGTAGGGGACATTTGACCAATAGCAGCAAAAACATGTCTGAGAATCTAAAATGTGCATAAACATGACTGACTTTTCTCATATTTCTGTTTAAGAGCGGTTTAATAACAGGCAGCTCTCACGATTTCAATCGGCTTTTGTGTTTTTTTGTCAATTATCTGCAGCTAAAATAAAAACAGAAACGAATCAGACGCCAATTTTCAATTGGATTATTTTGTTTTTAGCTGGAATTCAAGTTTTCTGTGAGTTTTTGAGCTACAAACTAATCTTCTCATTGGAGGCTAACTGAATACACATACAGCCGGTTTCTTACATCTTTTACAACACCTATCTTAGAGAAATTCATCATCTCTGTGGGATTTGACGTGCAGCAACAGAACCATTCCTGATTCTTTCCTGTGACTCGTTGTTCAGTCTGACGATATTTATTGCGCCATTGTTCTTTTATTTCCATAAAGTGTTCATACAGCTTACCAAAGTTTAATGACTCTCCTGGAGGAGGCAACACATGATACATACATCCTGAAGCCTCTGGAGGCAGCAGGAAGACAAGATGTTAGCGCCATCTAGTGGAGACTTTTCTGTACTGCAGCGCTGACAGATACTTTCAATTACTACACCTCATATTATGACTCAGACTGAAGCACGACACCTGCAGTCTGCACTGCTTTTCACATCCACTGTGGAATCTGCTCAAGTACTTTACTGTTGTGCATTTTTGAGCTAATTGGACTTTGATTTATTACTTTATTTTCTGCTACTCTTTACCTTCACTTCATTTTATAGGGAAATATTTCCACATTGCAACATTTTTTTTTTTGAAGATTTATTGAAACAAGTTCCTTGACAACAAGTCTCACATGACTTTACATATATGAACAATACTGGTTTAGAAAAACAAGTGGAATTGAATGTTTACAGTGTATTCACTTTGTCAGGTATAACAGAAGACAATCTTTCTGAGTAAATGGCCCTCTAGAGTTGTAATATTGTCGTCATGCTTTCCATACAGTTCACTAAAGTATCTGGGTTAGGTTATGTGGTTGAGGTTTAAACCAGTTAATTATACTAATTTTATGGGCAATTAACACAAGAACTCATATATTTTGTTTTTCACCAACGTCCTTAGTGATATATTGTCTTGAATCAGCTGGTGTGGTTAAAGAGATGTGCCTATAATCAGAATTTCTCATAATTCCTTTCTAATCTCTGCCAATAAATTTGTGGGAAAAATTTCATATTAAGCCACATGCTCTCCAACAGAGAGGCTTAGATTTATAATCAAAATATGAACTTATTTTAGGTATTCTTGTAAAAAATCTTGTTCTTAACTTCCAGCCAAATCTTTTCCAGGCTGGACTACAATATTTATACGTCCAAGACTCACATTGGCCTCCAATTCCCATTTACTTTTTAAATCTAACATATTATCTCGAGTCCATTCGAATCCTTTTGTTCAAACAAGATATTTTACTCTTAGATCTATTTGACAGCTATAGTTACTAGTTGCAGTTGCAGATTTTACATAAAAAACTTATGATATGTTGCATTGCTGCAGACTGAACTGCCAAACATCATATAAAGTAGTTAAAATGAGGCCGTCCAGCTCAGCTACAACATTAAAATGCTTCTTCCAGGTTCAGGCATCAATACTGATAATCCAGTTTGAGTTAAGATTTAATAATAAAACTCTGATTGGGGCATTTTTTGCTGCATTTTTGCTGTGTGTTCTTTAACATTAGTGAACCTTTTACTTGTAATGGAGAACATTATTAATTACGTAATGCTTGTTGAATGGCTATGATTAATACACTATGAGGATTTTTTTCTACCAAGAGAGAGATATTATTATGACGGTGTTACTAGTGGTAGTTTCACTATGAGTATTAATTATAATCATAACCAAACCTCCACACACAGTAAATGACTGGACAGATGCACAGAGAAGGTGAAGGGTTTGGGCAGCTGCAGAGGGGGAAATCTGGGAGTTGCAGCAGCTCTGAACTGGGACTTTTTCTCTCCACAGTAGCTGTCAGCACTGGCACAGAGGCCAAGTCAGCGAGGGTGTTAAATGCATGAGAAAAATGTGATGCCTGTTCGGCTTAGGGCAACTGAACATAGATCACATAGTTCACTAAGTGCTAAAATGTGTGTAAAATGTGTGTAACTTCTGCGTGCAATAAAAATCAATCAAGGTGTTTTATATAAAGTGGCCACACAGTAAATAAACCTTTATAACGTAATCAACACCAACTCTGTCTCCATCCATTCTGGTTTTCCCCCGAGCAAACAGAAGGAGATCATGGCACCTCCACATGCCCATGGTGACCTCACTGCGATGATGATGTCATTTCGCAAAGTGTCCGACAAGTGAGTCTTGTCATAGCTCTGCATCATGGGCCTCAGTCAGACTCCCTCTGTTTGACATAACGCAGCTACACTAACATCATGCAATACAAAAATATTGAACTAATCACACTTTCATTACTTCACTGAGTTTTCCATGAACACTCTCATGATGTGCCACGAAGCTGTTAATGTTCATTTGTGCCTTCAAGTGTCTAATAAGATGTAACATACAAATCAAATCAAATCAAGCCCGGCTTCTGTACACATAATGATTTTTGTTGTGCACAAATGTGACAGCACCACTAGATGTCAGCATTGTAATGGGATTACAATATCTATTGTCACTGCTAAAATTTCAATTGGAAGCGTATGAGGTCCCTACATTTTATGTGTACTGTATGTTTATAGCTTTATGGAAAAACACTTATATTTGCATAGCACCTTTCAAACACAGAGGTAATTCAAATTACCCCCATAAAGTGATGCATCGGAGCATCGGAACATTTAAAAACAATAAAAATGAAAATAAATAAATAAAAAGTAAAACACTGTAAATACACATACTACAGTCCAATTCAATTTATTTTCCCATTTATTCCTTTGGAAATGTGCTTATATTATTTTTATATTTAGGAGGTTATGTAGATCTCAAGAAGTCAGACTTGTTCTGTGGTGGATTATCTAGAAAAGCACCTGGTGAATGAAATGTTTAACTCTGATCAGTTTTTGATACTGTTTAGTTTGAGCACACACAAAAAAAGAAAACTAATAAAAACTGAGCATTGTAACAAACCCACCATCATTAAAAAAACATCACATGTTCAGTATAAGAAACACAGAGAAGGTGACTAAAAGCAGACCAAGACTCTTCCTCCTGAGTTACAACCCTTCCAAGAGAAAGGGAGGAGAGTTCTGACACACCCCACGAGCTCACACCTGGAAATAACTCATCACTTTCCCTTGTTCGTCCCCCGTTGGTCTCCAGACATGGGAACCAAAGCAAAGGGTCTGCCTCTGTTTTGACTTTATCTTCAGGATGGGCATTACCACAGGCGTTGACGTCCCTTTCTTGCCTGCTCGCCTCTTGGCAATACAGGGTGTAAAAAGGATTCTGATAAGGGAACTCATGGGAGACAACTTCCAAATCTTAATGTAAACTGTCTTTGTAGTCTCTGAGGTCAGATTTGTTGCTTCTGAGCTCAGAACACACCTACACATGTCATTTATTGTACTTGATGTTAGCAGAGCATGTGGGTTGAAATTCGGTTCAGCTACAGCTGCTCAGACGCTCTTTCTCACCACCATAAAAACATATATTGTACTGATGGCGATCGAGAGATCAATGCTAAAGAAAGTGAGACAGAATTCCTGGATCCTTCCCTTTAGTCAGATTTGCAACAAATGTTAATGAAAAACATAACCTCTTTGCTGATAAAAACAACTGGATTTTTAGAAATTCAGGGAGCAATATTTGACAACAAACTAGCATGATACTCAAAATGAATCCGGGTGTCAAATGTGACTGAGATTTTGGCAATGAGGCTTAATGTTTAAAGACAAGAAACATACATTTGAGGATCTTTAAGTCTGAACATTCATCAGAGTTGTACTGAAAGAAGTTATGAGATAATTCAAATCAAAAAAGAAATTGATCTGATAAATATCTGCATCAAAAATGGATATGATTACCATGTAGATGGAGAAGAGTAAAGGACCGACTACTGATCCCTGCGGTACTCATGACTAATGTCCTTTCAGAGAGATAGAGATAAAACACATCTAAATTGGTATACAATATACCTACTCAGTACTTAAAACAGTTAAAATCATGTAGTCAACTGTATCAAAACAGCAGAAGGATTTAAAAAAAGCAAAACAGATGTCTGGTTTTGTTTTAATCCTTTAATTTAGAGGAGTGATGAAAAACAAATGAATGTTCCTGAATGCCTAAAGTCATTCTGTCTGTCTTAAACAGTCTGTGGTGGGAACCTTTGGTCAAAATATTTTTCCTCAGAGGGACTCAGATAGTTTTGTTAGCGCTGAGGTCACACATTAAGCCAGCGGGATGAAGCTCCGGAGGCCAGAAAACAAGAAGAGACAACGCAGCTTTAATTACAGGAACAGCCCTGCATGTCATATCAGGGTGCAGTGTTTTCTATCAACCACTGAGAGAGAGAGACAGAGAGACAGAGACAGAGAGACAGAGAGAGAGAGAGTGAAGCCACGTCTTCTTCTTCTCCTCTGGTCCTTTCCACACAATGACACTTTCCTCTGGGTCATCCCAGGTCACAATCAGCTGAGAGGGAGGCTGCACCGACTGCAGCTGCTCAGCTGGACTCTGTCTTGTTTCATTAACGCTAAGTAAAGCAGATCATACCATTCCATCAACACCACCTGCTGGTCAAGAGCACGACCCATTCACTATACTACATCTACCATGTCGTCTGTCTTCTCACAGCAACCTGTACTTTCCTGGCTCCAAGTCTTCACATGTGACTACTTTTACTGTTGAGACTGCGTTGTGTCATTGTAGATGCTTTCTCCAGTGAGACGAAGTACACCTGGATGAATGGCTGTGTGTGTTCAAGGGTAAATAGAAAAATTGCGATTCTGTAAACACCGTTCGAGCAGGGTGTTTCACAGGTTGCTCAGAAACCAAAGAGTGGGTTGTATCAGGCGGCTTTGGCAATAAAAAACCCCAGTAGACTTTGGTTTGATATTAATTTCATTGTTTGCAAGGCAGATAATGTCTTTAACGCTTCAATGAGCAAAGCTGTCGGCATCCAGTGGGTGACAAATAAACATAAAGATTCCATCGTAAAGATGATATCGTTGGTGTCACACCAAACTTCACTTCTGGAAGATCATGTTTACTACAACCATTTCACCTTGCATTAAAGGTATTCCTCCCACAGTTACACAGCAGCCGCAGCAGCTTACATGAGCCTCCTTTAACACTTTCAAGAATGGACAAGCCGCCACATGCTCACATACAATTTGGCTCAAGTGTGTCATAACACTTCACTAGAAAATGCGCATGGACCATAGGTTACATGCCACAAATGAAGCACCAGGATTAAGTTCCACTACGATGTTTTCTGATAGTAAGCTGCTCTTTCTTTAAACTGAAGCTACTGTTTTGATTCCTGCACGTGAAGTGAATCCAGGAGACAGTATTAAGCAAGAACTTTGTAACTTTCTAAGCTCGTGATGACACCTTTTAGCGTTATCTTTTCTTGAAAATTTTAAACTTTTTTTTGCTCCTTGTTACATTTAATCACATTATCTGATTCGTTTACTCTCTGTGATGCAATCGAACCAACACAAAAGGCTAAAAGTGCTTTGACTTGAGGTTTCAGAAACAACAGCTACCTCTCCACTCCAGCCCCTGAGAATGGGCTTTTAATGAATCCTGAGAACTGCTGCACACGGTGCACCCGACGCCTGAAACAGCAGAGTGGCGCAGACGCACCGTCAGCCTCAAAACCTAAGCCACAAATTATGTCTGGTACATGGAAAAGATCATGTGGCCCTGCAGCGGAGTAGGGGTGGTGAGAACGAGGAGTTTGGTGGTAACTGGGTTGGGATTGGACGGATACGATTTACATTCCTCTCCAGGGATGTGATATCAAGACAAGGTCAGACCAAGGCTAATACATAAGGCTCTGAGGAGAGGGAGGAGGAATCTAATCTTTGCTCTTTACTCAAAATGACTTTTTTATGTAGAATACAATACCATATTTTATGTTAACTTTCGACACGATACAGTCTTTCTTGCGTTATATCAATCACCTACATATTTCTAGATCTGTTTATTTGTCCAATTTACGTATATGGTCATGCAACAGAGGCCTTGCATGCTGTTTATCAAAAATCTATACTGCACTTGTCTATACTGCACATTGAAATGTTTTCAATGCATTTTTGGAGATTATGCCTTTCAAGGAAATACCTCAAACTCCATCATCCCATAGCACATTCCATCTCATTTGAATAGCCGGTGCACGAACTAACCTCAGTGCCCAGAGGAACCTCATTGTAATTGCAAAGAAATGTAACACTCTAATCTGAACTGAGTATTCTAGTCACACTTGGAGCTGAAACAAAGTTGACTTTTCTACACTGTTACTTAAGGGCAACTCTCCCATGGATATCGGATACAAAGGATCTATAATATTCACATCTATAATGCATTTTGTTCATTTATGTATGCATGTTAGCTTCTGAGACAGAGGAGGGTTTCTCCAACAGCAGGGAGGGAAAAATGTCCTGACAGCCTAAAGAGATTAGTGTCCATTACCAAACAAATTTCTGCTACCACCTACAACACTTATGACAGCCTTCAGTTCAACCCTCATAGGAGCCCTGCAAAAAAACCCAACACGCTTTTGTCCCCATGGTCATGTTCCCTCGACACCAGAATGAAACAAGCTCTGTTTTCTTGGTAGCTGGGCCCGAGGAGAGGGGGCGAGTGTGTTTTAAGAAGGGTGTGGGAATCAATTATCCCACTCAAGAGACATGCAGGACCAGTGGGTATTGCTTGGGATTAGTGTCCATTCTTGTCATGTACTGACAAACCCTCCGGCTGATCTTCTTAAAACCAGGTGTTATCAAGAAGCAGGGCCCTTACTGGGGGCCTATTTTGGAAAACTGCCCTTTAGGAATGACTGACAAGCTGATAATGCTGAAAAAGGTGCATTCCTGTGCTTTCTCCTTCACCTGTGTGAATTCTCAAATGATATTGAGCACGAACTTAAATCATGCGCACAGCAAATTCATAAGACTTACAACCTTGGCTCTGACTGCCTTGACTAATTCTGTTATACAAGTATGTACTGTATCTCTTATCTTGCGTGAAAACAGCAAAGCAGTATTTGGTTTGACTTTTTTTCTTTTTTTTTAAGGAATGCTTCAACATTTAGGAAAATGCCCTGATTTGCTTTCTGCTGGAAAGATAGATGAGAAGATAGATTCCACTCTAACATCTGTCTCTCCATTTAAATGTAACAAAATCTGCCGACCCCCATTTCTAAAGCTAAACATAACATAACATAACATAACATAACATAACATAACATAACATAACATAACACATGACACAAGATAACAATAACACAATATGAGGCAATATAACTTAACATAAAACATAACATAACATAACATAACATGACACATGGCACAAGATAACAATAACACAATATGAGGCAATATAACTTAACATAAAACATAACATAACAAAACATAACATAACATAACATAACATGACACAACACAACACAACACAACACAATACAACATAACATAACATCACATTACGTAACATCACATTACGTAACATAACATAACATAACATAACATAACATAACATAACATAACATAACATAACATAACATAACATAACTGAACCCCTTCTAAAGCTCACTAATTAAGATGTTATATCTCAATTGTTTAATCTGTAAAACAATCTTATTGTGATACTTAAGGACGTCACTACCTCTGTCTAAGGAATAGTCCCATCCATAAATTTGCATCATGCAGCTCGGAATTGAAGTTGTTGCACTTGCACACAGTTTTTGTATGGATCAAACAAATGAGATTTAATGTGCTAAATTAGTGAAACTTTAAGGTGCTGGTAATTTGACAGTCAGGCTAGCTGTTTCCACCTGTTTCCAGTATTTATGCTAAGCTAAGCTAACTGGCTGTAGCCTTAGATTCAACAGACAGATATGGCAGTGGTGTCAGTCTTCTTATCTTACTGTCTGCCAGAGAGAGAATAAACATGTTTTCCAAAAATGTCAAAACAGCCTTTCACAGTGCAGCAAATCAACCTGTCATATACACTCCTACTCAAATAACACACAATGCAAAAGCTGAATAACTGGTGATCAGTTTACAGTAGGGATCACAAGAGATCTAGTATCATATGAAACACACAACCAAATTATCAAATTTACACACTTTTAATCTCTAATTTCAGGCTCTATTTTGTTTACACACAGTAAGTAGAAACTTGGCTCAGTGAAGCCAACTTGGCCCATCTGTGGCTGTTTGTCATCTGCGGTGAACGGGCTGGATATTGTTTGAGATTGGAAATGAATAGACTTCATCCCAAATCCTGGCAGAGGCGCTCCCCAGGTGTAGCTGAGAAAACCTGGACTCTTCCCAAGTTCAGATACCTCTCTCTCTTGACATGCCAGATATCAAGGTGTGTGAGGACACAAAAGATGTCAGGTGGTAACTGAGCCATTGAAAGGTGTTTACACAGGAGTTAAGTAGGATTGTTTCTGACTAAAGACATTCTCCGCTGACAAACAGTCTGTGGGTATTATTTACAAATCAAGAGGTCAACTTAGTCAACAAATCTGTAACACTGCTTCTGACTCATTATTGCTGTCATGCTTGAGAATAAGCCTGTAAATATTGCTGTCATGCTACTGAAATGTTGGGAGTCATTGTCATTTAACCATCTTTTAAATGTTGAAATAATACATTAAAATAGATAAACGAATCATGTTATGCGCATTTATGTGTTTTACAAATGCATAACTATCTAACACAAGTGCGTCAATAGTGTTTGCATGTTAGAGAAGGCTTTCTGTAACAATAACTAAATGTTTTGGTAATCTCCAAATCTTATGCAATCAAATGCGTAGGAAGAGTAAATATTTTTCATGAGCAGGCCTGCCAAAGGGTTCAGATTACTCGCCAAAATGATTGATAGTTTGCCAATTGATTTACCGTACTCAATATGATATTTTGCGAAGCGATTAAAGGTTTCGTCTTCAGCTCTTGTGAAATCGCCTACGGTCATTCTTGCGGACAAATTTGCTTTTCTCATTGTGAACTGCCGATGAACTCACCTCAGCGCATGTGCATGGTTGAGGAGAACTGATGGCTGTGTCTCGCAAGAGGCAAGACCAGACTGATATTTAACTTCAACAGACAATCTTTAACTAAAAACCCTCTACACAGGAAGCCTTTTTCTGCTGTATATGATGTCTCTTAGACTGATAAAATCGACACAGATATGATGATATGTGAGGCATATGAGTGAACTAGTCTAGAACAACATTGTGAGACACTGAGTAAGACTTTTTTATACAATGCAGCAGTGGTACAGAAGCAGCTATTTGAGAAAACAATGTTAACTTAAGATACACATCTGTCACTCTAGACCACAGCACAAAAATTAACCATTTTGATGTCTATTTTAGCCAATATGGACATCTAAACTGTCAGCAATTTGTTAATTGTTAACAGAGGGGATGGACACGGTTCACTTCATTTACGTGTGACGAACTGACTCTTCTGAGTCTGATTCAGTTTCTGGTGTCAGAGCCTTGGTTGGGGCTGTATATTCTACCTTGTACAAACAACAATAAGATAAAGGACCAATGAGTCAGGCAGCCTAGACTACTATATATGTATATATATATATATACACACACACACGCATATTATATATATATCCTGCTCTCTCTGTGTGTTCACGAGCAGATGGGACCGCCTCTTTCTGGAGTTCTCTTTCCTGATTGGATAAAGTGGGCAGGGATACCACAGAATTTAATCCAGACAGAGAGCTCGGCGAACCTGGGGAGTGTTGGTGCTTACACTGCTAGCATTGGAGCTTTGAACTGGGATGGGCCAGAGCTAGCTGGTTAGCATGCTAACTTCAGTAGATATCTCTTTAACATAATAGATAGACCACATAACGCAAAAACTGTTATGTCTTCACATTTTGTTGTTCGTTTAGGTAGTTTTTTAATGTTTTCAACTAAAAGTCATATATTGCATCTTTAACACTTATTTTAGAGATTTTTTAAAGTGCACTATGTAGTTTTGGGGAAGACATTTTAATCAGAAGAAAACTAAATTAACAAACTTTTTTCTTTTCTTTTCATGACTGAATAAACTGAGTAAACAAACTGACCTTAAAGGACAACACAATCTCATACTGTTTTACTTTGTTTACATTTGGCGGACCCTGCCACCTTTCTAGCTTCAAACAGTGTTTTCTGAGGACCTTATTTTCCTCTGAGAACAGCTTGTTTATTCAGTTATGGAAAAAATAAATGTTTGTGTTTTTGTATTATTACCTCATTAATATTGTAAATATCAAAATCCAATTCTTCTCCAAAACTACATAGTATCCCTTTAATAAAACTTCCATGAGTAATATAGCTGTTCTTCAAATTTCATTTGGCATTAGTAGATAAATAAACACATTCAGAGTGGTGAGATGACGTGTTATAGAGGCTATTTTGCACGGATATGAGTGAAAACAGGTGAGCCTTGAGATTTTGGCTTGCCTTTGCTGTCCCTCGGGCACAAAAAGTTTGAAAACCACTGCTCGAGGGGATAGAGCGGTTGGTATGGCACCTCAACACCTCAGTACAAGGACTAGTATGACTCTATTATCCTTCTTTTCGTGTTAGACAAATTCAGGCTTTGCCATCCTGGAAATAAACTCACTGACTGGAGGTAAACAAGTATTTTATCAGATGCAGGCCAGCTCAGACTGACTTCAGCCTGCACACAACACCCACAGAGGAGAAACTCTCATGCCAATCATAAACGAAGACAACTGAGAAGATTTCCCTCTGAGTGGACTGAGAATCAGCTCTCTCTCTCTCTCTCTTTCTCTCTCTCTCTCTCTCTCTCTCTGTGTGTGAGTGTGTGCATATATTGCCATATTACTCTCTCTCCTCCCCCCCTCTCTCTTTCTCTCTCTCCGCTGATGGGAGGAGCGCAGCGCAGCTCCTCTCTGTATAAGAAGTGTTGAACGTTCAACAAGGGATTTTACACAGCTACTCAGGAGAAACGAAATGATCTGCCCTGGAGCCGCAGCAAAATGCTGGATGGACACCTACTCCTGGGATGGTTATCGTTCACAGTTATAGTGTATCTTCTCAACTTGCCTGGACCGACCGCAGCGTATTTCGGGTAAGGCACTGACAGACTTACAGCACTGTGTCCATGATGCAGCTTTCATTGATTTGATTGGTTCCTGAATTACAAAGCAGGTAACAACTTTTTGTTTTGTTTTGTTCCTTCTGTTGATTTCTCTTCTACAGACGTGTATCAGGAAAAAAAGAAAAAAAGAAAAAGAAAATCAGATGAATTCTGTTTTGAGTTGTTTTGATTGCGTTAATGTGTGCGGGTCAGTGAGGTGTCATTTGGCGGCGGTTGCGCAGCGCAGCGCCGCCTCACAGCTGGTGGCTGCAGCAGGTTGCCCGGCCTCACTGGAGCTGCTGACAATTACGCATGTTTGTAACAAGCAGCATCTTATATTTAGGAGCTTATAGGAGTATTGTTTGCCTAGGAGAGCTCACCCCCCCTCCATTCTCTCCCTGACAATCGAGCCAGCGCCCACTGTAAAGTAACCACCCCCCCACTCCCCCCTGGCACGTTTGAATGGCAGGTAGCGGTCGGCTGATTATTTTGCTGAAACACTTGTAAAATCATATCCTCACTCGACTCTGAAAACAGCCGCGGAGCGAAAGGTGAGTGCATGTGCCTCAGACTCAACAGCTGGTAACAATAAAGCAATCTGACTGACTGAACTGGTGGCCGAAACGTCTGCTCAGCTTGCACAGAAAAATTCCCCCATCCAGCATAAACATCACACAACTCTGCTGGCAGCGTTTTCTCTCTCTCTCTCTCTCTCTCTCTCTCTCTCTGCTGCCTCCATCAACTTTAAATAACACTTGGAACACGTGTGAGGAAATCAATCTGAAAAATTAAGCGTTTCATGAATCACGTCATGTACACAATAATGTTTAATTTAGAAAGAGTGCAAGGGTGTATATTTCAAAGTCAGTTATTTCCCAGGGAACGCCTTGGATTTTAGGTGTAGCCCACTATGACCTCCACTTTCAGAACTCTTAGTTTCCCTCTCTGTCTTAGTTACAGGGGAACATTTAACCCTGCAAGGTCATTTAAATGAGGTCAGCATGTCAGGTGAGAGAGCCGCCGTGTTTCTACCTGGAAACGAGGGGGATAAACTCCTCAAAAAGTGGCGCCCAATCTTTGGAAACCAACAGAGCGAAATGTAGCCTTTAAAGCTGAAACGAGATCTCGGTGCTTTTCCGTGTAGTATCCACAAATATCTGCGTTGATGGGTGTCGTTAGTGCTCTCCTTTGCTTGGCTGCAAACGCAGAGACAAATGGCTGTGTAGACTGTGGAGTGATGACACTTGAAGCCTTTCCAGCAGAGTCAAATTTATGGTAGGTATGGGTGTTGTGCACGGTCCAGGAGTGTTAGGTGATCTGGGAACTGTTGTGGATCTGCAAGAGAGCACAGGAAGTGTCCCCTCAGGGCCCCGTTAGGCTGGTGTTGAAGCGGGTTTCACCTTTTTCCCTGAAAACAGAGGCCAGTATCTATGAAAATCTTACGAGAGTACAAAAAGCTACAGCAAATGTGGGAGAAGTGAATCACTTTCTAGTTGATTGTTGTATTTGACTCACAGTTTTTCATGTCTCTGGGTAAATGTTGTTCCTTTCACTCATCTGAATGATGCAAGCCTGCTCCTGTAATAGCTCCGTATGATGGAAATATCTCAGCCCTTCTCAGTGGAACGTCATCGTGTGTAATGCTCATGCACGTATCGAGCACTTTCTCCGTCTCTGTCTTCGGTTTCAGCTCTAAAGTTGCATTAGAAGGGACAAATGTAACCCCCGGCTCTCTGTTTCTGCCTCCCTCCCTGTTGCAGTGTCGCCCTTGGCAGGCGGCGTGTATCGAGGCTGACGTGCCAAACTGGCACTCGCATCAGCCTTAATGGTCCTAATGGTAATGCATATTTACTTATTCAGTTAGCACTTGTTTTCAATTCCCTCCGTCAGTCTGTTCTCTATCTGTGGGCCTTAGCAGCGCGGAGGGACATGTGGTATTATGATACTCCAGATTTATTATTCCGTGGCCCATGGTGAGGTGGGAATATGAATGAGTGTCAGTGAATGATTTAGCCCTGCAGCTGAGGAACATGAAGCATGACTGAAAGAGCCTGCGCAGGTGACACAGATACAAAATGTGAACTTCCCAGAAACTCGACACCGGTGACACTCCGACACAGTCGGAGTCCTGCCCGGCTTCGACCGTGTGGGACATGCTCACACAAACCTGTTCAAATAAATATTCCATGAGCACGAGGCATCCTAGGGCCTCTTGAGTACTGATTTACTCAAAATAGAGGGTCAATGTTGCATACCCAATTTCCAGAGTGCGGTGGAGCGTAAGTGTAACATAAACACAATCTCTCCTGCCCATAGTCTGCGCAGCCGAGGGTGGGGTGGGATTCCTGGCGTAGTCAGGCACCCGCTTAAATTGTCATCCTTTGCCACAAGAATGTGAACACTCATTTTCTCTCCCTCGGCCTGTTGTGGCAGGTGCTGGTTCTGCTAAATCCCTTATCATTAGAGCTCGCATCGAGAGACATTCGCTCAGCTCACCTGACTTAATAGGTTACAGCACCTTGATGAGATGTTGTGTAAACTGTCGCAGAATGAAGGTATTTGTTTGCCCAGTTGACCCCGTCAGTGCTCGGAGCGCTCTCTGAGACGAATCTGTTGGTTTAAATTTGAGTTTTGGTAAAAGGCATGTCATTCTGTGGTCTTGTAAACTGTGCTGAATGCGAGTCCTAACACTGAGTCAAGAGTTTGTTTTTATTTAGTTCATGTGCGACATATACAGGAAGGCTGCCCACAGTCATGCGAGTGGGATTTACCAATCACAGAGGCACCGCAGCATCCGGAAGAAGCGAATATAGTGGTTGCTGTTTAATCACTGCAATATCTTCAAACACTCCATCATCAGTTTGTTCCTGAAGCAGAGTTGATGCCTTTTCAGATGGTATCATTGTTTTCAGCGCTCCATTAAGTGAGGCAGCGCGCCAAAAACAACAGGATAACAAATGGGATGTGTGTAAATTTACTGAGGAGGAGTGATTTTTCAGTTTGCAGCTGTAAAAGCTTTTTTATCACTCTGCTGAATTAGTTCCTGGTGCGTATCAAACATCAGTGTGTTTCAAAGCTTTAAAGGAGCCTCATTTCTCCAGCAGAGCACAGAAATGTCACAAGTTGTTTCTTAAGCTGCTCCGTGTAAACATTTCCCTCCTCTTTCTCCCCTCCCGTCTGCTGGTTTTTGCCTGCCTCATGTGCGTGCCGGCATCCCTGCAGTGGTTTGTGGGGAGCTGCTGGGTGATTACCACTCATTAGGAGCAGCAGAGTTTAGTGTGGGCTCAGGCTGGCGTTGCCTGGCAGACAGTGGTGGCGGGCGTCTCATTACCAGGCCTTAAGGACTGATTAGCCCTGACGTGAAGCAGGGCGGGGAGCACCGTTGATAGAGGGATTTCCCAACTTCATAGGATATCCTGTGGCTATAGCCACACCTCAAAGGGTATCACTTTACTGTGAGCCAAGAAGATAGGATTCTCTCAGCAGCCGCGCTGTGACCGTGTAGCTTGGTGAGATCACGCAAACCTGGAGGCTTAGATAACAGACCGCACGGCCTCTGAAGAGAGAGAGCTTTGTTTTCTTTATATTTCTGTTTGATACATCCGGATTTGAGCTAAGCCGTGCTTTGCTTTGAGTGCTCTGCTGTAGAACATCCCTGTGTGAGGGCCCGCTATGGCCCATGGATGCCACAGGGTGGTGCAGCGCCTTCTGAGAGTGCAGGACGGTCCTCAATCAGCACTTTGTAACCTTTTTGTGTAACAGAAGGAGAGTGGGAAATGAAATGTGAAAACATCAAATGCGAAGGCGGCCAAGTCTGTGTAAAAATAATTTGGGCAAGGAAAATAGCTCTACATATGCACAGCTGTGGTCAACCTGCATGACATGTACGAAGTGTCTCTCAGCTTCAGCTTACAGAGCAAAAACTCACCTCTCTGCACAGAATATCTTCTCTAAGTCATGCCCAGTTTTGCTGTTTATTTTACAGGTTGACTCATCAGAAATTGCAAAGTGGTACACACCTTTGTTATGAAGGTTTCAGTGGTGTCTGTAGTGGGTTGTTATGGGGCTCCTGCTGTATAATAACATGGTTTTTCTGAATATTTTCGAAGATTACATGGTTTGGTAAGGCTTTTAAAATGTGTTTGGCCTGCTCACATCCTCAGGACTTACAGTAATGGTGTCATCAGCGTGCCGACGAGACCGCAGCAAAGACATATTTGATTTTAAGTGGACTGTCCCAGCAGTCGTCCTCGCACATCATTGGTGGATAGTCCGAAGATATTGGGAAGGAAACTCCCTTTGAAGGGAAACTCTTGTGTTGTTGGTAAAACTGTATGCACATGATGATCTTTGCAGATGGAGCTGGAGACATGGGCAATTTGCAAAACAGGAAAACTAATATAGACTTGAGATACTTTTAGTGGTCAGGCATTGATGAGATGATGCTTGTTAGTGCGACCACTATGTCCTGTGTTTTCCATCCTTGACCACAGGCATTTTTCTCTGCCTGGTTTGCGGGGATAGAAGAGACATGGCACTTCACATGCGCCAAGATTAGCAGATCGACAAACCCTCACTTAAGGCTTTGGTATTCAAGAGAACATCAGTGAATTTCTCATGAATTACTTTTTTTTGGGTCTATTTTTGAAATGTAAAACTTGTTTTTTCTGCAGCTGCCGACATTAAATCTTGGTTTTTAATCTCATGCACCTGTTTGCAAAGACTTCAAATGAAAGGACGAAAAGAAAGTCGCCCATACCTTTTCAAAACTGCATGGTTTGACTTTTATTGCACTTTATCAAGGCGATCATCTTGCATAAACACAAGCCTATAGAAGCCTGACCTGACATGCACTCCGATTCTCCACTCAAAATATGTCTGTTTGCCAAATGGGTGTTATTACATAGACTAAGGTTTGCCTCAAAAGGCATATTTATCCATAAAGCCTGAGCATTAGTTCGAGTGTGGACACAGTCAGACATACACCGACATGAATGTTCCCTAGGCACGGCAGACCTTCCTCGTTCTGATTAACCCTGCAGGAGTTTTTGTTTCACGTTGAAAATGGCTCATTTGCATGACTTTAATCAGCAGTCAGTTGTCAAGAGCCGAACATTCTCACCCTAGGCGAGTTAAGCTGCACAGAAACTCATGCTACTGAGAAATATTTGTCAGGCGAGGCCACACAATTACTGTCATAACAAGTGTTTGTGCTTTGATATTTCAAAGGAGATTAAAACATGTTTCTTGGCAAAAGTGCACATTCTTTCTTCAAGCAGATGTACGGATACTTGTATAAAAAAAGTAGAAGTACTGATTCAACTTCTTTACTCAAGTAAAAGTGATAAAGTACAGGCTCTGAAATGTACTCAAAGTATAAGAGTTAAAAGTATCCCTCTGCAGGACATTTCTACAGGCCGTTCCTGTGCAAAGCTCACTGAACCCAACGTCATATCAATATAATTAAAAGTCTATTAAACTTAATGGTGGAATCAGTCGTATTTCAGAAACATCATCCGAAAGGTAGTTGATTGTTGAGTCTCATGGACTCCCAGGAAGTCAAATACAAATATTATGGGTTGGTAAAGCGTCTTGAGCAGCAACAAATTGAGAAAATGAGAAAATTCAGGTCTTTTCTCCCCATTAGAGTCTTCCTCTCTGTCTGTTTCTGTGAAATCAGTCTATAATTCCCCTCAAATGCGTTAAAAACTAAAGTAACGAGCCTGTTTTGAAAACGCAAGGAGTAGAAAGTACAGATATTTGTGTTCAAATGTAGACAGTATAAGTAAAAAGTTGTCAGAAAAATAAGTAATCAAGAAAAGTACAGATACCTGAAAAATCTACTTAAGTACAGTACAGTAACGGAGTATCTGTGCTTCGTTATCTCCCCACCTCTTATGCGGCCAGGAAAATACTAATATTTCAGGAGTAAGAGCAAATAATCGTTAATGAACTCTGCACTTGTAGTTACTGAGGCATGAGTGATTGAAAACAGCTACTGTTTTGTTTTGGATTTTGCGGTTTGACTTTGCATGCTCGGTTTATTCACAGAAGTGCTGCGACAGAAAAGAACAAACCTGACATTTCCAGTCTCTGCACAATTAAAAGATCTGCTTTGTCGAATTGCACCAACGGTTTTGCTCTCTCACCAAACAGCCGCAGTCTGGGTCTTGTGTCAGCATGTGCGAATCGGTGAGAGCCGAGTACAGTATGTGTGCCTGAACGTGTTTGGTGCGTCGGTGGGCTGGTACAGGGCTGCTCTGTGCCATGGTGTAGGCTAGAACAGGGGAGTCATGTGGACACACTGCTGCGCGCCCAATCTGTGCCAGTCACACAGTGACTATAACTGAGCTGCTGACCTTAGAAGCCTTGAGTTCTCACATAGCAGTTAAACCTCTTACCATGCCCCACACTCCCATTCCCAAACCCGGGTCCTGCAGTCCTACCGCTCAGCAGCTACCAGCACTCGCATTCACGGCTGTGGATTAAAAAATTAGGCCGAGCAGTAACTTTTCCCCCTTTTTTTTATGAAATGAAAAAGAGAGATATATTTCTAGTGCGACTTTTTGTGTGGAAAAAAACGATTTGGATTCGCATTCGCATGTACGAGAACTTCCCCCGATCAGTAAAATTAGAGGGAGTAGCCTGACGCGGCCTGTGTGGGTTGTAAATGAGCAGAAGGGACAGCAAATGATATAACATTGGGTCATATCCTGTTAAGTCATACAAGATAGCGAACTTTCCCCCCTCGCATTGGTGCCTCCAGACGTTGCATGACATTCACACTACGCAGAAAGGCTCATTACTCAACTAATAATGACTTACTAAGTCTCAGGCCACTGCTGCTTTGTTTCCAAAGTCGTTTTGTCATGTTACTGTACTGTGTCAGTCACAGCTTGTTAGAAGTAGTCACAACACCCAGTGCTTTCAACCAGTGACTAATCTTATCTTAGCCTCATACATAATCGTTTACTCTTTCCCCCATTTCTGGTTTTAATGACTCGGGGAATGAACGGTGTCACCGTGGCTGCTGCTGGGGAGAAAATGTGAAAAGAGTTCAGTGCAGGATTTCTTCTCTGGAGGTGGACAACAGCCTGGAGACTCCCTGTACCGGAGAGTCATTCGACACTGATTCATGGTTTCTTCAATTATTCACGTTTAAGCTGTGGAGCACATTGTCAGCCATGGTTGGAGCGGGCCAGCGGGAAAACACCACACACACTCGCATTCCTACAACCTCTGGCATGGCCTGGGCTGTGATACACCAGATGGGACTTGGGCAGGGTGGTCTGAAGTTCATCCAACATTTCTGAGAAAAGCACACACTTTTTTCCCCCCCAAAAGGAGCATTTTAAACACAGCGAAAGCAGGCAGGAGGAAAAAGTGAAAGAGAGAAAAGGAGATCAGCACTATAAAAATCTCAAAGTTAAATGTTTTAAAATATGTACAGATTAATCTCAGGTGAGTGCGGTAGTTTGTCTTCCTGACAGTTGAACTATTCCAGGACACATGTTCATGTCTGTCAGTGTCGTGTGTAGGTTACGTTGGTAGACAGCGGTGGTTTTGTCTAGAGGGGGCCTTTGTTTTGAGCCAACAGCTGGGCGGAATGATTGGCATTCGTTTAGAGTAATTGACCAGTGGGAATAGGGGAAGTTTGCAGAAAAAGGGAAAAAGAGGAGAAGCAGGAAGGGGGGGATAGTTGTGATCCAGGAGACACCAGACCACACAACCTGCAAGTTCAGGCTGATGTAGGAACTGTGGCTTTTGTGCTTTTTCTGCCCGGGCGCGTTCAGCCACGACTGACTGTTGTAGGTGTTGACTTAAGGTAGTAAGAGCCCATATGCACACATGTACACACACTCATGTATATAGTAGCTACACACACAAGCATAGCCAGCACCTGTTAGCCTGGTGGAGGGGAGATGATGAGAAGACAGTGGCTGAAAAACAACAAAACACTTTGCCGCTTTGCTGATCTTTCATTTTTATGTGTATAACACAGAAATATGTTGGCTTTGATTAGTGTTTTCATTTAGTTGAAACATCAAAGAGAGCCTTTCTTTGGAAACACAGTAGTATTGTTCATCTGTTGAGTGTTGAAGAAAAAAAGCTGATGATAGACCCCCCCCAGTAATTACTTTTGAAGGCATAACATGAGGAAACATTTTTGATATGGATTCAATGAATATTTTTTTTGAAAGGAACAATTCACCCAAAAGTCATTATCTACTCGGATAGCTAAGTTTTGTAGTCCACAAAACATTTCTGGAGATTCACAGCAAAACAGAGTTGCAGCATTCTTCTAAACAACTGTACAAAGTTGCTAACAAAGTAGTTGGGACTTGTTTTAAAATGTAAAAGAGACTGGGATCATGCCAGACGAACCATATGGAGCCACTTTACATATATAAATATTTTTTGGGTTGTTTTTTTTATATTTTTAAAACAAGTTCCCTTCTACTTCAGTTGTTTAGGAGAGTGTTTCAACACTGTTTCGGTGTGAAGCTCCAGAAATGTTTTGTGGACTACAAAACTTTCCATCAGCATGGAGGGTAAGTAGATAATGACTTAATATTCGTATTTAGGTGAACTGTTCCTTTAAGAAACTATGACCGAGACATGCACTGAGGGGGGCATTTTACAGTTGAAAAATAAATTCAGTACTCTGTTGGACAAACTGTGAAGGGAACACTGTTTCTAAATCACCTCAGACGTATCTTTGGCATTTCTGTACTTCGATTTATTGTACTGAGATATCTGTGATAAGCTAAAATTTGCTGATATATCATCCTGCTCCAGCTGTGACCAAACACACCAAATATTTCTTGCCCCAAAAAATAAAATGTAGTCATTGTCGACTCAACCCCATGCTGATGGAAAGTCAGGTGAACCTAAAAGCATTAGCGCGCACCCTGTCTGAAGTGTTTGCACACGTTTGATGTCTTTTCAAATGAGTTTGGATTAAACAACGCTCTTTTGCTGTGAAGCTCCAGAAATGTTTTGTGGACTATAAAACTTCTCTTGAATTTTCATAATTTTGGGTGAACTTCTCCTTTAATCTGTTGGTTATATTTTACGTCAGGTGATGTTTATAAAATGTCAGAAAATTGGGAAAAAATGACCCTTGCCAAAGATGACAATTAAGCAAATCCTCACAGTCAAAGCTGTAATCAATAATTAATCAATTGTTTGACAAATTCTTTCAGCCCTCGATCTGATATTTGTAAAGTTTACTGTTTGCTCTGCTTTAGCCTCCAAAGATTAATCTGTACCACATGGACCGATCTGCCTTTGTTTATGTTTCTTTGTATGAGTATATGAATAACACCAGCAGCTATACGTGTCTGTACCCTATACACACAGCAGGCAGTTCAATTAGGCCAAGAAAGTTAAAGGAACAGAGATAGTATGTTTTACACTATCTAAGAGTTTAGGTATTACACTCCCTTAACTATTTACATACCGAACCAGTGAAGAACGAGCAGAATTACCAGCTGAGGGTCACTTCCAGGACTGTAATGTAAAGCCAGAGAGGGAGTGATGATGGCGAAGTTTAGTGCTAGTCAATGATTTCCTCGAGGGATCGACTGCGAGGCTCCGCGGCGTGAAATGAACCGTTTTCACCGAACCCGCTGCATTGGAAAATGTATATAAAGTAAATGTCACGGGCAATGGGAGGTGCTGACAGGTAGAGAGAAAGGAGGACTAAACAAACTGCAGTGTTCCCCGAGTGAAAGACGGTGGAGGAGAGTGGGTCAGTGATGTCTGCAAGGAGTGTGGAGAGGCAAGTGTGTGAATGGAAAAAGCAAAGCTGAGCAAATATCAGCGAGAATCCCACCTCACATAGGATAATAATGAGTTTTATATGTTGGTGTTGTATTCCACGTGTAATTTGTGTTGCTGTGCCAACACCTCAAACAACACCTCAAACAAAAACACCTACAGAAAATGTCAATGACGTGAAAACAGCCCAGTTACATGTTCTTACTTTCTAAATCAGTGTGGTGGAAATACTGTGTAGGAGCCTCACTTACTCTTTAACCGAGCATGATCGGATGTCGCCATGTTGGTGTTGTTCCTGGAACATCTTAATTATTGTTGCTCTGAGAACATCATCGCAATGTCATAGCTTTGCCACTCAGGGAAAAAGGTCTGCAGTTATTCTTACAAACACGTATTTCATGTTGTAAGTGTCTAATTTAACTCAGACCATGTTTTCCGAATCCTAACAAAGTATTTTTGTTGCCAAATCCTAACAGAACAGCAACTGAAACCAGGAAAGAAACAGAAAATAATAACTGAACAGCATATTCTCATGTTTTTGGGATACAATCCTGTAGTCAACCTATGAAGCCTACAACAGCTTGCTCAAAAAGTGAACTTTTGGTGGTTAATAAAGAATTCATTCATGCTTTATTGATCAGTTATCATATTATATTAGATTTTGGGTCGCCAGGTTGTGAAAAATTCTGTTTGGTACTACTGGTGTTCTAAATGTTGATTAGTTGATTGATCAAAAAGCCAATTGACAGAAAATTCATGTGAAATTTTGAAAATGTAATAAATCATTGAAACCATTTTTCATGCAATAGTGCAGAAATGTTTTCAAAACAAAATTGCATAACAGGTAGTCCTTTGGCCAAAACAATACTAATTAAACTCCATTTTTTACAACTTTTCTGACATTTCAAAAACCAAACAATTCATTGATTAATGGAGGAAATGATCTGCAGATCTATTAATGCAGCCCCAAAATGTTGGAAATCTATTTATTAATGGTTAACACGTTGTTGATAAATGTCTTTGGTGCTAATTGGGCTGATTTGGTGCTCATACGGTCCATCAGTCAAAATGATTCTTTGCAGTTCGGTAACTGAAAAAGGCCTCATTAGCTCATATCTGATTCATAAAGCTTTATCGAATGGTTTATTAATCACTAATAATGCTCTTTACAAAGTGATATATTTTGTAGAATAACTGAGCTTCACTGAGTTGTCAGGCAGGACATATGACTGTCTTTTCCCTTTTTCCTCATAAAAGTGGTCATCGTTACGGGGATAGCAATGATGATTTCCGTTTGGCCGAAGATTTCAAGCTCAGATTTGTAATGATTTTTGTGATTCAACCCCTGCGCTGCTTTCCAATTCTCCTTTCCTCTAAGTGAGTTGAATGAGTTCGTTCTTCAGCAAACAAGCAGAGTGAGAGTTTTTGTGTGTGTGTGTGTTTTTGTCTTTTTTTTGCAGATCACCATATTGGAATGTGTGACAGCCGGGGTCACGGCTCTGCAACCAGTGAAAATATTATCTTCAATTTCCAGCAAACCTGAATTAAAGAGAAATGATTGACATCAACTCTAGTTTTAGTCTCGTAAATATCAAAAAAATGACTCCCCTAAAAGATTTTATTATTTTACAAAGACAGAAGAAATGGAGTCAGTGTACATCTGTGATACTATTTGACTCTTTTCTGCTCTGCCACAGAGTGGAAACACGCACGGGAGTGAGCCAGTAGTTTCTTCTCAGGAGACGTCAAGTGTTTCTCCGCTCTCAAATCTCTCCCCTCCACACTTTGCCCCCCCGGGCTGTCTTTGTAACTATCTAGAAATATGCGTTTGTGTAAAAAAAAAGAAGCCGCAGAGACAGTAGCGCTGAGATCAGTGTCGTGTCATCTTTGGCCTCCCTCCAGCTCCACTCAGACCGTCTTTTTGTCTCAGACAGGCAGACGTCACACAGACAGTTGAGGCCTGTCACTCTAACGGTGTCTTGTTTTGGCAGACGTGGGCTTTTGGAAGATTTGACGCTGATACGTGTCACTGTGCATGTCTTACTGAGGAATGTGCACGTCATGTTGGTGGTATTGAGTAAATTAAGACCCCCATTTGTTAGCTGGACCTCTCTGCTAAGCTATGTTTAGTCTGCAGACATATGCAGTAGTAAACTGCTTCCAGGGGTGGTGTGAATCTGACATACATGTTGAATTTTACATGCTATTTAATTCCCTACTGGTGTTGAGGGCAGGTACTCCACATGGCGCCATCATTCAATCCCTGACTGCTTGCTTGCCATAGAAATGTTGTGGAACGGTTGTAAGTCACTTGCAACACACCGGGTCGGCTCCAGTTGTTTGTTTTGGCACTTTGAGGATGTTTCCTTGGCATTGTTAGCACAGTGTTTGAAACAAAAAAGAGGAAAATGTTAGTTATTCACAGGGAGACACAGTTCTTGAGCATTGTGTTCGCCTCGTCGCTCTGCACGCCTCAAACCATACATTTTTTTACTCACTAAGTGTGTTGGGAGAGCAATCTCTGTCAAGACACAGCTCGCCAGGTTTCCATTTGAAAATTCATACCTGTCAGACAAGTTAAGGAAAGGCAAACAGGCTTTGTAAAAAGGAAACCATTTGACCCAATCTGAAAGCAAATCCTAATGCCTGCCTTTTGATTTGACTGCTCGGATTTTTTAACCAGGCTGTGAATGCATCGTAAAGACAATATTGCATAGCATATGTGAACTATTAAGTCCATCGGTATGAAACTGAGGACTCGAGGGAAAACGTTTCAGTCAGTTATTGGACTTAATAAAACAAATCTCTTGTTGGAGAACTACTGTGACCTTCTGCGAGAGGCTGAAGTGAATATGAGTGGTGACAGAATCTTCTCTGAATAACAGTAATGAAATCAAAAATGTAAGTAATGGAGATCATCGATCAACACTTCTGGTACATTAACTTAGCCAGTGTGGACATCCAGCAGGTGCTCGGCAGCTTTACAAAAATATTGTGGAATAATTTCTGTTACGCTGCCTGGTTGTGGTTTACTCTTCACAGTCTTATAGTTGGACTTCTTTTCATTTATTTGGCTGAGCGCCCTGATAGCTCACCTGGTAGAGCGGTCGACCCGTGCACTAAGGCTGAGTCCTCAGTAGTGGCCGGGTTTGATTCCAGCTCGTCGCCATTTGCTGCATGCTTTCTCTAGTCTCTTCCCAGTTTCCTGTCACTATCTGTCAAATCAAAATAAAAAAAAAAATTGGCTGTATATACAGTTTATTTTACAGCTGCAGGTAGAGATTATTCTCTTTATCGATTAATCTGCCGATTATGTTTATGTTAATAATTAATCAGTTAATCAGTCTAAATGTAAAAGAAATGTGAAAAATGCTCCCAGAGCCAAAAGTGCCATCTTCAGATTGCTTCTTTTGTCCAACCAACAGTCCAAAACCAAACAATGTCTTCATTTACAAGCACAAATGACAAAGAAAAGCAGCAAATCTTCACATTTAATAAGATGGAAACAGCAAATGTTTGAAGTTTTTTCTTGAAAAATTACATAAAAGATTAATCAATTCTACAGATAGTTGGCAGTTCATTTTCTTTCAGTTGTCTGAATGGTTTATCTAGTAATCACTGCAGCTCTACACTTTTTTACAAACGAGAAAAGATGTACAGAAATTCATAATTGCTGAATTAATAATGCTGTGACATCCTAAATCACAATTTGTTTGTCCAAACAGCTAAATTAAAGGCAGTTTGGCTGCACAAATTGAATTAAGAACAACTTTAAATGAGTTTCATTCAACATCTAAATTTCCAGACAATGAAGTTTAATGTAGAAGATATACTGTGATGTCGATCAGTTTTTCCTAAAGCCCAACATGTCGCAAATCAAATGTCTTGTTCACATAATATTGACAGTTTTTTTTCTTAAAAAATTGCTCAAACCAATTAATCAATTATCAAAATAGTTGGTGATTAATTCAATAGTTGACACCATTTAATGATTAATTGTTGCAGCTCTCGTTTACAAAAGACTAAAAAATACTTCTGTAGTACCTCTCTCTGTCGAGACACACTTCATTCTACAATAAAAGCAAAAAGTAGGATTCCTGCATTTTTCCACTGCAGTATTAGTTAGGTGTTAATCCATGCACAAAAGTGGCCTTTAAACGTCCCCAGTCCGTCTGCAAAGGCACGTTGACTTGTGCTTTTGTGACTTCTGTAAATCCATTTATTCTTCAGTTTCACTTTAAGGGTGTAAAGGAGGCCAGAAATTCCACATAATGAACAACTACGGTGCCAATCCTGTCAGTTGGTGTGACCAAAATGGTCACAGGCTGACAGTCATGTCCCCTGTGTGTGTTTGTGAAAGTAATGCTCTGCTTTCCCCATCACAACCTCAGAACGCTGGTCGTCGGTTTCGCCAGCTATGTGGCAGTCCCCGCTTTGTGTGTTTTATATACGCTTCCCTTAAATAAACTGACGAGAGGGGTGCAAGTCTACCACATGTTCTCCATACCATGTTTAGAACTGATACTTCTGCTTGTTAGTTTTCAAATGGCTTCCTGATGACTGGACTTTTGTTATGGGGATTTCTACAGTGAGAGTGTAAATCCTGCAGTGTGATCATGTTTAAATCTATAGAGTGACACCCCACCCCTCCCTCTCAGGATACGACATGAATATTAAACCAAGTGGCTACTGTTTCACATGCATGTGGTCTGTCATGTTCATTGTTTAAAATATGTCCCCATCCCAGCAAAATGACTGAAGACTTTTTCATCTCAATCTGAATTTTTCAATATTTCCGTGACTTGGTTGGTGTGTGAGGTCTGAAACAAAAGGACAAAACGGTGTCGAGAACTTCTTATGAAAAGAAAAGAACTCTTCCACCTCTGCAGAGAATTCGCTCCACACACAGACACGCCTGTGCTGGAGGTTGATCTCAATCTCCAGCAAATGTTGAATTCCCCTGAACATTAACCACTGAACAGCTGAATTCATTTGAACATTAACCAAACTTTTGAGCATTATATGCCCCAGCTGTGCTCCCTGAGCTGTTTATGTAGCATATCTTTGCAACTCTCATTGTTTATCCAGGAAGGTCAGCATCCTGCGCTTTATTGGAAGCTTTTATCAAGATTATATCCTCTCTGTGCTCTGTGTTTTAACTGACCTGAGTGTCTCTGTGATCTTTCCCTCTAGGTTGACAGGTAATGAACCCTTGTCTATCCTGCCACTGAACTCTCTACCAGAGGAGAACGTGGGCAGGGCCCACTACAAGCTGTGCGACCGGCTCAAACTGGAAAAGAAGCAGCGCAGGATGTGCAGACGAGACCCGGGCGTGGCGGAGACCCTGAGAGAGGCCATCACCATGAGCGCCCTAGAATGCCAGTATCAATTCCGCTTTGAGAGATGGAACTGCACCTTAGAGGGGCGCCACCGAGCCAACATACTGAAGAGAGGTAACGACCTTTCCTTTAATATTAACAAAGAGGAAGGCAACTAAATCCTTTAAAAGAACACTGATAGATTGTGGTAGACAAAACTGTTTTCCTGCATCTAATTTGTCACTCTCCGATCTGCTTTTCCAGGATTTAAAGAGACAGCCTTCTTGTATGCCATCTCCTCGGCGGGCCTGACCCATGCGATGGCCAAAGCTTGCAGCGCAGGACGCATGGAGCGCTGCACATGCGACGAGGCCCCCGACCTGGAGAACCGCAAGGCGTGGCAGTGGGGAGGCTGCGGAGACAACCTTAAATATGCCAACAAGTTTGTCAAGGACTTCCTGGGCAAACGCTCCAACAAGGACCTGCGAGCACGCGTGGACATGCACAACACAAATGTGGGCATGAAGGTAAGGATAAGGTTTTTTTATTGAGTTAGTGTTTTACCACCTTTTAGCTTATTGTTTTGAGCTTTCTCATCTTGTTCATCAGCACTGTTTATGACCCTAACCTTCTTCTTTTAAAGAAAAACCAGGTTAACAATATTAACAAAGAGAAAGGTAACTGAAACATTGTGGCATTTAACTCCCCTATGCCTAAAACAGAAAATAGAAAAAGATAATTAAAGGATAAGTTCAACCAAGTATGAAATTTCAGTCATCTACTTACTCACATGCAGATGGAAAGTCAGGGGAAGTATTGAAGACTACAAAACATTTCTGGAGCAGTTCCCCTAAACTCTATGAAGCATTTTAGCACCTTTTAGCTCCCTCTTTTGGTTTTTCTGGCACCTCGACTGGACTGTGTTTTTCTCATCAGCACTGTTTCCAACCATAAATGTAATCTCAGTTTGGAGACTAAAATCTTTTAACAAAAATCCTTTGTTTCAAACTGCGTGGTGGAAATTAAACAATGTGGAAGGTTTACCATGCAGAAAGCACAAGATGCCATTGAGTTGCATTATGGGAAGTTTAGGATCCAGTGTTTTTGGCGCTCCACCCCTATCATGGAGAATATAAATCAGAATATCTCATCCTCTGCTTGTAGATTTTTAATCTCTTTCTTTAAGGTTTTCTTTAATTCCCCATTTACTCTTCCATTGATGATCATAGCTTGTCTGTGACTTTTATGGAGAATTATTCATTTACACCTCAACAGTTTCAGAAAAAATGTAGGGAGGTACTCGATGGAAAAGAATAAAGAAGCCATGTATCACAACTGTCACATTAATTTGCCTTTTATTAAAGTAATAATTCAGCCGTTTCAAAGCAAAAAAATACTTATTTTGAGTTATAACACTCACATGAGGCAAACCAGGACACACTCATTAAGAAAACAGTTTGAATTGGGTCAGAGTTCATTTGGAGTCAGAGACACTATTTAAACAGAAATTGCTCACATGAATCAGTTAAACGGTGGGAAAACTTTGATAATATAACCCAGTCTGCTGCGATTATGTAGACAAACAGTAACGTGAAGTGCCAATTCATTGTGCGCCTTATCCCGGATATAGTCTGCTACTGTATTCATGGTTTAAACATTACACTGCTGGTCAATGAATGTCGTCCAAGACAAAACACAGGGGCCAAATATATGGTTGAAATGACCAAGGAGGAATTTAATATGACCACAAGAGAATGAAATTGATAGAGTTATACATGAGGGCATCCTGGGGGAATGAAATTACTGAAAAAACAGTGTAGGGTTTCAAGTATCTCCAAGAAAAAAAGAAAGCTAATCTGATTAAAGTAATTGCCACTGTAAATTTGGTGAAATCTGAAAGTGCTCATTAGTCAATATTTGGTTTTCTCTCCCAGATTAGATAGGCAACCACTCTCATTTGTGCTCTGGCACAATGCAGCAATTGTTTGTGGTGAGCAAATATGGGTTTTTCATCTTGGAAGTGTTTTTAATAGTAAAATAAAAAAGAAGGAATGGTCTTAATCTGTCGAGCCAAAGCAAACTGAAGGTCTGGAACCTGTTGCTTTTCCTCGGCTTTTCTCATATTGTAGCCGTTTTCATTTTGGTTTCAAAATGAATTATAGCAGAGACACACTTCCCAAATGTTAGCAGATATAAAACTCTCCCAAAAGACCACTGCAGACTCTTCCTTTTCAGCTCGGCTCTCCAAAATCCAATCTCTCGGGAGATTTCGTTTGTGATAAAAGATTTACAACGCTGTTTGTGCTCCCTTTTTTTTTCTTTTTTCGTGATTTGCACATGTAGTGAGGTAGACCGCATTCATTCAGGATGAATTCCCACACGGAGGACGAAACTGGAATGTGCTAGCCTCTGCATCCCCCCGACATTTAAAAGCTGACCTATCAAATTTTCTTGACCTGCTGGTGTGATGAATATGCACTTCCTGTTCCCCGATCTGTTTCACAGTCTGAGAAAAGAGCCGTAGATGCTATCCAAACCCTGTTGAAGACAATGTGTTATTGTCATTGATTTTCGCACACACACTGCTTTTGACACTGCGGTCGATGCTGGAGTGAACTTTGGCTGACTGTGAAGAGGTCAAGTGGCGTTAAAATAACGTGTTGTGGTCATTTTTGCTGATGATCTCTATGTTCACCTGTAATTATGTCTGATTTATATAAGACAAGACTTTCTTTACCGTTTGCATGACATGTTCTTTGTGTTATGACATAATAGTGCCCGGCTTCTACATATTAAGGTCTCTTTCCCATGCCTGTCTTGATGGAGTACTTCTCCCGGCAAAACCCTCCCTCACTCATCATAATAACAGTTATTGAGTTTAATCAAATTGTCAGCTGTGGTCATAACAAATCTCTCCTCCCACCGGCTTTTATTCTTTTGCTCTGTTATACAAAGGCAAAGTGCTCTCTTCTTCACTGTCAGAATTACTTTGATGTTAGTTCACATTTAATAAGTGAAGCCTCTTTTTCCCCTTTTATTATAATATCAAGAAAGAGCAGTGAATGTAATCATTTTCTTTACATTCCTTCCCAAACCACCGAGCCCCGCCCTAATCGTCTAGTTGTGAGCATATTTGGTAATTTGGCTCTTTGAAATTCTGCTTACTAAACAAAGGCTCATTAAATCACGTAGCTTTCATCCTCACATTCCTTTATTGTTTTGTGGCAGTTAAAGGAGACCTATTATGCTTTGTTTTTTCCCTTTCTTTCACTGTTTTATATACTGTAGGTCCTTGTGCATGTAAAAGGTCTTGGAAGTTAAAAAGGTCAAAGTCCGCACCAACAGAAGCTCCTCTCTCCCACAGAAAACACTGCTCCTGAAACGCCTTCTCATTAATCCCGCCTTTAATTATGTGACTTTGTGACATCACACTATGTCACTGTGTCACACATGTGCACCATTTAATGCCTAGCAGCTAGTTTATCACTTAAGATGCACAGATGCTCCGTTGTTGTTAGCGGTGCTGGCTCAGGAATGTGTGAGCTGACCAATCAGAGCAGACTGGATATTCAGGAGGGGGACCTTAAAGAAACAGGAGCTAAAACAGAGCGTTTCAGCGTTTTTGAGCATTAAAGCATGTAAACCTATTCTAGTAGTAAACCAAAATATAATTATGAACTTGAAAATGATCATATATTGCCTTTTAACAGCACTTTATTATCTCTGAACCAGGTGATCAAGGCCGGAGTGGAGACCACTTGCAAATGCCACGGAGTCTCGGGCTCCTGCACTGTCCAGACCTGCTGGAGGCAGCTCCTCCCCTTCCATGAGATCGGCAAGCAGCTGAAGCAGCGCTACGAGACCTCCGTCAAGGTGGGAAGCTCCACCAACGAGGCCACGGGGGAGGGAGAGATCTCCACAGGCCGGAGCCAGCAGCAGCAGCAACAACAGCAGCAGCAGCAGCAGCCCCTGCCTGGCCTGAACGATCAGATCCCTCGCACTATGGACTTGCTCCACATCGAGGACTCGCCCAGTTTTTGTAGACCCAGCAAGTACTCGTCGGGCACGGCAGCCCGCAAGTGCTACAAGGACAAGAACTGCGACGCTATCTGCTGCGGGCGAGGCCATAACACTCAAAGTAGGGAGGTGACCCGGCCCTGCCAGTGCCAGGTGCGCTGGTGCTGCTACGTCGAATGCAAACAGTGCACGCAGAGAGAAGAGGTCTATACCTGCAAAGGGTAAATCAGTCACCTGTCAGCCCCTACGATCAGTGGAGCAAGTGAAAGATAGTTGTGTTGAAGAGGAGTGGTTGTTTTGTTCTCAAACAAGGTTTTCCTCCGCTGTCGGAACAGTGTTCTGCAAACAAAAGAGGAGCGAGCCGATGGAGAAGCAATAAGCACTTTGAGGGATTTCTGTGGGTTGGGTTTCAGAGCTCCTGTGGCCCCCGTGTCTGGGGTATGCAGATGAAAAAAAAAAACCTTCTCAGACAACTGGGTCAACATCTCAAGCTTTTTTTTTATCACAACTTTGCCTTGAAGAGAGAAGCTTTTATTTTCCTATTAAAATGAATCCACAAGAAAACAGAGATTAGGGTCCAGATCCAACACAAGGACAACACCAACAGACTGGTTTCTGGGGCCTTGCCCAAAGAAGAATGGTGTGTGTGTGTGTGTGTGTGTGTGTGTGTGTGTTTGTCAATCTTTTAAATGTGTGTGCTTGTTTGTGAGTGTGTAACGAGGGCATAGTGAGGGGGTAGGGGGTTGGAATGACGACTTTTATGGCAATGAAATCCATATTCAGAGACTGCTAAAAAGAAAAAAAAGACAGGGTGTATGATTTACTCTACACGCACATATTTACACTCACACACATTGTGTGTTTGCATATGTATGTAAATAAATTCAGTTATATTGTAATGATATTATACAAGCCACTTATCTAACTATGTTAAAACAAACCACTAACCACACAAATGTTTTGTTGTTTGTGTGCTCTCGCTCGTTTTTCTTCTTGATTCATGTCGACAAGGCCCTTTGGAAAGCAACACACTTGTGTCCGTCGTCTTGCTGTGGATAATTTATAGATCCTTTGGGACTACTCCTTCACAGGGAGAAAAAAAAGATCTAATTTTTTCTCTCTTTTTTTTGTAATAATATAATATGAAGCTGTTAGTAAATGCATTAACAGGAAATAACTAAACCAGTCAGTTTAGGCTATTCTCGGCCTTGAGCGAACCAGTGTTCAGGGAATAACTTAAACCACTATGACCATTTGGACAAAATAGGAGAGACATTGTGCAAATACAAATAATATCCAAGTTGGAGATGACAGTGGCCTTGTTATTACAGCCGACATCAGTGCAACAGGTGATCACTTGACCAGCAAAAAGGTCCACGTGTGACTCAGATCAGAAATTGTTGAGCTCTGCAGAGCTTAAATCTACTTATTAGTTTTTTTTTCTCTTTTTGTTTAACTTTTAATACTTTGAAGTTGTAAAGAAAACTGTGGAGAACTGGAGGAATGTAGCCCCCTACCATTTCACATCCTTCTTTCCTCTTCAGCTGCCACGATTTGATTGAGCCATATTCAACACATGTAGACATGCAGCATGTGCAGAGGGAGCTGCGTCAGTCAGTCCAAACAGTATGGGGCAACTGAGACGGTAATCTAACCTGACGTGTCTGCAGAGTTGCTCAAGTGAAGATGAATGCGCAAGTCTCGTAGCTAATATAAATATATTTTATAAGACTAATATTTGTGTAGTGTTTGGCAAATCTGCTGTCTTCATTCAGAAGTCAGTGAAGTTTGTTATTATACATGATTTAATTTGCTTTTTTTATATTGTTGCTTGGCACAAAGTGACACAGTTAACACGATGCAGCATACTGAACCCTGCCATGCAACTATAGTGACAGTTTAAAGGAGTAGTTTGACATGTTAGGGAAATACTCTTGTTCACTTTCTGGCCCAGAGTTAGATGATTGATACTACTCTCATGTTTGTCCAGTAAATATCAGGCTAAAGATAGCAGCCAGTTAGCTTAGTTTAGCATGGAAACAGCTAGCCTAGCTCTGTCTCAGGGCAACAGCATCAAGCTATCAGCACTTCTAAAGCTCATTAATTTCAATGTTATATCTATGTTGTCCAGTAAATAGGCTACAAGAACACAGCCGACAGCCAATTAGCTTAGCCTATTTTAGCTAAAAAACTGGAAACGGGGAAACAGTTTGCATTGCAGATTCTGAGGGCAACAAAATCAGCCCATCAGCACCTCTGAAGATCACTAATTATTAGAATGTTATATTTTGTGTTTTCCAGGGAATTTAGGGCCACAGCTAGCAGCCTGTTAGCGCAGATTAGTGTAAAGCCTGGAAACGAAGAAACAGCAAGCATGGCTCTGCCTGAGGGCAACAAAATCAGCTTATTAGCACCGTAAGGCTCAAATATTAGCATGATACATCTTCTTTAGTATGTCACAGCCAGCAGACAGTTAGCTTACTTTAGCTTCAGCATATCAGCATATCTAAAGCTAGCTAATTAGGCTGTTATAGCTCGTGTTGTCTGGTTAATATGAGGCCACAGCCAGCAGCCAGTTAGCTTACTTTAGCTTAAAGACAGGCAACAAGCAAACAGTTTGCATGGCTCTGTCCAAAGGCAACAAAATCCGCTTTTCAGCATGTATAAAGCTACTAATTAGCATGCTATATCTCAAGTTGTCTTGCTTCTTGGTTCTTTTTCACTTCAGTTTTGTGTGGATTAAACATGTTTGATACAAAGTTTAAGATTGAAAGCTTAGCTTAGCATAAAGTCTGGAAAAAGCATAAAACAGCTAGTCTGGCACTGCCCACCTCTAAAGCTCACTCATTAGCATGTTATGTCTTGTTTGATTGATCCAAAGAAGGAATGGCGACATGAGATACAACATACTTATTACTGCGCTTCAGACGTGCTAGTTGGTGGAATTTTGCTACCTTTAGTTGTTTTTCTGCTGTTTTTAGACGTTATGCTAAGCTAAGCTGATGGCTTCAAATTTACCGGGCCAGGTATGACAGTGGTATTGATGTCCTCATCTAACACTTGGAAAGAAAGCAAATATATTTCCTAAAATGTCGGACTATGGCTTTAAGACATAACCGTGGAGTCAAAGATTTAATTTTATGAGAAATGCCTCTGTACACACAAACAATGCAGGCAATAATATTTAATTGTATTCTCAGCACTCTCAGACCATTATGTTATATACTATAAGATATGCCTTGTTTTAGATGGGTGTGAATTAACTACTGAGTGAGGGACCCAGCTTTGTATTATAACGCCATTCACGCACTGAAGCCCAAAAGCCCTTTAAAGTATTTTAAAATCTGTATTTATGGATACAGTGCAGTGCAGAATCTTTTTTTTTTGGTCCCTAAAAAAAAAAAAAAAAAATGTAAATAGTAAAGGTTTCTTCTCC